>NC_056748.1:577230980-577540980 GCF_019279795.1 Protopterus annectens
CGAGCTCCGTATTCCAAAATGGCTTCAGTAAGTCTGATGCACGCTTTGATGGATTCGCAGGCCACTACCAAAACCCGTTCGGAGTTTGGTATGCGGTGAGACTCTTCTTTGACTATAGAACCTGTGGATATCTCTGCCTTGGATGGGTCCGGAGCCGCTGTGCAGGCACCAGCTTCTGAGGAAGTTCTTCGCACTACCAATATTTGACACAAACCGACAACTTCTTTCACATCTTCAGTTCTGTCTAAAACTACTGAGTTTCTAAGGCAAGAAAACGAGCTACGCCTAAAAAAAAACGACGATCCAATCTCAAGCACCTGCTTGCTTGCCACAACATCAAATGCTTAAAATGGCAGAAGACCTGATTATGCTGATTAGGGGAAGCCAGCCTTCTCCTGCTAAGAGAAAAAGAGACCTGTCCCATCAGTTTTAACAGACCAGGAGTCTGACGGCTCTGAGGTTTCTAAATATGAAGACATGCTGTTATCTGCTTATGCGGATTCAGATGCAGAGGAATCCATTCCCTCTGCTTTCCCTCCAGAGGATTTTTCTTTTGGTGAACCCTACATACTTTAAGAGACCATTTCCACTCGGAATGCCAAAACTATCCTCAGTCCAAAAAGAGACTTAGAGAATTTCTAGATTTTCCACAACACAGACCTTTAGCAATACATCCATTTCTGGATGTTGTGGATGTGATACTTTACCCCCTGCTCCAAGGAAACCAGACAGGTACTACAGAGTCCTTGACTTGCACAAATTTCTTTTCAAAAATTCTACTGCTGACTCAGAGGTCATTTCCCAGGAGCCTAAAAGTATAAAAGCAACTACAGCTAAGAATCCCACCCCTTCGGACAGGGATTCCCAAGTTTAGACAGATGGGGTAAAAAAGTATACAGCTATGCAACTCTCGCCATTAGGGCATTGAATTGCCAGTTTCACATGCTGAAATACCAGCAACATATTATGGAACTTATTAAGCAAAAATTAGCTACCTTCACAGACTGTGCAGAAAATAAAGAATTACAAGAGCTTATGCATTCTGCAAGCCAAGTCAGCAAGCATACTTTGCAATGTGGCTTGGACGCCCTAGAAGCATCTTGCAGGGCAGCAGTCACTGGTTCTGTACTGAGAAGGCATGATTGGCTTAAGGAGCAGACCTTGCCAGACCATGTCAAATCAAAATTACTAGACGCCCCTTTGAACAAGGACAATCTGTTTGGCACCAAAGCAGAAGAGGTTCTAAAACAGATGTAAGAAAAGGCTAAATATATGCATACAGTCAAAGATTTCTTGCAAGTGCAGCCTCCTAGATTCAGTAGGCATTGCCCCTCGAAACAGTGGTCCTTTCCAGCCCCCTCAAGGCCATCTTAAACTAGACCCAGGGGAAACAGACCCCCCCAGACTACAGTCTCAGGGTATGCAGAGATCTAAGCAATGGAGTGCCTCCACTTCAAAAACAGGGAGTGCTAAGCCACCCCCTTATGGAAAGAATTCACAATGACTTCTCTATTCCACTCCTCACCTCTGCACAACTGCTCGTGCCCCTAAGAGGAATGCCCATCATGCAAAAAACTGGACCTCCATCACCAAAGACCAATGGGTCCTCAACATTGTATCCCAGAGGTACAGATTTTACTTCCACTCACTGCCAACCCAAAACTGTTCCCAGACCTTCCTCCAAACCAGTGGGCAGAGGCACAAAACCAAGTTAAATCCTTGCTCTTCATAAGGGCAATTCATCCTGTTTCTGCAGAACAGATAGGTCAAGGGTTCTATTCCAGACTTTTCTTGATACCCAGAAAAGAGGGCATTTGGAGGCCAATCCTAGATTTTTCCACTCTAAACACCTTCCTAGTGGTACCAAAATTCAAAATGCTCACTTTTCAGCAGCTTCTTCCTATGCTGTCCAAAGATGCCTGGTTAGCCACCCTAGACCTAAAAGAAGCCTATCTGCACATCTCTATCAGGGACTCATGCAGGAAATACCTATGTTTCAGGGCAGGATCAATGCATTATCAGTTCTCTGCACTTCCCTTTGGCTCATCCACTGCTCCAAGAGTATTCACAAAATGCCTAGCTCCAGCCATTGCGTATTGCAGACAGAGAAGAATTCAAATTTACCAGTGCTTGGACGATTGCCTGATTCAGGCAGACAGTCAGGAACAGCTGTTGCAGCACCTGACATTTGTAATGAACTTTCTAACCTCCCTGGGGTACACTATCAATGAAAAGAAATCAAAACTAGTCCCCAGTCAAAAGATTGTATTCCTGGGAGCAAGCTTGGACACAGCATCCCAGATGGCATTCCTTACTCCAGAAAAACAGGCCTATCTGACAGGCTACTTCGCTCAAATAGCCACCAGAACCCAGCTATCCGCAAGGAAAATCCTGCAGGCCCTAGGGTTCATGGCCTCTTGCATCCTACTAATTCCATATGCCAGACTGCATATGAGGAAACTTCAGTGGTACTTTAAAAGCCTTTGGTGCCCTCAGGACCTGGAAACTATCATACCTATCATACCTTGTCTAAGGACAAAGTTTCTTTGGTGGGTAGCAGCATGCAACTGCAACAAGGGACTTTCCTTTACTCAATGCCATGCCGCCCATACCCTAACCACAGATGCATCAGACTATGCCTGCGGGCACACCTGGATGACAAGTCCATTCAGGGCCACTGGAGCCAAGTCAACCTCATCTGTACATCAACCAAAAAGAGATGCTAGCTGCTCAGCACGCTCTGACAGCTTTCAAGTCCCTACTCTCACCAGGACCCATGCTAATGAAAACAGGCAACACCACAGTTATGTGGTACATCACCAAGCAGTGGAGAACCCACTCTTACCCACTCTGTAGGCTAGCCATGGCCCTGTGGAACATGGCCTTAGACACGCAGATTCATCTGCAAGCTCAGTTTCTGCCAGGCAAACAAAACTCTCGGGCAGACGACTTAAGCAGACATCTCCTAGACCCACACTTGTGGCAGTTAAACCCCAGCACCTTCAGTATTCTAACCCAGAAATGGAGGACCCCAGAGGTGAACCTCATTGCCTCCCCCTGCAATCACCAGCTCAGCAAATTCTGCACCAGGACTCCTCACAGCAGGGCCTGGAAAGTGGATGCCCTATCCTTCCAGTGGGAAAACCTCTCAATCTATGCATTCCTTCTTCTGCTTTTTCCCTCCAGAATATTACTCAAGATAAGATGGGACAGACCAAGGACAATCCTGATTGCCCTGGACTGGCCACGCCAGCACTGGTACCCACTACTGCACAGCCTGTCACCGGTGCCACCCTGGTACCTACCCAAGATACCAACCCTCCACACTCAGCAGGGGGGACAGATCTTTCATCCACATCTGCAAACCATGAATCTTGCAGCCTGGCTTATTCCTTAAAATCTTCCCCAGTGACCAGCCTAAGCAAGCAGGTGCTGAACGTCATTCTTGAAGCTAGAAGACCCAGTATTAGGAAATCTATGCTGATAAGTGGAAAAGGTATTGTTCCTGGACTCGGTCTAAAGGAGAGAGAACAGCATTTGCCCTCCTTACCTCTAATCCTGGATTACCTAGCAGACCTACAACACAGAGGCCTATCCTTCTCCTCCATTAAGATCCATGCCTCTGTCATCCCGGCTCATTACACCACTGAGCCACCGCTTTTCTCTCACCTTCTTATCAAATAGCTCCTGAGAGGGGCAAACAACACTGAGTCACCTCTCTTCTCTCACCCTCTTATCAAATAGTTCCTGAGAGGGGAAAACAACTGAAGGCCACCAAGGAGAGCACCCACCCCTCCTTGGAATCTTAACTTTCTACTGGAAAAGCTCATGCTACCCCCCTTTGAGCCTGCAGCATCAGCAGAGTTAAAATTCCTCTCTTGGAAAACAGCCTTGCTTCTGGCCATCACTTCAGCTAGAAGATTGTCTGAGCTACAAGCACTTATGGCTGTGGAACCCTTCATTATTTTCCATGCTGACAGGGTTTCCCCTCAGGACTAACCTTCCTTTATGCCTAAAGTGGTCTCCAGTGTGGCTTTCAACCAATCTATCCATTTGCCAACCTTCTTCCCTAATCCTCAAAATAAAGGGGAAAGGATCCTGCACTCCTTGGACGTGCACAGACAGCTCAGATTCTACCTTGATAGGACTAAGCCCTTCAGGAAATCTGACCAGTTACTAGTCAGCTTTGCACCAGGGGCAGAGGGCAAGGCTATTTCAAAACAAACAATTTCCAAATGGATAGCACACTGCATCCATTTCTGCTACAAGCACCATGGGAAACCAACCCCTCAGGGGGTCAGAGCACATTCCACTAGGGCAACTTCTATCTCTACAGCATTTCTCAGGGGAGTCCCTACCAGGGACATCCTGGAAGCTGCTACCTGGAGTTCTGTAAACACCTTCACCAAGCATTACCACCTGCCTGTCTTTTCCAAATCCAGGTGGGTTTTTCAACAGCAGTTCTGCAGGGCATACTAGCCAGCCCGAACTCTTCTTGACTGCTTCCACCCTTTCTTCAGCTTTGGGTATCAACCCAAGTGTGATGACTGTAACCGTGAAACACAAAGAACATAGTACAGTTCTGTACACTTGCCATAAAAATAGATGTTCTAGTGTATTCACTGTTGCAGTCCTGGTTTCCCTCCCTCCAGCCCTCTTGTCTCTCTCTCTCTCCTCTCTATGTCTATTACTCACCCCTTTCAGGGGTATTGGTATTTACTTTTTACTGGTGGTGTTGTCCCTACCATAACTTTGCTCCTTATCTGGGGGGCTCCTGACATTTGGGGCAAGAAAAACTGATGTTATGGCATCGGCTGTCTGTTTTTATACCCTTGATGACCTGACGTCAGTCCTGGAGCAACAACAACCAACGCAGAAATACTAAGTCTATGGTATTCGGGCCGACTGAGGGCTACCTGCAGACAGATAACCCAAGTGTGATGACTGCAACAGTGAATGCACTCGAACATCTACATTTATGGTAAGTGTACACAACTGTACTATTCAGCAGCCATTTTTAGGAAGTTAGCAGGTAAGTTATCGGCTGCAAGGGTGGTGGGTTTCAGTTTTAGAAGGAGCTTTTTAATTGTAGAGGTGGGGACTGATGATAGAGTAAAGGAGGGAATGCTTTCTGGAGGATTGGTTGGGGTGCATGAAAGGCTATTTTTGGATAATTGGCTGGATAATGCCAGGATGGATTCTTTAAAGTGGTGATTAAATTGAGTAGCTATGTCCTTGGTGTTGTTGGCGGAGTTTGGAGCTGGAGTAGTGGTTTTGCCTGGTTTTAGTAAGGAGTTGATGGACTGCCAGAATTTTTGTGGATTTTTTGAGTATTTGCTTTGGGCCCCTAGGAAGTAGTTCTGTTTATCCTGTTTGATTTGTTCCTTGGCCTGATTTCTAAGCCGTTGGTAGTTTTGTTTGGAACAGGTGGTATTTTCCTTTTTCCAGATTTCCCAGGCTTTATCTCTGCATTTTAGTAGGGCTGTAGTGTCTTTACTTAGCCATGCAGCATAGTTGGCTTTCCCTCTAACTTTCATAGTAGGGGCAAGTCTGTTAAGGATGTTGAGAAAAGTAGTATTAAAGTAGTCAACAGCCTGGTCTAATCCAAAAGTTTGAGTGGTTCCCAGTTAAAATGGCTTAGAACAGTGTTGAGATCATAAGGGTTTAGGTTGCGAACATCTCGTATTATTCTATAAACTATGGGCTTGGGTAAGTTAGTGCATTTGCATAGTAGAAATGTGGGGAGGTGGTCACTGAGACCATCTGGTAGGCAACCTGTCTGGTAGTTTTGTTTGGGGTAATTGACCAGTACCCAATCCAGTATGGATTGTTTTTCTGCGGTCTATATCACATTGTCAAAGTCTGACAACTTCGAATGTCAAAAAAAAACATTTAAAACACACAAAAAAAAAAAAAAACGTTCTATGCAGGAGGGCAAGCCCCCCTGCATCCCCCACACCCCCCCGCTACTTAAATATACCAACTCCAAGATCGCATTACAGTGCAGTAAAGGGAAATCTTCCCTTTCCACACTCTATGGCGATCGCCGTTATATGTTTCGAAGATGTGCAACTTCGAACTTTCAAGTTCGACCTTTAGAGCTTCAAAGTTGTCAGACTTCGACATTATGATATAGACCTGTTTTTCTGATCTTTTATCTGTTCTAGTGGGTTTTTGAATGAGTTGAGAGAACCCGTAGAGATTAATGTCATTAGTGGGGTTATTGGAGTTACAGGTTGTCCAGTCAGTATTTAGATCACCTAGTAGGATAGTTTCTTGTGGTAGATTATCTTTTGTCCACTGTAATATTTCCTCTATTATGGGAGAGTTACTGCGGTGGTGGTGCTGCGGTAGCGTTGTCGCCTCACAGTTAGACGTTGCTCGTTCGATTCTCGGATAGAGCTTCTTCTGTGTAGCGACATGCGTGAATGGGCGTTCCTTCATTGAAGGTTGTGTATTAGGCCCGGCAAGCCAGTACGTAAAAATCTACTGCCAATCATTAGCGGACCGGAGATCCGCTGTGGCGACCCCTGACCGGGAAAAGCCAAAAGACACAAACAAACAATTTCCTGGAGGAATGTAGCAGCAGAGAATGTTGACTTTTTTGTCTTGTTTAAACATAGGACTGAAAAAAGGGTTTCAGCGTTATGAAATTTAGGTAGAGGAGTTTGAAGGAGTTGGAGGTTTAATGTGTTTTTAAAGAGAATGGCTACCCCACCTCCTTTTCTGACTACTCTATTCAGTCTTAGTATACTATATCTTGGGGGTAGGAATTCTTCATTTTGGATGCTAGGCTTTAGCCATGTCTCTGTGATGGTCAGTATGTCAGATGCGTAATGGGTTATAAATGCATGCAGTTCAGGTGTCTTATTAGCATTACTTCTTATGCTAATATTAAGAATTAGTAGGTCAGATATCTGTTTGGTTTTGAATGGACCTGGGTTTGGGTGTATGTCACCAGAGATTAGTAGTCTGTTTATGGTTGATAGTATGTGTTTGGTTATGTGTGTTATTTCAATGGTGAATATATGTGAGGTTTTTCTAGTGTTGCATCTGGGTACGCTGACGTGTATACAAAGTTTAGAAGTAAGATAAAGAATTGTGGGTCTGATAGAGAAGTTTGTGTGAGTTTTTGTGGGTGTGGAAATATGTGTTGTATGGAATATGGTGTTGTGTAGAGGTAAGGTAGTTTGTATGGATGTGATATAGGCTAGTGTTGTGAGGGCTAATGAGAGAGATGCTAGTATAGTTTGCTTGCTGTAGGGTAGAGATGCTAGGATGATCTACAGTACAGTCAGTGTTTGTGTCCTGTATGTTTTTCAGTGTTACGAGATTCAGTATTTTGAGTTCAGGATTTTGAAGTGAACCCATATATATATATATATATATATATATATATATATATGTGTGTGTGTGTGTGTATATATATATATATATATATATATATATACATATACATATATATATATATATATATATATATATATATATATATATATATACATATACACACACACACACACACACACACTATATATATATATATATATATATATATATATATGTATGTATATATAGGTGCACTATGTAATTTCGAAAAGTCAAACTCTTGAACATCAGAATCCCGATGTTCAAGATTTTGAAATCTCGAAATGCAAAAAGAAAACAAAAAAAAAAAACTAAAAAAAGTTATACATCACATTGCTGCAGGGGGGCAAGTTAATCAAAAGGTACTTCAACAAAGTATTAGGGTGTGCACACTTATGCAACCAGCTTATTATACGTTTATTTTTTATATTTTTTCCCCTTACAAATTTGTTTGTTTTTCAATTGAATTGTACAGGTTATAGGTCACATTAAAGGTGGGAAAAGTTTTGAAATGATTTATTGTGGTCTCATTTTTTATATCACAAAAACCTGGAATTTTAACAGGGGTATGTACACTTTTTATTAACACTGTATGCGTGTATGAGTTAGGGTTAGGGTTGAGGATGAGTGAAGGATGGGTGTTGTGTGTTTGTGTATTTTAGGATAAGGGTAAGGGTTAGGTTAGGGGCTAGATGTAGTGTTGTTTGCGTGTCTGAGTCTGTCTTATATAGTGGCAGTGTTATGGGAAGGTTTTAAAGACATAAAAGTATAGGGTTAGGTTTAGGGTTGACACTCTTTACTAAGGTGATGCAGGGGGACAGAACCCCTCCCCGCCCTCTTTAGTAATGGGTACTAACCCTAGCCCTAATTCTGCCCCTCCCCCCAACCTTAATACTGCACCTTACTGTCATTAAAACCTTTCATAACACTGGTACTATTCAGACAAATATGAGGCTAGTGTTATGGGGGGATTAGTGTTAATATCAGAAGAGGAAATAGTTTATTGTGTTCTTTTTTCCAGTATTGTGGATGATTGAACTTATTTTGTCAGTGTTATGCGTTCAGCATTTGGGTGGTATGTTCAGTCACAATACACCCATATACATCTCTCTCTCTTAATAGATATATATATATGTATATATATGTATATATATATATATATATATAATATATATATATATATATATATATATATATATATATATATATATAGATAGATAGATATATGTATATATAGATATATGGGTGGTATGGTCAGTCACAATACACTCATATATACATATATATATATATATATATATATTTATGTGTATACACATATATGTGTATATACATATATGCATACACACAGACACACACACACGTACACCTCTCAGATGTCTGTGATCAAATGAATGAATAAATAATGGCTACACTTTTTTTGTTGTCCCACACAAGCATTGCATCTATGCAAACCCCCTAGAGCACGCACACACACACACACACACACACACACACACGTATATATATGTATATATATATATATATATATATATATATATATATATATATATATATATATATATACAGAAGCCAAAATAACGCTGAGCTGGACCACCATGGCTTATAGCAAAATACTTTATTCACAAACACAAAAATAAAAGAGTAAGCGCTTTTACGATCAAGCTGACCGCTTCATCAGACTGCTAATACAAAAATATCACATCTTATTTAAACTCTGTTATAGCCAATAGATTCCTCCTTCTAATTAAAGCATAATTGATTGAAAGCACAATTAGTTAAAAAAATATATCATATTAAAAGGATCTTTTGCTAAAAAGATTATATATATATATATATATATATATATATATATATATATATATATATATATATATATATATAAACACTCTGTTCAACTAAATACCAAATACATTGTAAGCTAATTATTTATCACTCTTAGACTATATTAGAAGATGTGTAATAAAAATTCATACTTAAAAATACAGTGCTTAATGTTGTCTCTTTATGTTTTAGTTAATGTCTAAATGCTCGTGTTTTAAGGAAGGCTTTAAGTGGAACAGTTTCATTGATCCCGGGTAATATATCTGCATTCAACTTCAGGATCCACCTTTGCTCAGCTGCTTCAGTCCTATTCCTCAGGTCTCCCCCCTCTTATCTCTTTTTCAAAGGCCTCTAATACAAAAAATCTAAATATATGTTCTGCCCCTTCTGCCTCCACATGCTTAGACAAGGCACTGGTCTCTCTTTTATTTCCTATGTCCCTAATGTGTTCTAGTACACGATCTTTTAACATTCTTTTTGTCTTACCAATGTAAAAAACCTTGCATACCTGACAGAAGCTGAAATAAACCACATTTTTAGTTCTACAATCTGCATAACATTTTGCATGAATTTCAAACTGAAGCTATGGGTGTATAAATGTTGTACAAAAATGTATAAATTTACAAGCTGTGCAGTTCCTGCACATATAAGTTCCCAACCTATGTGAAAGTCTACTTGCTCTAGCTCTTGCATTTTATAGCATAGTTTACCTTTAAGTGATTTCTTATTCTTAAAAGAAAAGTAAGGTGTGTCATCTAATAATTCTTTAAGCTCTTCCACGGCTGTCAAGATGTTCCAGTTCTTTTTAAAAACTTCACAAAACGTATTCACATCACTAGCAAAAGAAATAGGAAATCTAAGTTTCTCATTACTAACATTGCTATTCTTTGTGTCTAAATCTTCCCGCCGGGAAAAATATGCTTTCCCTTTACTCCCCCTCTCTTTGAGTAAGTCTTCCACACAGGTGTCATACTCTTGCTTAGAGTACCCTCTCTCTAAGAATTCTTTACTAAGATTTTGTAACACTGCTGTAAGTTGCATGTCATTACTATGCAGTTTCATAGTTCTTAAAATCTGCCCTTTAATAATGCTCCTGCTGACAAATTTCGGATGCATGCTGTTTTTGTGGAGTAGAGAATTCCTCCTAGTTGGTTTCCTCTATAGACTAGTTTCGTACATGTACACAGGCACACACATGCATTCATCAGTCATAGCCGCTTTGTTAGCATGCGTTTCATATGTTTGACTTTGATGCCACAGTATTGTTTTTCAGCTTGTTGCCAATTACATCATCAGTTGAGCATATACACACACACTGTATTAACTTCATATGAAAGAAAAATAAATGCATACTTTCCTGCACAGTAGCTATTAGTGAAACTGACACTTTGAGCAGATCTTCAAGAGATCATATCACACAACAGCTGGAGTACTGTTTTGTAAAATCTTAAAAATAGAACACTTAAACCCCCCAAGTGTATCTGTAAGTTTTTACTTTTCCTGCATCCTGCCTCAGACACCAGTCACCTGAATCATCTGAGCTCCTCGCTGCTTTGTCCAACAACCCAAAAAGCTCCAGGATATAAACGACCAGCAAGACCAGGATCTTCCACAATGAAAATTTAATCCATCCTCTAGCG
Organism: Protopterus annectens; assembly: GCF_019279795.1. Taxonomy (NCBI): domain Eukaryota; kingdom Metazoa; phylum Chordata; order Ceratodontiformes; family Protopteridae; genus Protopterus; species Protopterus annectens. The sequence goes on from NC_056748.1 coordinate 577,241,813, forward strand.
CCTCGGCAGTAGCCGTCCCAGGAGAATACATACAGAAAAAATGCAGCACATGTTTATACAATAATATAAATCAATTAATCAATCAATAAATCAATCACTCAAGCAGTTCAACAATTATACAATTAAAACACTTCATATTCGAAGTTCATATAAAAACTTTCCAGTTACATTCTATATTAATGCCCCTAGGGGCTAAAGTGCTGTTTTTCAATACAAAAACTGTCTCCTTATATAGGAGTTTTTTCTTTACATTAATATTATACCATATACTAGGAATATGTTCCAAAACTGTACCTAATAAACCTCACTATGATGTTTTTTTAAAGTGCATTGCAAGTGGACTTTCTATTTTCTCATTTCCGATGTCCCTAACATGTTCCTGCATCCTAGTTTTAAATGCTGTCTTACTTTCACCACATAGAACATTTCACATGGACATTTTAATGCATACACAATACTTTCTGTATTGCATGAAAACTTTGCATTAGGTTGAAAATGTACTCCATTAATATACTGAAAGGTTCTACTTATATATTGACATGTTATATATCTGCCAAATGGACATGTTCTTAGTGAATCCATATTGTAACTCAAACCTATACTAGGTTTCATAAATCTAGCATGGACTAGAATGTCCTTTATGTTTTTATCCCTTCTAAATGAGAAATTTAAATTCTTATCAAGTATATCTACCAAATCCCTGTATTTAAACAAGGGAGTCCAATAGAATTTGATAGTTTAACTTCTTCTGCCAACAAATCATAAGTTATAACTGCATATATTTTCCTTAAATTATCAGATTTTTCTTTTGATCTGTCGTGATATCTGTTATTATAGCCACTACTAGACTTATAAATGATGCCCTTACTAAACTTGTCCAAATACAATAGCACTTCATCTACATTATAACCCCTTTTAATAAACAATTGTGATGTTTTCTGTAATTCACTATTTACTTCATCAGTGTTATTACACATCCTCCTTACCCTAGTTAATTCTCAATAGGGAAGAGATTTTAAAAGATGTGGAGGGTGACAGCCGGTAGCATCCAAAAAGTGCAAATCATCATCAAATTTCCGGTATACTTTGGTGGCAGTTTTCCCACTCTTACTTCCTTCTTGACAAATGTCCAAGAAGTTCACTTTGTTTCCCAACTGAAAGCCATCAAATTTCAGCATAAACCTATTTTTTGGAGGTCATCCAGAAAGTTTGTAACTTCATCTTTACCCCCCCCCCCCACCTATAAAAATCAAGTTGTCAGTATATCTACAATATTTGACCACATACTTTAAAAAAAAAAACTCTGTTTGATAAAGAAATTCAACCTCAAAGAATCCCATCATAATGTTGGCATACATTCGGCAAATGCAGCCCCCATGGCTGTGCCATTTAATTGATGAAATATTAGATTACTATTGATAACCCAAAAAGCTCCCACTGAAGCACCACTTCTGCCTGTCATAAAAGGCAGGGGTGCTTTTATTAAGGCATTCAGTATGTAGGAGTAAGTAAAGTGATTGGATTGTTTAAAAAGCAGCAAAGCCATGTAAGCAATCAAACATTTTTTTTAATATGGAAATCAGAACTCCTTGCAGCTGAGAATAGATTCCAGTCATTTTTACTGTTCTCTATATTTCAGTCATTACTTTCCTTTCATCTTCTTGATAGTAGTACTGGTCACCTTCTCTTTTTGTCTTAGTAGCTTATTTCTTGCATTTTAAAGGATTTTTTTTGGGGGGGTCACTTTATATGTTTGAGAGTCATAAGTAAGATCATAGTTATAGCAAGATCTTAACTGTGATAACAGGAGAAATATATATTAACTTCAAATTTGGTGTATATCAGAGTATTCTGTCTTCTTCAAGGTATAGTAATTTTGGAAATAGTATAAGTAAGTAGCACGGGTGTTGGGGTGCAGCTTCACATGTCAGGGGGAGCATGGAATTGCCCCACCTGTAATAACGAGTTTTGCACTTCATTGTTGTATTTCAAGGATGATATTTACATTTTTTGGAGTTTCATGGCTTGTATTGGCTCGAAACTTTGATAGGAAACCACATTTTATTTCATGTCTCAGTCATTTTTTTACTGGTATATCTGCATATTTGTATTGAGCATTGAATTGCATCCATGGTCTGAACTGTTGTAATACTTTGCACAAGGTGACATTCAGATTATATCTGCCTGGTTTCTGACTGTCTTCAGTCAGGCACACTTAACTGTTCGCTACAACTACTCCTTTCTATTTGAGGACACAAATCTGTCACCGAAGGGTATTTTACACCTTTCGTACATCGTTTCACTGCATGATTTCTGTTTTACTATGTTGGATACCTGTAAATGTATGTATTGGTATTATAGACTCAGTGAAGTTTGCCAAATCACACTGAACTGCTCCTTCTGATTAAACTTTCTTAATGGCACTTTTTTGATTTTAATTACTGTACTTAACCATTCAAGAAAGAAGCTGACAACTAGTAAAGAATCTTAGTAAGTATTTTGCTTTGTGACTGTAACTAAATTATTGCTCACTACTTGAGTATAAATTGTTTTTGGAATTCTGGAAAATGAATAACTATGCAGATTATTGGTTGTTCGTCTAGAGGCTTTAATCTCCTTTCCATATGGTATTAGTATAATTTAATTGTTTTAGTCATAGATAAAACGTGCTGTAGTTAGCACCTAAAAACACATTGAGAGGGAGGCTTAATGGCTAAGGTGTTTGCCTTACAAACACAAGGTGCAGGGCTTGAGTCTCACAAGGGATAATTGGCTAGGCTTAAATGGCTCACAAGGGCAGTTAGCTTAGTACTAAACTATGAACTATAAACTATGAACTGTTAGCTGCTGTGGTTGCCCCTCGTGGATTCCTTAATATTAGTGTGCCCTTTTAAACTCCACTTCTACCTGTAACTCACCATTGTAATAGCTGATGCATTTATAAAATTAGTAGTGTTTCTTTCATTTTGGAGGAGAAAGAATGAAGTGTTAATGATCACTTCTTTAAAAACTGCTTTTGGAATCTTGTGTAATGTACTTGTGTAGGTATGTTTGTTGTTTTGGTGGTTTTGTGCAGGTGTGTTTGTTGTTTTGGTACATGTGTGGTTTTGTGCTGTTAGTTGTAGATGTGATTAAACTTAGCCCCTACAGACACATTAAGTGCTTGAGTAAACCCCACCTTCTTGGGCTATCTAATGATAACTTTTTTCTCCAAATTTTAGTAACTGGCATAATATGTTTACACTAATATTTATGTATTGCCTTTTTGCCTATCTGTCTTGGTGTCTCTCTTATTCTTGCTTGGTAACTAATTATTTTCTTAGATATGTTTGTCTCCTGTAATATTGTCTGATCTCCTTTCTGTTAACTTGCTTTTATTTTCTGCAGTGGTATTTAGACAGGTGGAGTTGTCGACTTTTGTATCCTCCTTTAACTTGGCTTCTGCCTGTAACTCACACTTCCAAAGATTGCACTTATCAAATTAGTAGTACCTCCTCAATGTTTGGAACTTTTTTTTTAATTCATAGCCCCTGTCTGTGCTCCACAGTAATGGAAAACAATCTCCCATTTAAATTAATTGCTAACTTCTGTTTTATTTCTACTGATCTTTTTGTCCCATTATTGAGTTCCTCTAAAACCCTTAGTAATTTGACCCAGTCTACCTCTAACCCTTCTGTTACGGGCCTGATTATACTAGGTATTTTGAGACAGTGTAGGACCTGCTTGATGCTGTCTGCCAACCAACTACAATCGTACCAAAAAGGTATGATTTATGAGAGGTGCAATTATATATATATATATATATATATATATATATATATATATATATATATAGGTCCCCTTCAAAACATCTTAAACCCATAACATCTAATTTCATAATATTGAGACCAGAATATCTAAAACCCATAACATCTACAACTCATAACATTGAATTTCATATTTATTTATTTATTTATTTTATTTTACATTTGTTGACCGGGCTAGTCCAACTGGATACATGTCCATTTTCAGTGGAGGCCCGGGGAGAAAAGCTCCAAGGTCATAGTTAGATTTACAAAACAAAAACATTGGTGTTGATACACAAGATAATCTACTGGTTACTACATATACAATTATAAACCAATAACAAGTGAGTACAATAAATACACTGATGCTTACAGATCAAATAAGAGAAAACAAGAATTATTAAATGATTTCATGAGGTACAGATTTGAACAGCCAGACAAGGAGGGCTAAAATAGAGTGATCTTTGGTTTTGGGTTAGGCAGAGGCTGTAGGAGCCTAGGTGCGGCTGGGACAATAGCTTATTAGTCTGGACTGGAGCAAGGGCATAACCATTTGGATTTCAGGTATGCTCTAAGGTGTAATTTAAATTGGTGCTGAGATGGCATAAGTCTTAGGTTGTTTGGTAGGGCGTTCCAGGATTTGCCAATGGAATTGGCATATAGTGCATCACCACCAGCATTGTTGGATTTAATGGTCCTTACTTGTAGACTTTTGGAAGACCTGAGGGAGTTGAGGTTGGAGTACGGGGTAAGTATTTTGTACAGTGAGGGAGTTTTACTTGGGTAGTTAATAATTTTAAACGCCTCAGTTAGTTGGTTGAATTTGAGTAAATTGGGGAGTTCCAGCCATTCGAGAGACCTTAAATTTAGGCAGTGATGAGTGCGATAGGGCGTTCCTGTTATGAATCTGGCTATGTGATTATAGGTAGTTGTTAGTTTATTAAGTTCTTTCTTGTTTAGGAAGGAGAATATCGGGGAGGCATAAAGAAGAGTGGAGAGGAGGTGGGTTCGGGCAATAGTCAGTTTGGTGTACGGAGTTAGGAAGGCCTTTATTCTATACATCGAACCAAGTTTTCTGTTAACTGATTTAACAGTTAAGTTTATATGCACATCAAATTTAAGTTTATGATCAATGGTCACCCCTAGTAGTTTGGTATTGAGTACGGGTAGATAATGGTCCCATTGTTGGAGGACACATGGAAAGTAGAATTGCTGGTGTTGAAGGATTCTATAGTTTGAGCGGTAACTGAGGTGGGGAAAAAGAGAAGTAATTTGGTTTTGGCAGGGTTAAGTAAGAGTTTAAGTTCCGAGAACCATTTTCTACAGCAGAGAAGCAGTTTTGGGTTGTAGCTTGGAGTTTGGTGAGAGATTCATCAGAGCAGATCAGGGTGGAGTCATCTGCATATTGAATACAGGTGGCTTTGGGAATAATTGAGTGTAGGCCATTTATGAAAATGGAGAAAAGAAGGGGACCTAGGATAGATCCTTGGGGAACACCAATATTAGTAGGGAGTAGGTCTGATAGGCTGTTTTGCCACTGGACTGCCTGTTTTCTACTAGAGATAGGCATTAAACCAACTTATGGTTAGTTTACTAAGATGTATTGTTTCCAGTGCCTGAAGCAGAAGTTGGTGGTTGACCATATCGAAGGCTTTCGACAGGTCTAGAAAGAGCGCAGAGGATATTAGTTTATTATTGCGATTTTGGTTGACTGAGTCTACAAAGGAGAGAAGAGCTGTGGTTGTGCTGTGATGGGGCGGAAGCCATGTTGGGTATTTGATAGGAGGTTGTGATTTATTAGGTAGGAAATGAGTTGCTTATGGACACAGCGTTCCATAATTTTGGCTAAGGGAGACAGTATGGCTATGGGCCTATAGTTGGAGGTTTCTGTGGAGGGTCCTCCTTTGTGGAGGGGGATGATGTAAGAGATTTTCCAGATAGAGGGAATGGATGCTTCAGAAATGGTCCGGTTGATCAAGATTGATACAGGGTAGGCTATGGCATCAGATGCTATTTGTAGGTATTTGGCAGGAGCTGATCAGCTGCGGCGTGGTTGGTTTCAATTTTTTCAAGAGGGCACGAATGAAGGAGGTGGAGATGGGTTGTAGGTTAAAGGCAGTTTGAGTTGTGTTAATAATTGGGGTTGCCACTGAGGGAGGGGTGGTAAGCTTGCTGGCAAGGGACTGGATGGTCTCAGTGAAAAAGAATTAAAGGAGTTGGCTATATCTGTTGGGTCATTGTCCATGAGTTTGTCGGGGTGGGGGTAGTAGACTTACCAGGATGAAGTAGGCGGTTAAAACCAGCCCAGAATTTTTTGGGATTATGCTGATGTTTGTCTTGGAGGTGACAAAAATATTGTTTTTTATCAGATTTAACGGCTACTTTGGTTGAATTTCTTAGTTGGAGGAACTTGATGCGATCTATGGGGGTTTTTGTGGTTCTCCACTTATTCCAGGCCTGGTCTCTGATTCTAATTTTGGATTTAGTTTCTTGTGTTAGCCAGGGTGCTATACATTGCTTAGTTCGCATAAGTCGATTAGGAGCATGGGAATTGAGTATCTTAAGGAAAGTGTTATTAAAGTATGAAACACTTTCATCTAAGGATAGGGTTTTTAGGATGTTCCAGTTACAAGCTTTGAGATCAGCTAGGAATTTGTCAGGGACAAAATTTTTGCTATTCCTTACTAATCTAGTTATGGGGGGAGTCTTGTTTGAACATTTGTGTTTTATAATAAAGGTAGCAAGGTGGTCACTAAGGTCATTGGGAAGGGTCCCAGTGGTATAGTTATTTGGATTCCTATTAGTAAGAATCCAGTCAATAATACTCTCCTTTTGTTGTGCATGTCCAATTCTAGTGGTAGAAAGAATATTTTGGGAAAAACCATGTAAGTTAATGGGGAGAGGATTAGATTGGGCTGAGTAGAGAAACCAGTCTATATTGGGGTGTCCTAGTATTATTGTTTCTTGTGGATAGTTATTGGCAAGCCAACTAAGGGTTTGTTCAAAATTTTCTACATTTTGCCCGGTGGTAGGTAGGTTACTATGAGATTAATACTTTTTTGTCTGTTTAGAGATATCTTAAGGGCAATCAATTCCAGGTTTGTAACTTTTGGGGGTTGAAGTGAATTCATTGTGATGTTCAAGGAGTTTTTGAACATAACAGCTATTCCACCACCCTTTCTGGTTGTACGATCAGCCCTGATGATGTTATATCCAGGAGAGATAATTTCCTCATCCTTGGTGCTTGGTTTGAGCCAAGTTTCTGATAAACACATTATGTCTGGGGAGTGGATATCAAGCATGGCATGCAAGCTATGTACTTTGTTGTTAATGCTTCTAATATTGAGATGGAGCAAAAAGAGGGAGTCCGCAGGTCTGCTACCTACAAGGCGGAGGTTAGGGTCTGGGTCACTAAGAGGGCCTGGGTTGGGGTGGATGTCCCCGTAATTAGTGATGGATTTTTTCAAATATTCTAGTATTTTTTGTAGTCTAGTTAGTAGCTTAAGCTGTTCTCTTGATGACGATACTTTAGGGTACCTAAGAATAAAGTGTGTACTTTTAGGGATAAGGTGAGTAGCGGAGTAGAGAGAGGGGGGGATAATAGTTGTGGTATTTTGGGAATGCAGAGAGGTCTGACCTTTAGGAAGGTAGATTCTAGTTAGGGCTTGTGTTTCATAGGCTGTTAAAAGATACGATAAGATAAGGATTAAAAGTACAAGGGGGAGGGTGGTAAATGAGGTTCTGTCCATGGTGAGGCTGATTTCTCGGCGTTAATAGAGCTGGGGGCGATACCTAAGTCAGCAGGAAGCTGGAGGTAGTAGTAGGGTGAGATAAATGGAGAGAGATAGGCAGGTGGGCGGGTTAGGTTTAGTGGTGGGGAGTGGTAGAGAGATGGAAGGGGAGTGAACAGTTCTGATTGGGTTGTGGAAATGGGGATGGGTTTAATGACCAAATAAATGTAGAGGTAGTGGGGGCGGGTGGGAATAGGGGGCAGGGAGGGGAGCGGAGCAAGCCCGAGCGTAGCGAGGGCGAAGCGGAGCGGGGACTACACCACAGGATTTCCCTGGGTCTTAGAGGAAGCCAGATTTAATGGTAGCTAGCTGCCTAAGTTCTACAATTTGTTCCTTTAATTTTTTCTTATTAGTTGCTTTTTATGTCCAAAGAACCTGTATGCAGTAGATTTAATACTACCTGGTACCTTTCTTACAGTACAAGGTGTTTGATAAAGTACAGTGAAAGGGGTAGTTATTTATTCACCCTGAGTCTCTTAGTGGTCTTTTTTAAAGAAGATTATACCTTCGCACTGGTGGGGACTTTTAAAGTTGTTTAAACATTCACACTTGTGGGGTCCTGAGTGCCTCTCGGTAGGCGTCTGGATTTGGGGCTACCTAAGATGAAGGTAACAGAAAGAAGTTAACTTTGTACAGTGTTTGATGCAGTAACATACAGTATTACACAATGCAGCAGCAGACAGTTTTCACAGTGCAATGCGAGGAATGGTTTCAACAGCCTTAGTGATGTTAAGCATTAAATAACAGCCAGTTGTTTTAAGCAGTAAATTGCTTCCCTTTGGCGACTTAATAATGCACTACAGCACACTCTGTTCGTCTGATAAAACAAATACTAAATAGTTAACATGAGGTGTTTGCAGTTTATAATACTTTGTTTCTAGCTTGACATTAAGGTTACATCTTCCAACCAAAAGATTACATCTAACAAGAAACCACTGTAAACTAAAGCATTTGGCAGTAAAAGTACAACAAAACGCTGTTTTCAGCTTGTAAACAGTCGCTAATGCTCAGTTGCATCCAGATCAAACTATTAATCCACTTTCTGGAGTAGCATTTAAGAAAACGCTAATGAACATTAACTTTACAAGTACAACAAAACGCTGTTTTCAGCTTGTAAACAGTCGCTAATGCTCAGTTGCATCCAGATCAAACTATTAATCCACTTTCTGGAGTAGCATTTAAGAAAACGCTAATGAACATTAATTTTACCACTTTTGCCACATGCGTTTTGCAAAACGCCAGTTACATCTACACATCGCTTACAAACATGACTGTAAGCATGGTAACTTGATTACATTACTGACAGTATTCAAAACAATAGTAAGAATTGCAAGTATATTTATCACTTTTATGTACTATCAGAGCAATATTCAATTGTTACATACCACGAGGGCCAGAGCTACCGCCCGATCGGAAATCACAGTCAGTTTAAAAATATGGCGGTTTCGAGGTCTCTTTCTAACCTCGGCTATACACCACAGGATTTCCCTGGGTCTTAGAGGAAGCCAGATTTAATGGTAGCTAGCTGCCTAAGTTCTACAATTTGTTCCTTTAATTTTTCTTATTAGTTGCTTTTATGTCCAAAGAACCTGTATGCAGTAGATTTAATACTACCTGGTACCTTTCTTACAGTACAAGGTGTTTGATAAAGTACAGTGAAAGGGGTAGTTATTTATTCACCCTGAGTCTCTTAGTGGGCTTTTTAAAGAAGATTATACCTTCGCACTGGTGGGGACTTTTAAAGTTGTTTAAACATTCACACTTGTGGGGTCCTGAGTGCCTCTCGGTAGGCGTCTGGATTTGGGGCTACCTAAGATGAAGGTAACAGAAAGAAGTTAACTTTGTACAGTGTTTGATGCAGTAACATACAGTATTACACAATGCAGCAGCAGACAGTTTTCACAGTGCAATGCGAGGAATGGTTTCAACAGCCTTAGTGATGTTAAGCATTAAATAACAGCCAGTTGTTTTAAGCAGTAAATTGCTTCCCTTTGGCGACTTAATAATGCACTACAGCACACTCTGTTCGTCTGATAAAACAAATACTAAATAGTTAACATGAGGTGTTTGCAGTTTATAATACTTTGTTTCTAGCTTGACATTAAGGTTACATCTTCCAACCAAAAGATTACATCTAACAAGAAACCACTGTAAACTAAAGCATTTGGCAGTAAAGTACAACAAAACGCTGTTTTCAGCTTGTAAACAGTCGCTAATGCTCAGTTGCATCCAGATCAAACTATTAATCCACTTTCTGGAGTAGCATTTAAGAAAACGCTAATGAACATTAACTTTACAAGTACAACAAAACGCTGTTTTCAGCTTGTAAACAGTCGCTAATGCTCAGTTGCATCCAGATCAAACTATTAATCCACTTTCTGGAGTAGCATTTAAGAAAACGCTAATGAACATTAATTTTACCACTTTTGCCACATGCGTTTTGCAAAACGCCAGTTACATCTACACATCGCTTACAAACATGACTGTAAGCATGGTAACTTGATTACATTACTGACAGTATTCAAAACAATAGTAAGAATTGCAAGTATATTTATCACTTTTATGTACTATCAGAGCAATATTCAATTGTTACATACCACGAGGGCCAGAGCTACCGCCCGATCGGAAATCACAGTCAGTTTAAAAATATGGCGGTTTCGGAGGTCTCTTTCTAACCTCGGCTATACACCACAGGATTTCCCTGGGTCTTAGAGGAAGCCAGATTTAATGGTAGCTAGCTGCCTAAGTTCTACAATTTGTTCCTTTAATTTTTTCTTATTAGTTGCTTTTTATGTCCAAAGAACCTGTATGCAGTAGATTTAATACTACCTGGTACCTTTCTTACAGTACAAGGTGTTTGATAAAGTACAGTGAAAGGGGTAGTTATTTATTCACCCTGAGTCTCTTAGTGGTCTTTTTTAAAGAAGATTATACCTTCGCACTGGTGGGGACTTTTAAAGTTGTTTAAACATTCACACTTGTGGGGTCCTGAGTGCCTCTCGGTAGGCGTCTGGATTTGGGGCTACCTTCGCACTGGTGGGGACTTTTAAAGTTGTTTAAACATTCACACTTGTGGGGTCCTGAGTGCCTCTCGGTAGGCGTCTGGATTTGGGGCTACCTGTAATTAAACTACTTTAATTGCAGTTTTGGTGGTCATATTCTTTTCTGGATTTATTGTTTGTAACACTTTGCGGATATAATTTAATGATCCACGAAGAGATGAACAACCAAGTAACTTGACTATGACTACTGATTCATGGCTTTGAGTTTAAGAATACATTGGATATTAACAGTTTCCCGATGTCTGATGCTCTAACTGAATCATAACATTTAAAATGTATAATATGCAATAATGTATCAGCAGATATGTAAATGTTATAGTTTAATCTGTTACTCTTGTGGTATCACTATGAGATGTAGTTTTCATTTCTATAGTTATTATTTATATAGTGTAGGAATTAATACTCTTTATATAGTGGTTATTTTGCCATTCTGTATGTGTTTTTTTAGTTCATACAGGTAAGTGATATAGACATTAGGTGTACATTCTTTATGGTGATTGTGATACAGTGGGGTTAGGAAATTAACTTTTCCCCACTGTAGTGCAATCTCGGAGTTGGTATATTTAATTTACAGGGGGCGTGGGTGGCTGAGCCCCCCACATGGGAGGTGCAGGAGGGCTTGCCCCCCTATAGAAACATAGTAAAAACTGTTTTTGGTAGATTGGTGTTGTTATATGTGGAGGTGATGTTATCTTTATGTGATTTCTAGTGTTCAATGTTCTGATGCACATTTTCGATGTTATGAAATTCAATGTTATGGGTTTTAGATGTTTTGGGTTTTAGATCTTCTGGTCTAGATGTTATGGGTTTTAGATGTTTTGAAGTAGACCCATATATATATATATATATATATATATATATATATATATATATATATATATATATATATATATAATCTACATAGTTAAAACTTTAGCATAGTTTTCTTTAGTAGTGCAAAATGTCCCTGGTGAAAGCAAATAAAGCCCATAACAATAAAATTAAATGCTGCGACTCGACTCAGGTAGTTAAAAGACCTTGCATTTGTATCTGTAAGCATTCTACCTCATTGACTGTTTTTGGTGGAAAGCTGTTTGTGGGGAGAGTAATTGCATTCCATTGAAGTATCTGACTGGGTGTGCCTATCCAATTTTATTGTAGATAATTTCATCTCCACTGTCAAGCAATACAATTGAAATATGTAAAAAAAAAAAAAAATCTTCCTTTAGATGAAGCTCCCCACAGATTTAACAGCCTTTTCCAGTATACTGAACAAACATGCTTTCATCAGGAGAAAAGGAGTTAAGATTAATCCAGCAACATGGCTATCTAAAATAGTAGGCATCTAATGGTTAGAGACAAGGCCTGGAAAGCATGGCATGCCAAAAAAATCCCAGACAAAAATTTTACAGTGCAGACAGATGAGAAATAAAACCAAAGTATAAAGCATGGCAAAAAACTCCACTATTTTAACTTAAAGTAGACATACCAAAATAATCCTAAAAATGCTTGTCATTGGTCCAAAATCTGCTAAATCCAGGCCAAACCCAATCCCTCCTCAGAAGACACTTCATCAGCAGTTGCTAATAACTTTAACAAATACTTCATTCAAGCTGTAGTTTCACTTATCAAAGACATACCCACCATCAAAACAGCTGTCAACCAACAAAACCTCATGGAAGCTCACTTCTCACTTAAACCTGTCCTTTCCTGCACCATTAGAAAATCTCGAATAATACTAGAAACTATGACTCTGCTGCAGACAACCTTCCTCTTAAATTTCTAAAAATTGCAGCTGAGGCTCTGTCATATCCAATATCTCTAGTAATAAACAGATCTAGTCTAGAATCTCGTGTCTCGACCATTTAGAAAAAGGCTTACACACTTCCTCTTCATAAAGGAGGACCCTCTGCTGACTTTTCCAACTTCAGACAAATTGCCATCCTGTCAGCATATCTAAAATATTAGAAAAGTGTATCCATTCTGAGTTACTTCAATACCTTACCATAAACAATTTTCTGTCCTCCACACAATATGGTTTTCATACCAACCATACTGCCCTATTTCACTTTACTGATACCAGTAATAAAAACAGAAATACTGGAAACCTAGTGTCGTCTTTATTCCTAGACCTGTCCAAAGCATTCAACACCATCTTTGACCATAAACTATTACTAAAACTCTCCCCTTGGGTCTCTCCTCCTCCTCCTGGTTTAACAGCTACCTAACAGAGATTCCATGCTGTCAAATGGCAGTAAGTGTACTCTTCATTTTTACCCATTACTGTACGAGTGCCACAAGGTTACATACTTGGACCCCTCCTGTTTTACATATTTATATAATGATCTACACACTGCCTCCAAGCACACCAGTCTTGTACAATATTCAGATGACTCTACACTCATCTGCACAGCCTCTAACCTACAAAAACTTCAAGAAATTACTCAAGAATCTTTTATATTCATAGAATCCTGGCTAGCCAACTCACAACTACTATTTAACCCCCCCCCCCAAAAAAAAAAAAAAACTACTAGTTTTCACCCTTACAACATTCTCCCAAAGAAAAGTTCTTGTCAAAATCACTTAAGTAAATAGTGCTCTGATTGAAAAGGTCCCTAACACCAAACACTTAGGAGTCACAATTGATGACAACTTGAAATTTGACCTACATTTCCAAACTGTTATTAAAACAAAATCAAAAGCTTGGCCTTCTATATAGAACAAAGACAGATGGAACCAGAGAAATCATCACTAAGCCTACCTCCTACCTGTCTACCTACTGTATGCCTCCCCACTCTTTACTAACATATGAATACCCACACAAACACCTGGAACAGTGCTACAATAAAATAGCTGACTTTTCTGCAAATCACCCTTTAGAACTCATCACTGATCTATCCTTAAACAACTAAATTGAACTGAATTCCTACTTCATCTCCACTATAGTCAGCTACTACTAGCTCATACTCTACTATACCACTTTGGTAAGTGTCTGGCACTAAAAGGCATGCCTCAACACTACCCCCTTTCTAAAGCACTTCACTGTAAAGGCAAACTGTTCCTCCCGGTCACTAAAGCCCAAACTGCATCATGGGCCTCATTTTACTCAAACTCTAGCTACCCTCTGGAATGCTGTTCCACATGCTCTCAGGCTTCTTGAAAACTGACAGGCATTCAAAACAGATCTTAAAAAAATACTTCTCAACATCTTGGCTCTGTAGCTCCAGGATAAGTATAACATCCATTTTTTTCTTCTTCCTCTTCTACTATACTTCTGCTCTCTTATACTGTGTTACCAACTATCACTCTGTCTTCACCCACCATGTACCACTCATTTCATTTCATTTATATGTCAAAATTAAGTCAACCTTTTGTATATACCCTTTGTAAGTAACTATATATTTTGACATCTGTCCTACTGCATAGTTATTTATTTAACTTTATCTATATAAAGTACAATTAGTGAAAGAAGCCTTATTACTGTATATATAGTTGCTGTCTTATCTATTTTGACATTGTAAAGTTTATTTTAATTGTATTCTGCCTGACATTCTTGATGTTATGTAATTTAAAAGATTTTGATTGTACTACATGTACTAGAGCTTATCTCCCTGGGCCTCCACTGAAAAGGGGCCTTTGTGCCCAGCCGGACTTCCCTATTCAACAAATGTAAAATAAATAAATAACCTGGAGACCAACCTCTCATTTACACATATGGTCAGTAAGCTAAACATAAACTCGTCTTCACATCTGCAAGATCATGTTAAACTAACATACATTGAGGTTATAAAAACATTACTCTCCAGGCCTCTGAGAATCAGTACTAAACAGCCTTGGCAGCAATCAACTAACACAGCTCACTATACTGAGCCTTCCAATACCACTGTGTTTTCACATCCAAATAGAAATGCCCCAGTACATCATCAGGGGCACTGACTCTACACTAGGCTGGACAAAGGCAGAGTGACATCTGCCTTTTCAGTACCAAGATTCACGATGTCACAAGGGCTCTAAAAAATCCTTCATTCAGGACAAATAATCAAATTCTGCAGGAATCAATACTAAAAAGTCTTGGGAAAAGTTCACTTGCCCAATGTAGTGAGTCACCAGGCTGCAGATTGCTAGCCTTCCACTATCACTAATCTGCAGTTCCAATTAGAAATGTTGTAGTAGTTGGTGATTTCATCATGAGGCACACAGACTCTGCACTCAATAAGTTGGACAGAGGGTGACAGCTGCCTTTCCAGTTCAAGGATTATTGATTCATGAGAGAGAAAAACAGTCCCTGACAGGACAAATATGACAGTGACCTGGAGGTAGCTAATGTAGGTGTGATTGACCTGCGTAATTCAACCCAGAAGGATATGCAAAGAGAGAGAGAGAGAGAGAGAGATTGAAGTTTACTTTGCAAGTATCAAATGAAAGAGTCTGGCCCTAAGTGGAATCATACTATAGTCACCCATGATGCCAAGGTACAAAGAGAATGTAATTGGCTTTAACAGTTGGCTAAATAACTAAGTAATTGATATCTGTCTGCTGGGGATGAGATGATCAACAGTCTAACTTACTATTTAAATTAATGGGTAACTTTTATTTTTTTTATACTGATTTTTTTATTCTGTTGTTAAGCTTTTTTGTAACTCTTGGTAATTCAGCCCCGTAACCCTTCTGGTGCTGGACAACACCTTTTATTCCATGGATTCTGCATACTAGCAAAAGCAGTTGCTGTCACTTCGTGTCTGTTTTAGATACATTTTGCCTTCTAGGCTTTCCAGCGTAACAGAATGGTTGCAGTGACTTCCACTTTGGACCACATCAAGGTTGCTCTGCTCAGTGCTTGAATTCCTATCGACAGAGAAATAAGACATATTGGAGGGTTGAATTTATTATTCATTGTTTCCGCCATTTCTGGAATAAACTTCAATTACATTTAAAATAAAGTGAAGCCTTTGTCTCCTTTTAGACAAGTTGACAATTGGATAGGCACCTGTAAATTAATTCCACACCTGATATGTTTTGCCCCTTTTTAGGCAGGCGGTGCTGTTTGAGAGGTGCACATTTGGAAGGTAATTATTTTTCTTGGACTCACTGTGCCAATCTATGTATTTCTGAGCTCTCCATAGTTGTGTCTGTTCTTTGCTTATGCATCTGGATTTTTATTTTCAGATGTCCATTTATTCTGGGTCTGATACCTCTCAACTGTCCCTGATTTTCAGGAACATCCTTGATTTTGGCTCAAAAATTTGCCCTGTCCCTACTAATCCCTCCTAAACTGACAATTTTGAGACAAAAGGTGATCAATTAGACTTAATAAATAATGACAATAATTTGAGTTATAGATGTCTTCTACTTAAAAAAATGCATGATGTTCAACAAATAATCACTGTTGCAGTAGCCTAAGCTGCCAGGGTCCTACCACGTGGTGACTAGCCAATTTTCAAAGCTGTAGGGCACCTTCCATATGTTCAGACTATCTGGAGCTTGAGAAGAGCTCCATAAAAAGACAGCACAAATGTCTTGAGTTGTTTTGAAGCTGAAGAGTGCTTCTTCAATGGACCACATGATACTGACGGGCATCTAGCGATAAGTCTCAGCTGAGGATAACCTAATGAAAATAACTTTTTTCCTGAGGAAAATATGGATTTCTGTCTAAAGCTTTGTGTTTAGCTAGCAGATTTGATGTTTTAAGACTTTCTGGTGACGTTAATGTGAAAATGTTTATGTAAACTTTTTGTTTGAAAAAGTTTATTTCTTTGACTAAACCTTAGTCAGGTTTTGTGTACTTATGCAGCATACTGCACTTATGGCGGTCTGTCAGTGGTTTACTTAAGCCTGAACCACTTGTTCTCTACCTTACCTTTTACAGATTTATCCAGACTCCAATATCCAGTTTCATGGTGTCTTTCTCACCTTCGCGTAGAGCATCCACCGGTCTATGCATTTTTACCTTCACTTGTCTGCAAGAACAAGTAACTTGTCTGAGAGTCTTGGGTGTTAGGCTGGCTTCCATTTTGCCTCATCTGCTGGTGTGTGACTCTGCTGTGGTTGATTGTTCCTTATACCACTCATCTTTGCCACTGGCTCTGTTGGTTGGTATAGCATATGCAGTCACCAAAGACTCATCCTCTGTAGTTGTAGGAGTGCCCTTGGCTGGCAAGGGCAAACCATTTTTGTTGGTCTCATGGGTAGTGACAGCTGAAAGTTTTTCATTTTTGGGAGGGTGGCCTAATGGTTAAGGTGTTTGCCTTACAAACACAAGGTGCAGGGTTTGAGTCTCACAAGGGATAATTGGCTAGACTTAAAATGGCTCGCAAGGGCAGTTAGCTTAGTACTAATCTATGAACCTATGAGCTAGGATAGGGAACCTGTGTTGGGGACTAGTAGCCGTTCATTTTCCAGGGCAATTCCCAGGAAAATAGAACATAGTGACAAAGTCTTTTATTCTCCCATTTCTGTCTCTGTGAAGAAGGAAGATTTGCTGGATTTGCTAAGGAACTCATTAGTAATTTTTCACTGCTTTTTGTTGTTCAAGCAAGAAAACAAAGAACATTCCCACCTCTGTTTGAATTGGATTTTTAGTCAGAAGAGCAGGCTTTGCAGGGGGGTGATTATCTTTAAGGAATTTCGTCCCATTCTGAACATTCTGATTTTCTGAGAACTGTGCATTCAGATTTCTCTTTTGAAGATTTATCTTTTACTGACTTTTATCTAGGGTGAAAGTGTTTTCAGTGGTGTGAAATTTCCATGTCACTGCAGATGTATTATATTTTGTTACACTTGGGTAAGCCTGATATTGCATCTGCTCCTCCTGTGTTGCCTGCTTTAGAGAATATTTTTTTCTCTCTGAAAAAAAAGTTTTTTGCCTGAATTTTTTAAGGCTTCTTTCTTTTCTTATAGGATGGCTGAAAAGCTTATCTTTAAGCGCTGCACAGAGTGTGGCCATAAGCTCTCCACAGCGGATGGCCACATTCTGTGTGTGTTGTGCTAAGGTGTGGCCCACCTTAGTGCGGATTGCTTCAGTTGTGTGGGGTTCAATCCCTGAGTGTTAAAAGATAGAAAGGCCAAGTTGTCCCTCAAAGGTTCTCCTTCCTCGTCTTCAGCGTCAGTCACAGTGGCTGCTGTGACTGCTTCTCCTGCTTCTCTTCCTCTGGCCTCTCCTCCCTCCCAGGCTGGGACTCAAACTCCTGCATCTAAGCCTGTGGTAGGGGAGCAGAGGAGAGGTAGAGAATGGGAGAGAGAGTAGAAGACGAAGGAAAAGAGGAAGAGGTCTCCGCACCTCGCTTTGCCGAGCAAGTCAGCATGGATCCGTGACTCCCCTTGACTCTGGTCTCCGAGGTTCTCCCCGGAGCTAGAGGAGGCACGCCCAGTCTCCCGGGCCTTGGTTCCCCGACCCACCAGGTCCAGAGTCCATGGCCTCGTCACGGTCAACCTGCTCTTTATTGGACATGGATCTGGATAAGATGATGAGGCACTTTATCCGTACACAGATCCAGATGGGGGTCTTGCCAGCTGCCCTTCCGTCTGGAGGGGGAAGCTCACTTCCTTTTTTTCAACCCATTTCTCCTTCCCCGATCTGACCTTCGGCTTTGGAGTTCTCGGATCCGAGGTTGGCCTTGGTCAGGGGGTCGACGCCGATGGTCCTTGTTTCCTCGACACTGACAGCTGCCTGGAGCATCTCGGATCCAACCAGTTTGGATCTGAGCTGCTCTCAGAGCCAGAGCCTGGGAGTTGGATCCGATACAGTGGAACCTTTCCCATCGGCTCTGATGTTGGGCCAGGTTCCCTCCCTCGGAGCTCCATCTACTTTGGGACCGGCTCCAATTCTCGTGACGGACCCAGGGACACTGGCCTCCTTATTAGCTTCCTAGGAGGTCCTCTCTCCTTCGGTGTTTGATGTGGTAGAAAGGGTCCTCTCCATCGGATCGAGACCCCTGACCACCCCCTTGGACTATACCCAGACCCCCTCAGCTCTGTCTGTGGTCCCCATTGTCTTACCAGAGGGACAGCCCGTGCTCGAAGAGCCCCAGACGGTTCCCCCAGAGAACAGATGGCTTGTGAGCACTCCCTGAGAGCTCCACTGGCGATGTGCCTCGCAAGCATATGTGCAAGAGGAGGCACTTGGACTCCCCCGAGTCCCTAACCGAGGACACAGATTTAGATGATGGGGAGAGCTCCCCAAGATCACCTCCCGAGGATGTCTCCTTTGGAGAGATCATGGAGATCCTGTGCCAGCGGAGAGGTTGGTCTGCCCCAAAAGCCCTCCTCTTATGAGTCTGTGTTTCTGGAGGCTTTTGGCATGGGCCCATCTACTTCCTGGGGGTCCCCTCCTGCGGATCCTTTAGTGGATTTGATCACCTCACGGGCATAGAAGGAACTAGATACTGTGGATCCGATCGCCAAGCACCCCGATAAAGTTTTAAGTACCCCCATTGACAGGCCTTCCAGTAATAAGGGCTCCCTAGTGGACGCCATGGTGGTAGCAGCAGCCACTAAGAAGGAACTATCACAGGAAAGTTCCTCAGTCCACCCTCCTGACTGGGAGTTACAGATGATGGACCGCCTAGGGAAGCGGGTATATGATTCAGCTAACTTTTCGATCAGGGAGCTGAATTACTTGGCCCATGTCACTTGACTCCAACACAACCTAGTAAAGGAGCTGGAGGAGTCTCCACCCAAGTCCATGGCACAGGAGGACAAGGCTTCGTTCTCCACGAAAATGTCCACTCTGAACGTGGTATCAAATATGCCCATGCAACTCCTCTCCCATGCTACGGAAGGAGAGGCTAGGGCGGCTGGGTCCAGCATGTCCATGAGGCGTAACGCCTGACTCAGGTTGTGTCAGTTTACCAAACCCTTTAATGGCGTCATTTGCCAATGCACCTTATGACAGCTGAACACTTTTCGGTAAGACCATCAAGGAGATACTAGTCCAGAGTGAGTAGGGCGGGAAGACATTGTCTGCCATCAGGATCACTTCTCTAACCCTCAAAGGTCCTTTTCCCGGAACCAGAGAGGGCAAAAGAAGATGTGGTTCTGGAAGTCGCAGTATTCCCGGGACACTCAGGGCTCTTCTTCCCCTACAGGCAGAGGGGAACAGAATGGACGCTGACCCAGAGGCAGAGGGGGTCCGCAAAACTTCAGGTCTTGAGAGCCATTCTCGGACAGATGCGGGCAGCAACCCTGAGGGGTTGCCCGGCTGCTCTACTCTGGAGGCAGTCGGGGGATGATTGTCCTTGCACCCAGCGGCATGAGAGTCCATAACAACGGACTGCTGGGTGCTTCAAATCATATTCAGAGGATATTCTATCCCCTTCGTGGGATTACCCCATATCTCCCAAACACCTCCCACATGTTCCACCCACACAGGAAATTTCTAAGCTGCTAGGAAAACGAGCCATCAAAACCGTCCCCCCAGATCAGTCCAGATTGGGCTTCTACTCCAGGTTCTTTTTGGTGCCAACGAAAACGAGGGACTTGAAGCCCATTCTGGACCTCTCTACCCTGAACCTGTCAGTTGCCAAAGAGAAGTTCTGGATGGTCACACTACAGTCCATCATGCTGTACCTGCAAGAGAGTGACTGGATGTGCTCGTTAGATCTCCAGGATGCTTACTATCACATAAAAATGCACAGAAGCTCCAGGAGGTTCCTCCGCTTCCGGATAGGGGCCAATCATTATCAATTTCGAGCCCTACCCTTTGGTCTCACCACAGCCTTCAGGGTGTTTACCAAAGTGACGGCGGTTGTAGCAGCTCACCTGAGGCTTCAGGGGATTCAGATCTATCCATACCTGGACTATTGGCTCCTCATTGCTCCCACCAGGCGTCTACTTTCCCAAACCAGGGATTACTTTCTGACACTTGCCCTGAGTTTGGGTATCTCAATCAACACATCCAAATCTCTCCTAGAGCCTGTACAGGTAATAGACTACATTGGTGCCAGGATAGACACACTCCAGTGCAAAGTGCTCCTGGCCTCAGAGAGAGTTCAAAACATCAGGATGCATGTCTCCCTGATCTACCAATGTTCCTTTTGTTTCACTGGTGCAGTCATCACACTTGGGTTATCTACCTGCATGTAGCCCTCAGTCGGCCCGAATACCAGAGTCTTGGGATTTCTGCTTTGGATGCTGTCATCTCATCCATGACGTCAGGTCGTCAGGGATATAAAACATGCAGCCAATGCCATTACATCAGCTTTTCTTGCAGCACGGGAGCCCAAAGCAGAAGCAGTTCACGTGCCGGCTGGCAGCTACCTGAAATTTTCATTTTTCGAGTTTCAAACCTGAAGTCTTCTAAAGCTAAGTATCCTGTTGGGGATCCTTTTTTCTTGCTCTAACCGATGTCAGAAAAAGTTAACAATTGTCTTGCCTGTGGATAGCAAATACCTCACAGAGATTTTCATTTTTACTGAGTCACCTGTTTAGGCCCAGACCACAACATCCCTCGCTGTCAGTTTTGTGCCTTGTTCAATGCCCGAACTATTAATCGTCGGGCTATTTTTGTCTCTAAATTCTTTCGCTCTCGTTCTCTGTATTCCGAAATGGCTTCGGTAAGCCATTGACTACCGATCTTCTGAAAAAAATGCAAAGATAAAGGCAAAGACAGACCGCATAGGTCCAAAACTGCCGACGCTTCCGTTAAGCTAGTCGCCAGTCTGCTGGTACTCATTGAGGCACTTTCACAGCCCCTGTTACCTGCTTCTACAGATTCGCAGGCCTCTACTGAGACCCATTCGTATGCCACGAGATGCTTCTTCGGATATGGAACCTGCGGGTGTCTCTACCTTGGATGGGTCCAGAGCCGCTGTGCAGGCACCGGCTTCTGAGGGTGTATTCAGACCTTCCGATGTTCGTATTAAACCGACTACTTCATTAATGACTAAATCTACCGAATTTCTCAGGCCCAGAGTTAGCACTACGCCTAGGAAACCGATGACCAAAGCACATTCTCTAACTCCCATGCCACAGAAACAAATGCTTAGAATGGCTGAAGACCTTATTACTTTAATTAGGGGAAGCCAGCCTTCCCCCCTCTAAAAGACAAAGAATTGATTTTCCTTCTGATTCTTCAGACCATGAGTCTGATGACTCTGAGCCCTGTGATTACCAGGACATACCCTTATCTTTCTATGAGGACTCAGATGCAGAGGATTCAATTCCCTCAGCCTCCCCTCAGAGGATCTTTCTTTCAGTGAAACCTTGCATACACTAAGAGAGCATTTCCGCTGGGAATGCCAGGACTACCCACAGTCCAAAAAGAGACTCAGGGAATTTTTAGATGTGCCTCAGCATAGGCCTCTAGCTATTCCCCCTCCTGGATATTGTAGATGATGTCTTCTTGGAATCCAGCCTTACCCCTGATACTTTACCACCTGCTCCTAGAAAGCCTGATAGATACTACAAAGTACCTGACTCTCACAAATTTCTTTTTAAAAATCCCACTGCGGATCCAGAGACAATTTCC
The DNA here is from genome assembly GCF_019279795.1 of Protopterus annectens. NCBI lineage: Eukaryota > Metazoa > Chordata > Ceratodontiformes > Protopteridae > Protopterus > Protopterus annectens. The sequence goes on from NC_056748.1 coordinate 577,263,894, forward strand.
CAGGGACCTAAAGTTATTAAGGCTTCTACAGCCAAAACCCCTACCCCTTCGTTCAGTGATTCTAGGGCTCTAGACAGATGGGGGTAAGAAGGTATATACCTCAGCAACTCTTTAAATTGCCAGTTTCACTAGTTGAAATACCAGCAGCATATTATTGATCTAATTAAACAAGAAATGTTGATTCTTGATTGTGCAGAAAATAAGGACTTGCAAGATTTAATGCATTCTGCAAACCAAGCTGGTAAACATACTTTGCATTGTGATTTTGATGCCTTAGAAGCATCTTGCAGGGCTGCTGTCACTGGGTCTCGTCTGAGAAGGCATGCTTGGCTGAAGGAACAAATCTTGCCAGATCATGTCGAGGCAAAATTACTTGATGCTCCATGAAACCAAGAATGTTTGTTTGGCTCTAAAGCAGAAGTAGTTATTAAAAAGATGGAGGAAAAAGCTAAATCCATGCAAACTGTTAAATATTTCTTACAGGTACAGCCACCTAGATTCAGTAGGCATTGACCTTCAAAAAACTGGTCCTTTCCAGTCCCTTCCAGACCTACTCAGCCCAAACCCAGAGGCAACAGACCACAAAGACCACAGTCTCAGGGTATGCACAGATCTAAACAATGGAGTGCTCCCTCCTCAAAAACTGGGAGTGGTTAGCCACCCCCTGTGGAAAAAGTTCAAAATGACTTGTCCTTAATCCTTCCCTGCCATGCTCAAGTACTTGCACCCCTAGGAGGAAAACTCGCCCTGCATGCAAAAAACTGGGAGTATATTACCCAGGACCAATGGGTCTTAAACATTGTATCCCAGGGATACAGATTCTATTTCCACTCTCTGCCAACCCCAAGTGGATTGCCAGACCTTCCTCCAAACCAGTGGACAGAGACCCAAAAGCAAGTACTTTCTCTTCTCAGTATCAAGGCTATTCAACCTGTGCCAACAGAGCAAAGGGGACAGGATTTCTACTCCAGGCTGTTCCTGGTGCCCAGGAAAGAGAACTCTTGGCGCCCTATTCTGGATCTGTCAACCCTAAGCACCTTCCTGGTGGTACCAAAATTCAAAATGCTTACACTCCAATACCTCCTTCCTATGCTAGCCAAGGACTCCTGGCTAGTCACGCTAGACTTAAAAGAAGCTTATCTGCACATCCCCATAAGGGAATCTTGCAGGAAATATCTACGTTTCAGGGCAGGCTCTATGCACTATCAGTTCTCTGCACTTCCCTTTGTCTTATCTACGGCGTCCAGGGTATTCACAAAGTGCCTGGCTCCAGCCATTGCTTACTGCAGGTAGAGAAATGTTCAAATTTACCCATACTTGGATGATAGCCTGATTCAGGCGGATAGTCAGGAGTTGCTACTTCAGCACCTGATGTTTATGAAGAGACTCCTAACTTCTCTGGGGTACACCATCAACGAAAATAAATCACATCTGGTACCCAGACAAAATATTGTATTCCTGGGAGCAAGCTTGAACACAATTTCCCAGATTGCATTCCTCACTCCAGAAAAGCAGGTTTATTTGACAAATTATTTCAAACTACTGGCCACCCAAACCCAGCTATCTGTAAGAAAAATACTCCAAGCCGTAGGGTTCATGGCCTCATGTAGTCTACTGATTCCATATGCAAGACTGCATATGAGGAAACTTTAATGGTATTTAAAAAGTCTCTGGTGTCAACATTCCCAGGACCTGGAAGCAGTGATTCCTATTATTCCTTGCCTAAGGACAAGAGTTCCTTTGGTGGGCAGAGGCTTGCAACCACAACAAGGGACTCCCTTTCTCACAACCCCCCGCCATCCAAACTCTGACAACAGATGCATCAGACTATGCATGAGGGGGGCTCACATGGCAGGCAAATGCATTCAAGGCAAATGGAGCCCAGGACAAATTCACCTGCATATCAATCAAAAAGAAATGTTAGCTGTACAGAATGCACTGACAGCCTTCAAATACCTTATCCTGCCAGGACAACTCCTGATAAAGACAGACAACACCACAGTTATGTGGTACATAAATAAGCAGGGGGGAACTCACTCCTACCCACTTTGCAGGTTAGCCATAGCTCTGTGGAGCACAGCCTTAAGCAACCAAGTGCACCTGCAAGCTCAGTTCCTGCCAGGCAAACAAAATTCACTGGCAGACAACTTAAACAGAAATCTAATGGACGCACATAAGTGGAAATTGGAACCAAACTCATTCAAACTTCTAATACACAGGTGGGGGACACCAGAGGTGGACCTCTGGGGTCTCCCCAAAACCATCAACTAAACAAATTTTGTACCAGAATTCCCCACAGCCAAGTTTGGAAAGTGGATGCCCTATCCTTCACATGGGAAAACCTCTCAATCTATGCCTTTCCCCCTCTGCCCCTCCTTCCAAAAGTACTCCTCAAGATCAAACAGAACAGGCCAAGGAGAATCCTTATTGCACCAGACTGGCCACGTCAGCACTGGTACCCACTCCTACACAGTCTGACAGCAGTGCCACCCTGGCACCTACAGCAGACCCCCTCTCTGCTGTCCCAGCAGGAGGGACAGATTTTGCATCCTCAGCTGCAAACCCTCAAGCTGGCAGCCTGGCTTATGCCCTGAATACATCACCAGCAACCCTCAGCAAACAGGTGCTGGATGTTATCCTTGAGGCCAGGAGCCCCAGTACTAGGAAATCCTATTCAGAAAAGTGGAATAGATACTGTTCTTGGAGCCAATCTCAAGGGAAGGACACAGCCGTGCCCTCCTTGCCTGAAATCCTAAATTACCTAGCAGAGCTGCTCCACAAAGGCCTATCCTTCCCATCAATTAAGATTCATGCCTCTGCCATCTCAGCTCATTACAATACTGAGCCTCCCCTCTTCTCTCACCCTCTGATCAAACAGTTCCTGAGAGGAGCTAACAATTTAAGACCTACTAGGAGATCCCCCACCCCTGCCTGGGACCTTAACTTTGTACTAGAGAAGCTCACACTTCCCCCTTTTGAGCCTGCTGCTACAGCAGAGTTAAAATTCCTCCCTTGGAAAACAGCCTTACTGCTAGCCATCACTTCAGCAAGAAGAGTGTCTGAGTTACAGGCCCTTATGGCTGTGGAACCCTTCACTATCTTCCATATGGACAGGGTTTCCCTCAGGACTAACCCATCATTGTTGCCCAAGGTGGTATCCAGTGTGGCTTTAAACCAATCCATCCATTTGCCAATCTTTTTTTCCTAATCCTCAGAATAAAGGGGAAAGGATCCTGCACTCCTTGGATGTGCACAGACAGCTCAGGTTCTACCTTGACAGGACTAAACCTTTCAGAAAATCTGACCAGCTGCTAGTCAGCTTTGCTACAAGGGCAGAGGGCAAGGCCATCTCAAAACAAACCATTTCTAAATGGATAGCACACTGCATCCATTTCTGCTACAAACACCATGGAAAGCCTACCCCACAGGAGATCAGGCCTCATTCCACTAGGGCTACCTCAACCTCTGCAGCTTTTCTCAGGGGAGTCCCTACCAGGGACATCCTGGAATCTGCAACCTGGAGTTCTGTACACATCTTCACCAAGCATTACCACTTACCTATCTTTTCTAAATCCAGAGCTGGATTTGCCACAGCAGTCTTACAAGGCCTGCTAGCCAGCCCTACTACTTCTTGACTGCCTCCATCCTTCCTCGGCTTTGGGAATCAACCAAAGTGTGATGACTGCAACAGTGAAACACGAAGAACATAGTAAAGTTGTGTACATGTACCATGAATGTAGATGTTCGAGTATATTCACTGTTGCAGTCCTGGTTAAACCTCCCTCCAGCCCCCTGTCTTTCTATACTTTCTAACTATCCTCTTTTTTGGCCATGTCTTATGGAAATGGTATTTACTTTTTACTGAAGGTGTTCTGCACCATTTCATTGCTTCCTATTTTGGGGGCTCCTGACATCTGGGGAAGAAAAACTGATGTAATGGTGTTGGCTGCATGTTTTATACCCCTGACGACCTGACGTTATGGATGAGGCGACAGCATCCGATGCAGAAATCCCAAGACTCTGGTATTCGGGCCGACTGAGGGCTACCTGTAGGCAGATAACCCAAGTGTGATGACTGCAACAGTGAATACAGTCAAACATCTACATTTATAGTAAGTGTACACAACTGTACATTCTCACCTCCTGAAAGCGGAATCAGTGTTGAGGGCCCTAGGCTCGATAGCGGCGACCATAACTCTTCTTCCGTGTGCTCAGCTTCACATGCAGTTTCTTCAGTGGACTCTAGTGGTTCAGTAGTCCCTGTTGGAATTACCACTAACTTATCCTATCCACCTAAGTCAAGTGTGTCGGTCATCCCTCATATGGTGGATGAGCTCTCCAGACATTTTGGAGGGACGACCCTTTGTTCCAGCCCCGGCCCAAACCACATTGACCACGGATGCATCCCAACTCAGGTGGGAGGGCATTGTTCGGGCAGGACAGTCCAAGGCCTGTGGTCCCTCATAGAGACCAGTTTGCATATCAATGTCCTAGAGATGAGGGAGGTCCTTCTAGCGTTTTAGGCCCTTCATGCCTTTCTTCCTCTGGGGACGATTGCCATTCAATCAGACAACATGTCAGTAGTCTGGTATATCAACAAACAGCGAAGAACCAGATCTTACTCCCTTTGTCGCGAGGCCATGAGAGTGTGGGAATGGACGATCTCCACCGGTCGTAATGCACATTCTGGGACGGTCCAACATTCTAGCGGACAGGCTAAGTCGGACCATTCTTATATCAACCTTGCTGCGATCTCTTCGCATCTCCTCGCAACGCAAAGTGCAGCAGGTTTTTAGCTCTGGACCTCCTGCCGGGGGAGTCCCCAAGAGACTCTCTAGTTCATGCTTGGCCTCCCGGTTTTCTGTATGCTTAACCGCCAGTACCTCTTCATCCCGAGGTTTCTGCAGAAATCCTGTCGACTAGGGAGCAAGGTGATCCTTATTGCCCCATTCTGGCCTCGCCAGGTATGGTTTCCCTTCCTTTGGTCTCACCTTCTGGCTCCACCTTGGGTCCTAGATCCCATTCAGGATCTGATTTCACACCCATCGGGGGTGCCTCATGCGAGTCTGGACAGCCTGAAGCTCAAGGCTTGGCTGCTCCAGTTCCTGTGATCAGTAGGACTCCCGGACTTTCCTTCTCAGTTAAATCTATTTTGGTAGCTGTTCATAAATCTTCAGCCAGAAAGGTTTATTGCAGCAAGTGGAAACATTTTTCTTTCTGGGCCTCTCAGAGGAGTTTAGATCCTTTCACGGCTCCTATTTCCACTATTCTTGATTTTCTAGCTGATATTTTCCAGCATGGAGCTAGTTCTTCTACTGTCAAAGTTCAGTTGGCTGCTATTTCTCATTTTCATGTGGGCGAGAATTCTGCATCCTTGGCATCTTCCAGACTGTGTAAAGCCTTTATCAAAGGTACCTTTTTGCTACGCTGCCCAGTCAAAGATCCTGTCCCTCCGTGGGACCTTACTGTGGTTCTCCAAGCTCTGGTCACTTCACCTTTTGAGTGTACCGCTACTGCAGATCTAAAATTTCTATTGTGGAAAACAGTTTTTCTGGTCGCTATTATCTCTGCTAGAAGGGTTTCGGAATTACAGGCCTAGACCATCAAACTTCTGTATATGATTTTTCTTAAAGATAGTGTTTCCCTTCGAACCAACCCATCTTTTCTTCCTAAAGTGGCATCACCAGTCAGTATCAATCAAACTATAAATTTTCCTGTGTTCTTTCCCTATTTTACCAACAGGATGGAATACAAGCTACACATGTTGGATGTTCATAGACAGTTAAGATTCTATTTACACAGGACAAAAAATGTTCATATATCTGATCAATTGTTTGTTTCATTCTATAGACCCTTTTTGGGCAAACCCATTTCCAAGGTCACTATAGCTAGATGGATTACTTCATGCATCCTGCAGGTCTATAAGGACAAAGGCATGTCTCCTCCAGGTCAGGTAAAAGCTCATTCCACTAAGTCCATGGCTACGCCTGCAGCTTTCTGGTCTAGTGTGTCTTTGGATGACATTTGCTCTGCAGCTACTTGGTCCTCATCCCATACATTTATTTCTCATTACAAACTGGATTTGACTTTTAGAAGGAGAACATCCTTTGGCTCCGCAGTGCTCTGGAATATCCTTCCATGAGGGCTTCCCAGGAGTTTAGTAGCTGGGGACTCTGTCCCACAGGTTGAAGACCAAATGAAGTAAACTACTTCAGATAAAAGTTATGTACTCACCATAACGTTCCATCTGAGTAGTTGTACTTCATTTCTCTTCAACCATCCCTCCCTCCTTCCCCCGGACCTTGACGCATGTTCAGCCTGAGGGCTGCAGTATAGGTCACAAATATGTTATCAGGTCGGGTTCTAAGTACAAGTTCAGCAAACTCGATCTGGGGATGGAAGGCAGTGGAGGTGTATGGGTAAGGGGAGGAGTCTGGAGCTCGGAGCTGATGCTAGTAATATTTGCCGGCTCGGATCCGATTCGGATCCATATTCCCACAGGTTTAGACAAATGAAGTACAACTACTCAGATGGGAAGTTATGGTGAGTGCATAACTTCTTTTTTTGTTTTTTTAAAGGCTTCAAAAGTCAACGACCGTCTTGTCAGTCAGCATGATTATCTGCCTGTTCAGCCTCTTCCCCCTTATTACCCTGGCAACCTCTCCATATCTGTGAGGCTTCTTCTTCCTTGCGGAGCCAGATTGTTACAGTCACATACATTTCAACTGTCCAGATTTTCTCAGAATATCCAGAGTTTTGCTTCATATTTTTAGTCTGTTTCTCATAAAGTTGAAAATAGCAACTCCAAAGACCCACAGTAAAAACCACGATCCACACTGTTAAGTAAAAACAAGAACCGATTGTTCTTTATTGCAAAAACTCCTGTACAGACAATGGTTAAGCGCTTTCATGTAGTAGTACACTTCATCAGAACAAAGTACAGAACTAAGAAACCATTTTTAACATAAAAAAAAAACGCCAAAATTAATTGATAAATGCCACGCCCTTTCATTTTAAAAAGACAGTACACAAAATTAATAGTACAATTCACTAAAAATAAACTACCCTTATCTAAATCAACTATTCAGTAAATATAGTATAAACTTGATAAAAACAACAATTTTAAACTTAATAAGCGCAATATAAAAAATGTATACCTTATCAGAATAATTCTAAACAGTTAGACAGTAATACAAAGTGCCTGTGCAAAGGAAACACAAGCCAAAACTACTGTAGGAATCAGTAATAGTGGAATAGGTTCAAATAAAATAAGAATGAAAATGAAAATAACAAGCCTATTTATCATACAATAATTACTGTTACCAAAATATTAAGTACAAAAATTAAAACATACTTTATCCTAAGGAACTATGAATCAGTAAACATCAAGCTTTCCTAATTAATGGCTTGGTAGGAATCATCTCATTTAAACCAGGAAAACTGGCTGCATTCAACTTAAGTTGCCATTTGATTTCCTTCTCTCCCACCACACTCTTGATGTCACCGCCCCTAGGGTTAGCCCTTACAATTTCCAAAATGGAAAATTTAAATCTCGTACAAGTATTACTGTTGTTAATGTGCGAAATAAAGCATTGTTGGCATCCTTTTTCTCATACAGTATGTGTGGTCATATATCCTGTTTTTAGTTGCCTGTCGGTTTTACCGACATAAAAACAAGGACATGTGCAACACATTGCTAAATAAACCAGATGACTGGACTGGCAATTCCCACTGATAAACCAAATTTTATTCCTATTGATATTCTTAAGGGTACAACAATCGTCCTCACATATAAATGCACATTGGGAACAACGACCACATTTCCTAGTACCTCCACTCTTGATGTTGTTATGCGGAGCTAACTTGTTAGCCTTCAGTTCAATGAGATTTTTAATATTTGGCCCTGTTTTGTACACAAACGATGGCCTGTCACAAACAAATTCTTTAATTGTCTCATCACTGGTAATGATGTTCCAATTAGCTCTAACAATATTTTTGACATGGCCAACGTGTTTGCCATATTTAAGAATAAACGCTTTGGAATACTGACCATCGCTTCTGTTATTGTTTGTTGAAACTTGACCCAAAGAATCAGAACCCTTTCCTAGTAGTGGGGTATACTTCTTACCCCACTCTTGTACCACATAATGTGTCACATCCTTAATCAACTCAGTTGGATACCCTTTCTCCTTGAACATACCCCCAATAAAGTCAATCTCAGACTCCATATTTTTTCGGTCAGAGGTCATCCTAGCAGCACGAATACACTGCCCCTTGATTATACTGCGTTTCTGGGAGTAGGGGTGATTACTAGTAAAATCAAGATATCCATTACTGAAAGTATCTTTCCTGAATATTTTGGATTGGAAAGATTCACCATCACTATATAAAAAAACATCCAAGTAACTAATACCAACGCTGTTATGTTGGTATGTGAACTCTAAATAACTAGTTGACTGATTGATATAGTCCATGAAATTGGATAAATGAGTGAAATCCCCCTTCCACAAAATAAACAAGTCGTCCAAATAACGGACATAACAAGCAATGTATTCCATCCATTCACTGTGTAAAACAACCTCTTCCTCCCAATCCAAGAGCACAAGGTTGGCATAAATGGGGGCACAAGCTGCCCCCATAGCCACACCCGAGATTTGACGATAGTACTCGCCTTCAAAAAAGATGTAATTGTTGTCAATGACAATCTCTGTGAATTCAGCGGTGAGCTGTACCTTCTCCCAGCTGAATCCACTGTGCTTCCTCAAGCAAGATGTAAATCTGCGTAAGCCTTCATCCTTGGGGATACAGGAAAAAAGGTCTTTGATATCGACCGTGACAAAGGTCATGTCAGAAGACCACAGGTCATTTGAAAAAATACCTAAGAATTCCCAAGAGTCTCTGATGATATGCTGTGTCCTGTCAATAATATGCTTCAACCAGCAATCAACAACTCTGCCAAACTGAAAGGTTTTACTGTAGCTACCTGCAATAATAGGTCTAAAAGGTGGATTTGCCACATCTTTGTGCACCTTGGGGATTCCAAAGATAGTAGCTAGCTGAGGAAAATCCACCTTCAAGAATTTGTATAAATCCTCATCAATTCTGCCATCCAACAGAAATTCTTCCAAAAATAAATCAATCCTGTGGTGGGCTATATTGACCTGATTGAGGCTGGAAACCTCGTACTGGGTGGTATTGTTTAGAATTTCAAATATTTTCGCTGTATAAGCATTTTGGTCATACAGCACAATGCCACCCCCCCCCCCCTTATCAGCTGACATAATCCTAATGTTGTTTGCACTTAGGGTATCCAAAATGTCTCTCACTAGTCTTTCGTCCTTACCATGAAAGGAGTAATTCCTCATCTGATTGAACAAAGCATAAAGTTGCTGGGTAACTACATTCTCAAAGGACAATAGAGTTTTGTGGATAGGAGGTGTAAAGGTGCTTCTTTTTTTGAGACTGTTCCTAAATGTAATGTTGCCTGACTGATCGTGAAAAAACACCCCCAGGTTCAACTTCCTGAGGAAGAGTTTGAATTCAACTAAGGTGTCAACCAGATCAAAAGTTTGACTGGGAATAAATTTCATCCCTTTTGAAAATACCAAAAAAAGTTCTTTAGTAACTTGGTACGTAGTGTAATTATACACTTTAATATCCCCTTGTGTGTTGACAATATTGTTGGTATTAGCAGAAGGGGATAAATTGTTACTATCACAACCGGATTCTCCACCAGTTAGTCCCTGTGTCGGTACCATCGTTTGTTTAAACCCGATTGGGTTGCAAACTCCGACCTTCCGTATCCCCTCCCGTCCACTTGATATAAAAAATCAGCCTCACCCATAGTACCAACATTGTCAACTTCATTAGTCCCTTTGTTAACACCTTTAAGAAAATCTACATTTTTTCCAACATAGTTCCTATACCATTTATACATAGTCCCATTTTCATATTGTTTTAAATCCCTGGTAAATTTCTTGCATTTCCTAGCAAAACTTTTCCTACTGTTACTCTCAGCATATGTAAACTGTTTTTCATATAATTTCTCCCACTGAGGAAAAATTAGATCATGCGTAATGGACTGACTGTCCTGATCAGCCTCTACCAATAAATAACTTAATTTCTCATCATTGCAATTTAAAATAAATTCAATAAATTGCTTCCCAAAATTATTGAACATTTCTTCACATTTTTTAACATGGTCAACAGTCAAGTAAATCCCTATGGGTTGTTTAAAAAAATGAAGACCCATAGGAATGATGTTACAATCTAAACATTTGCGGAGGTACTGGTTATCAACCTGTAAATTTTTAATTTTATTGAGTTTGTTGCCAAATGCAAATATTTTGCTTTTCAAGTTCAAATTAGTACTGTCAGCTTTCTTAATGTTCTCAAAGTGAGTGTCAACTTTGGCTCCACAGTTAAATTCAAAAGGTAACTGCAAGAATTTATCCAAATTAGCTTTGTAATTACCAGTACTCGCTTCCCTATTGCTAGGCACAGCCGGTTTTGCTGTAACATGCGTTGCTTCAATAGTTCCAAACTGCAGCCCATCCTTAACCGAGTATGTCCTTTTAGGTGGTGCATGCTTGGGTTTGGCACCCGAAATGAGAAACACATCTTCCAGATGGTTAGACAACCCACACGTGTTGTTGGAACAATCCCCATTACTGCCAAGACCAGCCGTACCAGAATTGGCAGTCGACAAAACTCTTTGACCATTCGGAATCTCGTCAAATCTCTCATGTTCAGAAAGTGAGTGAATTAAATCCGAGCGTGCAGAGGATAACACTTCCTGTTCGGCCCGATTGGCCGTTACAACTGTCAGTTGAGTAGGCGGAGACATTAACGCAATCAACCTGGAAATCTCTCCCTTTAATATAGCCAATTCAGAATGAACCTTGTCCAGTTCATCTCTTCGCACTGGAGAAAAATTACCAAACCCTTCATTGATGGAATCCATGGTTAGCCACAACAATCACCGAAAAGTCAACTGAGGGTACAACACTTGAAAATAGCAACTCCAAAGACCCACAGTAAAAACCACGATCCACACTGTTAAGTAAAAACAAGAACCGATTGTTCTTTATTGCAAAAACTCCTGTACAGACAATGGTTAAGCGCTTTCATGTAGTAGTACACTTCATCAGAACAAAGTACAGAACTAAGAAACCATTTTTAACATAAAAAAAACGCCAAAATTAATTGATAAATGCAACGCCCTTTCATTTTAAAAAGACAGTACACAAAATTAATAGTACAATTCACTAAAAATAAACTACCCTTATCTAAATCAACTATTCAGTAAATATAGTATAAACTTGATAAAAACAACAATTTTAAACTTAATAAGCGCAATATAAAAAATGTATACCTTATCAGAATAATTCTAAACAGTTAGACAGTAATACAAAGTGCCTGTGCAAAGGAAACACAAGCCAAAACTACTGTAGGAATCAGTAATAGTGGAATAGGTTCAAATAAAAATAAGAATGAAAATGAAAATAACAAGCCTATTTATCATACAATAATTACTGTTACCAAAATATTAAGTACAAAAATTAAAACATACTTTATCCTAAGGAACTATGAATCAGTAAACATCAAGCTTTCCTAATTAATGGCTTGGTAGGAATCATCTCATTTAAACCAGGAAAACTGGCTGCATTCAACTTAAGTTGCCATTTGATTTCCTTCTCTCCCACCACACTCTTGATGTCACCGCCCCTAGGGTTAGCCCTTACAATTTCCAAAATGGAAAATTTAAATCTCATACAAGTATTACTGTTGTTAATGTGCCGAAATAAAGCATTGTTGGCATCCTTTTTCTCATACAGTATGTGTGGTCATATATCCTGTTTTTAGTTGCCTGTCGGTTTTACCGACATAAAAACAAGGACATGTGCAACACATTGCTAAATAAACCAGATGACTGGACTGGCAATTCCCACTGATAAACCAAATTTTATTCCTATTGATATTCTTAAGGGTACAACAATCGTCCTCACATATAAATGCACATTGGGAACAACGACCACATTTCCTAGTACCTCCACTCTTGATGTTGTTATGCGGAGCTAACTTGTTAGCCTTCAGTTCAATGAGATTTTTAATATTTGGCCCTGTTTTGTACACAAACGATGGCCTGTCACAAACAAATTCTTTAATTGTCTCATCACTGGTAATGATGTTCCAATTAGCTCTAACAATATTTTGACATGGCCAACGTGTTTGCCATATTTAAGAATAAACGCTTTGGAATACTGACCATCGCTTCTGTTATTGTTTGTTGAAACTTGACCCAAAGAATCAGAACCCTTTCCTGGTAGTGGGGTATACTTCTTACCCCACTCTTGTACCACATAATGTGTCACATCCTTAATCAACTCAGTTGGATACCCTTTCTCCTTGAACATACCCCCAATAAAGTCAATCTCAGACTCCATATTTTTCGGTCAGAGGTCATCCTAGCAGCACGAATACACTGCCCCTTGATTATACTGCGTTTCTGGGAGTAGGGGTGATTACTAGTAAAATCAAGATATCCATTACTGAAAGTATCTTTCCTGAATATTTTGGATTGGAAAGATTCACCATCACTATATAAAAAAACATCCAAGTAACTAATACCAACGCTGTTATGTTGGTATGTGAACTCTAAATAACTAGTTGACTGATTGATATAGTCCATGAAATTGGATAAATGAGTGAAATCCCCCTTCCACAAAATAAACAAGTCGTCCAAATAACGGACATAACAAGCAATGTATTCCATCCATTCACTGTGTAAAACAACCTCTTCCTCCCAATCCAAGAGCACAAGGTTGGCATAAATGGGGGCACAAGCTGCCCCCATAGCCACACCCGAGATTTGACGATAGTACTCGCCTTCAAAAAAGATGTAATTGTTGTCGGGTGTGGCTATGGGGGCAGCTTGTGCTTTATATGACTATAAACCAATATTTAACTATATGGGGTGTGATACGACACCCTTAACAACAGCACAGAAAAAGTTAAGCAATAATATAGTGAGATATGTAACTACATATAATGGACATAGTAATATGATCTGTAGGATAATAGAAAAAAATTGGCCAATTCTAATGGCTATGCCTGAAATACAAAAAATAGTAGGATCTAGACCCAGTTTTGCCTACAGAAACCAACAATCATTGAAAAATATCCTGTGTTATAAGGACTTTTCCAGACAAGTATGTAATTCTCATGCTAAACTGGGAACATACAAGTGCTATAATTGTAGCTGTTGTGATGATATTATACAATCCAATGAACCCTTTAGACACCCAATAACTAACATTAGCTATAATTTTAAATGTAGAGCAACTTGCAACACATCTCAACTTGTATATCTTGCTACCTGCAACAATTGTGAAAAATTTTATGTAGGTAAGACAATTAGAAGACTTAGAGATCGTGTTGTTGAACATAGGTCAGAAATTAATAGAAAAGTTCAGACCAACGCTCTATATAAGCATATTATGGATGAAACTATGCATAGGTTTAAATTTAGATGCATAGACACGGTTGAATTGGGTTTAAGAGGGGGGGATTTAAATAATGCTTTAGAAATTAGGGAATTACAATGGATAATAAGACTTCAGGCGGACGTGAGTCCTGGTTTGAACAATGCTGTTAGTATTAAACCTGTATTAGTAAAACGTCAATATGATAATTTGTGATGTAAAAATTTTAGTCAGTATATATAAGAGTGTATCTAGTATACACATATGTTTTAATTGTGTATTAGCTTTATGATCTAAATTATAATCATGTTTAATGCTATAACATGATAATATACTATATACATTTTTTAAAAAAACTAAATGGTTGTATAAAATATTTTATTGCTTTGTTTTTAGTGGCTGGTGTAATCATGTGACATTAAGTATACCTCTATATGAATGTGGTCACATTGTGTTTATACATGCTGATGAAGGGTAGAGTACCCGAAAGCTTCTTTTATTAAAGTTGGCGTTTTGTGATAAACCTGTGTCCTATGGTTTTATGGTCGGAAAGTTTCTGGTGCTATTAATATTTTGATTAAGGATGTGACACATTATGTGGTACAAGAGTGGGGTAAGAAGTATACCCCACTACTAGGAAAGGGTTCTGATTCTTTGGGTCAAGTTTCAACAAACAATAACAGAAGCGATGGTCAGTATTCCAAAGCGTTTATTCTTAAATATGGCAAACACGTTGGCCATGTCAAAAATATTGTTAGAGCTAATTGGAACATCATTACCAGTGATGAGACAATTAAAGAATTTGTTTGTGACAGGCCATCGTTTGTGTACAAAACAGGGCCAAATATTAAAAATCTCATTGAACTGAAGGCTAACAAGTTAGCTCCGCATAACAACATCAAGAGTGGAGGTACTAGGAAATGTGGTCGTTGTTCCCAATGTGCATTTATATGTGAGGACGATTGTTGTACCCTTAAGAATATCAATAGGAATAAAATTTGGTTTATCAGTGGGAATTGCCAGTCCAGTCATCTGGTTTATTTAGCAATGTGTTGCACATGTCCTTGTTTTTATGTCGGTAAAACCGACAGGCAACTAAAAAACAGGATATATGACCACACATACTGTATGAGAAAAAAGGATGCCAACAATGCTTTATTTCGGCACATTAACAACAGTAATACTTGTACGAGATTTAAATTTTCCATTTTGGAAATTGTAAGGGCTAACCCTAGGGGCGGTGACATCAAGAGTGTGGTGGGAGAGAAGGAAATCAAATGGCAACTTAAGTTGAATGCAGCCAGTTTTCCTGGTTTAAATGAGATGATTCCTACCAAGCCATTAATTAGGAAAGCTTGATGTTTACTGATTCATAGTTCCTTAGGATAAAGTATGTTTTAATTTTTGTACTTAATATTTTGGTAACAGTAATTATTGTATGATAAATAGGCTTGTTATTTTCATTTTCATTCTTATTTTTATTTGAACCTATTCCACTATTACTGATTCCTACAGTAGTTTTGGCTTGTGTTTCCTTTGCACAGGCACTTTGTATTACTGTTTAACTGTTTAGAATTATTCTGATAAGGTATACATTTTTTATATTGCGCTTATTAAGTTTAAAATTGTTGTTTTTATCAAGTTTATACTATATTTACTGAATAGTTGATTTAGATAAGGGTAGTTTATTTTTAGTGAATTGTACTATTAATTTTGTGTACTGTCTTTTTAAAATGAAAGGGCGTTGCATTTATCAATTAATTTTGGCGGTTTTTTTATGTTAAAAATGGTTTCTTAGTTCTGTACTTTGTTCTGATGAAGGGTACTACTACATGAAAGCGCTTAACCATTGTCTGTACAGGAGTTTTTGCAATAAAGAACAATCGGTTCTTGTTTTTACTTAACAGTGTGGATCGTGGTTTTTACTGTGGGTCTTTGGAGTTGCTATTTTCAAGTGTTGTACCCTCAGTTGACTTTTCGTTTCTCATAAAGTTGTGTTTTTCTGGCAAATCATTGATTGAGGACTGAAGTCAGAAAATAATGACAGACATTTGTGTTTCAAACTTCTTGCCCTTCAGAAAATTTATACTAATACAAAACCTGTTGTTGTTGTTGTTGCTTCCTAAGTTTTTAAGAGCAGTGTTTAAAAATTGTCCCTGTTATTGAGTTTTTGTCCACTTATTATTTATGGCTTTTTCGAGATTTCTTGCTCTAAGAGGTTGAGAAGTATGATTACAGTTTTTTTATTGTAATCCAGCTGGGATACACTTAGCAATGAGAATTTCTACCTCCTTTCCAGGAGATTCCTTCTTGCCTAGTGAACAAGTCTCTCTCTCTCTTTCCTCCTGTTCTGTACCAGATTTTGGTACAGTGACTGACAGAATCAGTGCCTCACTACCACTTTAGCAAAGGCCTTTGTTCAATATTTTCGGTTACTGAAAATGAAAGGCTCATGGAGGCCTATGCTGGACCTTTACTTTCTAATTACCCTATCTGTTCCTTATCTTACCTACTAGAAACTTGTTCATTCCTGTAAGAAAGTTAAAAAAAAAATTTTAATAGTTTGCATTGTACATTTATTGCCATCTACCTTTTTTTATAAATTATATTGCTGTTGTCCTTCTGTAGAGGCACTGTTATTGTAGCCATTGCCATTCATCCCTTGTTTTCTGTTGATATTCTCATGCTGTTTACTCTTGGAAGAATTCCAAAACCACTATTCATATTTCACCGGCTTCTGTGCTGCTGGAAGTGGAGGAAGAGAATTTTCTTCACTCTCTCAGTCTGTAGTATATCCAGTTCCTTCTGAAGAAGCTAATGAAATCATTTGTTTTTTTATAACCTCCGTTATGACGCGAGTTTGTCATCCATTGTTGAGACTTCTGATTGGTCTTCCACAGGAACACCTTGCCACTGTTGTAGCCATGCAAATCCCTTTGCAATTTTACACTTTTCCTCTCCACCAAGTCTAATTCAGAAGATTTTAATTTTTCATTAATTTCAGCAAGCATAGTAGTTTTAAGGCAAGAGGTATTCAGTTGTGCTACCAGTTCCGTAGATAATACAGGCATCTTGTCCTTCATTCTGTGCTGCTTGCATAAATCACATTCATATAAGATATTAATACAATCTGTAGAACAACGATGTGCAGCTGCTACCCAGCAAGTTTGAAATCTTTTATCTTCCTGATTAGTTAAATCAAAGGGAGTGCTCAGACTTTTAAAAGAATGTAATCCCCTGTGGTTACGTCTAATTCTAAGTATCTCTTCAGACTAAGGATATTAAAATGTAACTTTGTTTCCTTAGACATTAAATTTTCCAACTTATCACATAATTCCCGTGTCTCTGCAGATAAACTACTAGTAGTACCTTGACCCACCAACAAAAATGGATTATCAGCTTTGTGATTCCTGTCTTCCACATGCTTCTCCTAAAACCTGGATAGCATATCTCCATTTCTAATGGCACTACATTCTTCAGAATGTAAAATATAATTTTCCAGAGTCCATTGAGAGGTACCTTCCCCTTCATCACATAGTATTTGTGGAGTATTATATGAAGGGTAGGTAGCAATAGAGAGAACTCATACCAACAGAAACAACCAAAAAGAAATAAAAACAAAGAACAACAGGCTACAGACACACAAAATCAAACTTTAATATGCACTAGCACCTCGGCAAAAAACCTTCAAGGAGTAATAAAAAAGAAATCATAAAAACAGTTTATGTAAAGAACCTTAAACACTTAACCAATTAATTAAACAATCAAAAAACACTTTAAATTAAGTACTTCCAATTGCTTTCCATATTTAGACCAAAAGGTGTTAAAGTGCCATACTTTAAAATAGATTATTGTATAAGGAAACTCCCCCTCTCTCTGTGTATATATATATATATATATATATATATATATATATATATATATATATATATAAATAAATTACTGTCCCCAAATATAACTACCACCTATTTCAAAATAGTACCTTGTAACACTTTGATGATATTATTTAAAATGTAAGGCTATAGGACTTTCTAACCATTTTTTCAATATTGGATGATTGTTTTCTCTTTGCAGTCTCTTTTTCCAGCTGTCAAAAGTCTTTAGCATCTATAGAAAATCTTATACTACATCTAGGTTTTCAAACCAACTTCAGAAGTCTTCTTTCATCCCTTCTCAAAGAATTGTATACAGGTATGTTTATGCTCTGCTGAGGGAAGAGCCTTTTTTCCTCCAGACTTAAGTACAAATTATCCACTGTTCTCTTTTCTTTCTAGTTCAACCTGTAGTTTATTGGATCCGACTCAGCCATGTTACATAGACTTCAGCCCATTGAACTTTGCCTCCTTCTCCTATAATCCTGCAGTCCTCAGGACTACCTAAAATTTTGCTTACTGCCATTCCTAGATAACAACATTGTCGATTGCTCCTGCCAAGGTGTATCCTTTGCTAGGTTTTAGCTTAGTTATTTCTTAGGTCCTCCACCATGTTTTTGTGTATTTGTTGTTAGATGGTTGGTGTAGTGTTGTAGCATAGTAGTACTTTGTAGCTTAGGTAGGCTAGTTTAGGTTTCTAAGGTTAGGGTTCCATTGTTAGCTATCTTTTCTTGCCAAATGCATATGTGCAGAGTTAGGTATTTAGGATCTTGAGTGGGTTTTTTTTGTAGCTTAGCCCCATTTTTCTTCCTGTTGTGGTGTGGTGTCTTTTTTGTTGGTCAGAATGTATAAGGGTTTCAAGATATGTGTGGACTGTGAGCACAAACTCCCCTTACAGGATGCACAAGACCAGTGTGTGTATTGATTAGAGGCTGCCGACTTAGATTCTCCTTGCTCAATCTAAAGGGTTCAGCACACATGACTTTAATGAGAGGATGGCCAAGCTGGTTCTCAAAGGGCGCCTTCCCGCTGGTGAGTCCTCTTGAGCCTCTTCCAGCAAGGGGCATAAGTGTGATCAGGGTTACAAGAGCTTCAAGGATCCCAAAGCTGCTAAGGGGGACTGAAAGCATTTGGCTCCCACTTCTACTTTACTACTGCATTGGATGTGAAGGTCCCAAGACCCTTGGCCCCATCCAATCACTTTGGCTCCATCAACCAGTCTGACGTCTTGGAACCAGTCACCTTTGGCCCCAAATGATGGTGAGAGATGGAGCTTTCCCAACAGAGTTCTGAGCCCCTTCCTGTTTAAGGGTGCTCCTTCAGGTAGGGCCTTTTTATATTTTTTTTCTGTCAACCCCACAGGTGTCATCATAAAAGTCATACCTGTCTCCGCTCCGGATCCAAGGTTCTCCGGTTCAGATCTGATCTTTGGAGTCCCAGTCCAGCAAGTGTGTCTCCGAGCCTCCTTTGGTGACTTTGTTGTTTCAGTCATCCTGGTTGGTTGGGAGTTTAGGACCTGCAGAAGTGGAAAAGTTGATATGGTAGTTTTTACAGGCGCAAATGCAATTAGGACTCGCCCCATTGGCTTCTGGCCTGTGACCAGAAGCTTTGGCTGTCTTACACTGGTTTGCTTCCTTGGGCATTTTGGCTCTGAGGTAATTGGAGCCAGTTGCCTTCCCTCCCTTAGTGTTGGATTCAAAGGCTTGGCCAATTTTGTTACTGACCCTTGCCTTGGTTTACTTGATTCTGGCCAACTTGGAGCGCAGAGTTATCCAGGGAGGGATGTCTGGGTCAGGTTAAATGATACTTGTTTTGGGGTTTTCCCTCCTGCTTAGGGCCTCTGCCCTGTTTAGTTCCGCTCTAGTCTTGGTGTCTGGGTGGGCTGGAATGGCCACTGGGTCCAGTGCGTCCTCTGGGTTTTCGGATCCTAGGTCTGCCTGCTCTGGGAAATCTGCTTCAACTTTTGTCTTTGACAACTAGAGAAATGTTCTTATGCGTCAGCCCCCTTTGCAGTGAGGGCTTTGAACTATCTAGCTCACTTGACCAGGTTTCAACATAACATATCTGTTTCAGAAATGTCAAGGGTAATTAAGGATCTGCAGACTCTGGAGTCTCAGAAGACTTTGGAGACTCAGATGTCCACTTTGAAGTCTATTGACAATGTGTCTAGGCATCTTTTGTCCAATGCAGCTGGTGGCACGTCCTGAGTGGCTGGCGCAGGCATTGCTGTGTATCACCATGCTTGGATGAGGCTGTGTAACTTTGAGGATTGTTGCAAGGCATCCTTTATTAATGTCCCATTCAGTGGCTCCTCTTTTTGGGCTCAGGATTAAGGACACATTGACCAGAAGTAAGCAGGGGGGAAGACTGTGTCTGCCATGGGAGTGCGTTTTGCTGCCCCTCAATGGACCTTCTCTAGGAAAAAAAGGTGGGAAAACATCTCTATTTTAGGATAGTGCAACAGTCATTCCAGGAAGCTCCTTATGTGGGTCCCCTCCATGGCAGAGGAGGTTAACCACAATAGACACTGGGGTAACCACAGTGGAACTGTGTCTACAGCAGAGGTGGTCCACAGAATTAGAGGTTTTGCAGAGGTTTCTCCAGGAGACCCTTCAGCGACCCTGAAGTGTTGCCCGTCAGTCTCTGGAGGCAGTTGGGGATCATGTGGCTCTATACCTGAATGCTTGGGAGGCCATCACCTCAGACACAATGATGTTGAAGGTCATATCTATAGGCTGTACAGTTCCATTTCTGGATACTCCAAATTTAAATTCCAAGCATCTCTCAGATTACACCACATCAGAGAAAGCACATGGCCATCAAAATCCAAAAGTTGTTAGAAAATGAAGTCGTCCAAGAGGTCTCATCAGACCAATGCAGATCTAGGATCTGTTCAAGATTCTGTTTGGTTACAGAGAAGAACAAGGACTTCAGGCCAGTTTTGGATTTGAGCAGGTTGAGCTGCTTCAAAGAAGGAGACCAGTTTCTGGATGGTCACTGTGCAGTCCATTCCACTTCTCTTAATGTGCTTGATTGACCTCAAGGATGTCTACCATCATATAAGATTGCAAGGAGATCCAGGAGGTTTCTATGCTTCCGTCTTGGAACCAATCATTATCAGTTTGGTCTCACCACTGCCTCCATGTGTGTTCACCAAGTGTATGATAGTTGTGACAGCCTGGGTCAAGCTGCAAGGTTTCAGATCTTTCCTTACGTGGATGGTTGGCTCCTGACTGCCTCCATGAAGATATCATTGATCAAAGCTAGGGACCCCTTATTCCAGCTCTGCAGCTCTCTGGGAATGACAGTTAGCTACCAAAATTCCAGTCTTCTTCCTGTGCAGTCGATAAGAGTTTCTAGGATTGCCTGTGTCATAAGTGATAATTTAATAAAGATGTTTCTTGTTTAAAAAAATAGTGAGAGGGTTTATAGGATGCCACTTAGACACAGCTTCTCAGATTGCAAGGCTGCCATTATCCAGAGTATCAGCCCTGTGGGGTCTGGCTGTGTCATTGCTCTTTTGCCCGAAACTGCAGGCTTATCTTGTTCTCATTCTCTTGGGACCCATGGCAGCTGCCAATTGATTGGTTCCCCTTGCTAGGTACTACATGAGGGTTCAGCAGTGGACACTGGCAGTGCAGTAGTCTTATCTGACACATCCAGTGGAGTTCCCAGTTCCATTTACAGAGGTCTATCGGAATCAAATCAAGTGATGGTTGGAGTCTCCCTTGGTGTCTGTCAGGAGACCTTTCATTGTCCCCCTCCTCTGGGCATGATTACCATGGATGTAGGGGGTGGGGGATTTCAAAGGGAGGACCATCTAAAGGACCTGGTCCAATACTAATACCAGTCTTCACATCAATTTCTTGGAGATGAGGGCAGTCCTCCTGTTGCAGGCTTTTTGGGATGTTCTTTCCGTGGGTGTGGTTTCATTTCCGACCGACAACATGTCTATTGTTCCTGAACAAATGGGAGGAACCCATTCTTATCCTCTTTTTCAGGAGGCTGTGAGAGTTTGGCATTGGGTGATTTTGTCTTAGTGGTTGCTGGTTACAAGGCACATCATGGGGAGATGCAACATAATAGCAGACGACTTGAGCAGGAACATTCTCTTTCCACATGAGTTTTCCCTGAATCCGAGAGTTTCTGCCTGGGTTTTTTAGATGTGGGGTACTCTGTGTTGTGATCTTTTCACATCCCCTTACAATACCAAGTGCAGCAGCTCATCTGTATGCTAGGCCTCTAGGTCTCCTTTACACCAATACCTCAAGTGCTCTGGTAATAAAGTTTCTTCAGAAGACTGCCAGTTGCAGAGTGACTGTGATCCACGTTGCCCCCTTTTGGCCCCATCAGGTATAGTTCCCCTTCCTTTGGGCTCTTCTGAAGTACCTCCTTGGTTCTTGGATCCCATTCCAGATCTAATCTCTCACCCAGTGGGTCTAGACCTGCCCAAGCTGCAGACCCTCAAGTTGATTGCATGGTTCCTCTAATTCCCTTGATGGGTCAAAATCCGAGGCTTTCTGACAGAATGGCACATACTTTGTCTTACTCTCAGAATCTGTCTGTACATTGGGTGTATGCCAGTAAGTGGAAACGTTTTGCTTACTGGGGTTGGATCCTTTTTTGGCCCCCATAGTGGTGACTTTGACTTCCTGGTGGATTTCTTCCACTTGTGCTCTAGTTATCTATTAAGGTGCAACTGGCAGCCATTTCCACATTAGTAGAGATAATATGCCTTTAGTGGCTCTCAAAAATTCACAGGTCTTCCTTAAGTGTACCTTTTTATTGTGTCCTCTGGTTCAGGACCCTTTTCCTCCATGGGAATTGTCTCTCAAGCTCCAGATCTTGGTGGCACTACCTTTGAACCTTCAATACAATTGACTTGAAGCTGTTATCTTGGAAGACCTTATTCTTGGTGGTAATGATGTTCGCCAAGTGGGTGTGTCAGTACCTCCATACTTAGTTTTTCATAAAGACAAGTTTTCCCTCTGCACAAATCCTTTTTTCTTCCTAAAGTTGCTATGGAGAACAATTTGAACAACTTTATTTATTTACCTGTGTTTTTCCTGAGATTTCCAATAAGGAAGAATATTTGATAGGCATTGCTTTGATGTTAATAGACAATTGAGGTTTTACTTGGATAGAACAAAATTATTCGGAAAATCTAAACAGTCATTTGTTTCATTTTCAAATGCTCGTTGGGCATGCCAGTGTCTAAGGTTACTCTCTCCAAGTGGCTTTCTAATTGTATTTGTTTTGGGTGTAGTTTGAAGGAAAGCTTTTGCATGGTAAACCAAAAAGTCATTATATTAGAGCTACTTCTGCAACATTTCTGTTCAGAGCCTTGGTGTGTTGATTGAGATTTGTGCAGCTGCTACCTGGGTGGGCCCTCATACGTTTGTGTTCCACTACAAATTGGACATTTAGTTGAGGTCTAGAGCTTGCTTTGATTCCATCATTTTGAGCAATATCCTTCCATGAGACCTTCCTAGTGTTTTACATGGCTGGGGACTCTGTCCCACAGGTTGAATCCAGATGGAAAAGACATCAGATATGAAATGTATGTACTTACCATAACAATAGATGAGCGTTGTCTCTTTCCATCTGGTTTAACCTTCCTTCCATCCAACCCCTGCCTTTATGGCAAGCCTCTTTGCTATGGGATGACTGAGTTCGAGAGATTCTTCCTTTCTGTGTTGAGGTCCTTCAAGTTTTTTGCATGTAGAATTTGAGTATTGTTATTTTGGGGTAGTATGGGGCAGACGTAATCTGAATAATTCTGAGGAGTGAAGGATTATGGGTGTAAAAGGCGAAGCTTGGCAGGCTGAAGTCTATGAAATGTGGCCAGTGTTGAATCCGATAACCCACAGGTTAATCCAAATAGAAAGAGACAATGCTGATCTATTGTTATGGTAAGTACAAAATGTTCATTTACTGCAGTTATTCCTCAATTTCTGTAATTAAACCCATGTATGTGTTAGGAATTTTTCAGAGCTTTGAGGTGCATGGCATCAGGTATTCTTATTTTTCCCATGGCCAGACTTCATAAAAGGAAGATACAGCGGTACCTCAGGTAAGTCTAGATTCAGCATCTCCACTCTTTGTCCTTTTAGATTCCAGTTCTGGAATTTTTGTGGTGGGAAGACAGTTCTTTTGCAGTTTACATTCTTCATTTTCCATTTCAGTCCCCTCCCACATTCTGTCAGTACAGATGCATCAGACTTCTTGTGGAGTGCATTTTTCAAAGGGGTAAAAGCGTAAGCTTTGTGGAATCCTCAAGGCAAACAGTCAAACTTAGTGTCACAGAGTTGCTGTTAGTGATCATGCTTGGAAAGTCTTAGATCATCTCTGGTTCCCAAGACCTGTGCAAATTTACATAGACAGCTTCACAGTGATGAGATACATAACCTAACAAGGGGGAGACAGCTGTTACCCTCTTTACAGACTTGCTGTGATACCCTGGGAGATAGCAACCCAGTTTGGTTTCACAGTTCAAGTTCATATACTGTGTCAGAGCAAATCATTACAGACAAACTCAGCAGGACCAGGGCAGACCCCCACATACATAATCTTCACCCTGAGGTCTACCAGGTATTGATCCAACTGTGGGAAATTTCTTACGTAGATCTATTTGGTCTCTTTCAGAACAGACAAGTAAAGAAATTCTTTTCCAGAACTCCTTGTTAACAGGCCTGGAAGTCTTATGTTTCCATCATTCCAGTAGAACACAATGTTCTTGTATGCTTTTTCACCCTTTCCACTAATATGCATGTTTTTTTGAAAGGTCCAGGAGGACAATCCAAAAAAATTGCAGTGGTGACTCCCTAGTAGCCCAGGCAACAGTAGATGTTCATCGTGTTTCACTGTTGCAATCATTACTATTGGGTTATCCTGCTTGCAGGCTACCTGCAGTCGGCCTGAATTCCAAAGTCTAGGTCCGGTGTCGGTTGCTGTTGCCTTCTCCCTGACGTCAGTGCGCCAGGGGTATAAAAGATGCAGCCGACGCCATTTTCTTCAGTCTTTCTTGCCGCGCGGTGCCCAAAGCAAAAGCAGTTCGCAAGTGCCGGCCAGCCGACTCCTGGGATTTTCATGTTCAAATTTCAGATCCAAAGTCTTCATTTAAAGCTAAGTACCCCATTGGGGAAACATTTTTCTTGCTCCAGACCGATGTCAGAAAAAGTTAATAATTGTATTTCTTGTGGGAAGCAAATACCTCATAAGGACTTCCATTCCTACTGTATTCCTTGCCTAGGCCCTGATCACGACGTTGCTAATTGTCGATTTTGTGCTAGATTTAACCAACGCACTATAAAGCGTCGGTACGATTTTGCATTTCACTATTTTGGCAGAAGATTTAATTACACGATGACAGTTCACAAGAAACGCAAAGAAAAGGACAGGCATCCGAGGTCCACAACTGACAACGAGGCTTCTTCTAAGCCAGTCGCCGGTTCGCCGGTTCTCAGTGAGGCGCTTTCGCAGCCCCTGACGCCCGCTACTTTAGAGCCGCAGGCCGCTACCGACTCCCACGTGGAGCCTACTAGGCCGCTGGAAACTCAAGGTATTGGAACCTCGAAAACTATTCCCTCAGATGGGTCCGGAGCCGCTGAGCAGGCATCGGCTTCTGAGGGTGTTTTCAGGCCTACACCGTTATATGTTAAAACAACTTCAGCTTCAAAGGCAAAGACTAAAGCACCTCTAAAGACAAAGAAACAAGTACAACAGCCCCATGGACAGGCCTCCATGCCTAAAAAACAGATGCTCAAGATGGCCGAAGACCTAATTACTTTGATCAGGGGTTCCCATCCCCCTCCTGATAAGAAGCCTAGGCAAGAGACAGAATATGAATCTTCAGATCAGGTTTCCATTTTTTCTGATTCCTCTTCAGAACAGGAGTACTCTGTTCCTCCCTATGAGGATTCTGATGCTGAAGAATCTATCCCTTCAGCTTCTCCTCCTGAGGATTATTCTTTTGGGGAAACCCTGCATACCATGAGGGAGCATTTCCACTGGGAGAGCCAAGATTACTCAGAATCTAAGAAAAGGCTCATAGACTTCCTTTTACTAGCTCAGCACAGGCCCCTTGCCATTCCACCTGTGTTAGACATTGTAGATGATGTATTTTCAGAGTCCAGTCTGACTCCTGACTCTTTACCTCCAGCTCCTGTTAAGCCAGACAGATACTACAGGGTTCCAGATTCACATAAATTTCTTTTTAAAAACCCTGCTGCTGACCCAGAAACTATTTCTCAGGGTCCCAAAGGGGTCAAGGCTTCCACTGCAAAAAACCCTACCCCCTCTGACAGGGATTCTATGGCACTGGACAGATGGGGGAAAAAGATTTACACTTCTGCTGCCTTGGCTATAAGAGCTTTAAATTGTCAGTTTCATATGCTTAAATATCAGCAATATATTATGTCACTGCTTAAACAGAAAATGTTGACAAATTCTGAATGTGCAGAAAACAAAGAAATGCAGGATTTATTGCATGCAGCTGAACAAGTGGGAAAACATACTTTGCAATGTGGTTTTGACTCTCTGGAGGCCTCCTGCAGGGCCGCTGTTACGGGTTCTGTCATTAAGAGGCATGCTTGGTTAAAGGAACAAAATCTGCCTGATCATGTTAAAGCAAAATTATTACATGCTCCATTACAGCATGATACATTGTTTGGTGTTAAAGCAGAAGAGGTTTTGAAGAAAATGGAGGACAAAGCTAAATCTATGCAAACATTCAAGGATTTCTTACAGGTTCAGCCTCCAAGATTTAGCAGGCACTGGCCTACAAAGAATTGGTCCTTTCTAGTGTCAGACAGGCCACAAAGAGGCAGATACCGACGCCCTAGAGGCAGATCCCAGCCCCAAGGCTCATACAGGTCTAAACAATGGGGTGCTTCTACCTCCAAAAGTGGAGAAGACAAATCACAGCCATACAAGAAGCAGTCCCAATGACTTCCCCCTGCCAGCGCCAAGCACTTATCTTCTGGCAGCTCCTTTAGGGGGAAAACTAGCACTTTTTTCTCAAAACTGGCACATAATCACCCAGGACAAATGGGTCTTGAACATAGTGTCACAAGGTTACAGGTTCCACTTTCACACCCTGCCAAGGGCGAACGGTATGCCAAACCTGCCAAAAAATCAAAGGGCAGAGGCACAAAAGCAAGTTTCATCCCTCATGGACATGAGGGCCATTCAGCAAGTACCACAGCAAGAGCAGGGACAAGGATTTTACTCAAGACTTTTCTTGGTGCCCAGAAAAGACAAAGCCTGGAGGCCAATACTGGAACTATTTATTCTAATCACATACTTGGATATTCCAAAATTCAAAATGCTGACTCTGCAGCAGCTTCTGCCCATGCTGGACAAGAAGGCTTGGCTTGTAACTTTAGACCTAAAAGAGGCATACCTGCATGTCCCAATTAGACAGTCATGCAGAAGATACCTCAGATTCATAGCTGGCTCAATGCACTACCAATTCTCTGCACTGCCCTTTGGCTTATCTACTGTGCCCAGGGTCTTCACAAAATGCCTGGCACCAGTAATTGCATTTTGCAGACAAAGGGGAATTCAAATATATCCCTTCTTGGACGACTGCCTTATTCAAGCAGGGACCAAAGATATTCTACTACAGCATCTGGCATTTGTAAAAAGACTACTAATTTGCCTAGAGTACACAGTAAACAAAAAGAAATCGAAACTAGTACCCTCTCAAGAGATAATATTCCTGGGTGCAAGCTTAAATACAACTGCCCAGATGGCTTATCTCACGCCAGACAAGCAAAGGCAACTGCTGCCAACAAAGACCCAGTTATCTGCAAGAAAAATTCTGCAGGCTTTGGGCTTCATGGCATCCTGCATCCTGCTAATTCCATATGCAAGACTGCATATGAGGAAACTACAATGGTATCTAAAAAGTGTTTGGACTCAACATTGCCACAGCCTGGAAACAATAATTACCCTCATTCCCTGCCTGCAACAGGAGTTTCGATGGTGGGCAAAGGCCTGTCACCACAACAAGGGGCAGCCATTCACTATGCCCCCAGCCAGGCAGACATTAACAACAGATGCATCAGATTATGCCTGGGGGGCCCACATGGCAGGAAGATGTATTCAGGGCACATGGTCCGCAAGCCAAATGCATCTACATATCAATCAAAAAGAGTTGCTAGCTGTTCAGAATGCCCTGACAGCCTTCAAGAATCTACTTCTTCCAGGATAACTACTGATAAAAACGGACAATACTACAGTCATGTGGTACATAAACAAGCAGGGAGGCACACATTCCTACCCCCTTTGCAGACTAGCCATGACTTTGTGGGACACAGCATTGACTTACCAAGTACATCTGCAAGCACAGTTCCTGCCAGGAAAGATAAATACTCTGGCAGACGATCTAAGCAGAAACCTCATGGATCCCCACGAGTGGAAATTGGATCCACAAGTCTTCAACATGATAACAAGGAATTGGGGATGCCCGGACATAGATCTGTTTGCCTCCCCTCACAACTGCCAACTACAGAGATTCTGCACAAGGACTTATCACAAGCGAGCATGGAAAGTGGATGCTTTATCTTTCAGCTGGAAAAACTTAACAGTATATGCCTTTCCTCCACTGCCTCTTCTCTCCAAGGTACTCCTAAAGGTCAGACAAGAGAAGCCAAAAATGATACTGATTGCCCCAGACTGGCCCCGCCAGCACTGGTACCCAATCCTAAGGAACTTGTCTCAATGCCCAGCATGGGCATTACCTGAAATTCCTCACTTACTGACCCAACAAAACAATCAGATCCTGCACAGCCAACTCAGGACCTTAAATCTGGCAGCATGGCGGATAATGTAGCTTTTCAAAACACACCTCTCTCTAAAGCGGTGATGGATGTTATTTTGGAGGCCAGGAGGCCCAGTACCAGAAAATCTTATGCAGAAAAATGGAAGAGATTCTGTGCTTGGAACCAGGCACAAGGAATTGACATGATTGTTCCAAATATCCCTCAGATTTTGCAATATTTTAACTGAGATGCTGGACAAAGGCCTATCCTTTTCATCAGTTAAGATTCATGCCTCTGCCATTTCAGCTCATTACAATACAGAGCCACCTATTTTTTTCTCATTCTTTATTAAAGCAGTACCTCAGAGGAGCCAAAAACTTACGGCCTCCAAGGAGATCACCAATACCTGCATGGGACCTCAACTATGTCTTGGAAAAACTCACACTGCCCCCTTTTGAGCCAGCCGCTACAGCTGATGTAAAATTTTTATCATGGAAAACAGCTCTGCTCCTAGCAATAACCTCTGCAAGACAAGTCTCAGAGCTACAGGCATTCATGGTTGTGGAACCTTTTATCATTTTCCATCCAGATAGGGTTTCTCTAAGGACAAACCCGACATTTATGCCTAAGGTAGTGTCCAGTGTGGCCCTCAACCAAACTATTCATTTGCTTACCTTTTATCCAAACCCACAGAATAAGGGTGAAAGACTTCTGCATTCTTTGGACATACACAGACAGCTGCGCTTCTACTTGGACAGAACCAAAGCTTTTAGAAAGACTGAGCAATTACTGGTAGCATATGTTGCAGGATCACAAAGAAAGGCTATCTCAAAGCAGACTATTTCAAAGTGGATAGGCCGCTGCATTCGTTTCTGCTATTCACAACATGGCAAATCAGTGCATAAGGGCATTAGGCCACATTCAGCCAGAGCAGCAGCCACTTTAGCAGCCTTCCTCAGAGTACCACCAACCAAAGACATTTTAGAGGCTGCAACCTGGAGTTCAGTGCACACTTTTCCAAAGCACTACCACTTACCACTGTACTCTAAATCCAGGGCAGGCTTTGCCACTGCAGTTCTGCAGGGCCTCATAGCCGCTCCTAATTCTATTTAGTTCCAGCCTCCCAACCTTAGCTTTTGGATTCAACCCAATTGTAATGACTGCAACAGTGAAACATGATGAACATAGTACAGTTGTGTACCTACTATAAATGTAGATGTTCAAGTGTATTCACTGTTGCAGTCCAGGTTACTCACCCACCATCCCTCTTATCTTTGCTGGACCTTATCTGTACTTCTCTATTCTATACAACCTATGTGGTGTATTTGCTTGTAGATGAAGGAAACATTTACTTTGGTGCATGCATGCTTTATTGACATATTTTTAGCCTACCCTTTTGGGGGCACCTGACATCTGTGGCAAGAAAAACTGAAGAAAATGGCGTTGGCTGCATCTTTTATACCCCTGGTGCACTGATGTCAGGGAGGAGGCGACAGCAACCGATGCCGGACCTAAACTTTGGAATTCAGGCCGACTGCGGGTAGCCTGCCAGCAGGATAACCCAATTGTAATGACTGCAACAGTGAATACACTCAAACATCTACATTTATGGTAGGTACACAACTGTACTTTCTCCCTTCTTTTCACTCTGGCCAAGAGCAATTACCACAGCCCCCTCCCCCCCAAACACACACACTGGATTTGCTCAGAAAAGGCAGGAATTGTTTGACGCACCCCAACCACTTCAACTCACTACCCAAATTATTTTTTTGATACCCTTTAGGTAAATTCTTTTTCTGAGAACATGCACATGCAGCAGGTGGTAAAAAAAAACTTCAAATAAAAAGTCATATATATGCAAGAGGAAAAGATTAAGTAGTTGGTACCAGTCCAAGAACCGATACCTTCTTCAGGCCTGTCTTCTTCTGATTCTTAATCATTTGTGTAGGTTCCTGTTCTCTGACCTTTCTTACTTCTTTATCAAGGTTCTTTTTGGTGGCAATTTCTGCTTGTTCGCCCTTCGATTCTCCCCTTCTAACCAATCTCAAGTTAAATAATTTTTGAAAAAGACTTTGCATTTGTGTCCACCTAGGAACAGGTGGCTACTCTTTGGTATCTTAACTTTGTGTTTGAAAATTTTACTCTTTCTCCATTTGAACCAGCTCATCAGGCTGAATTGAGATTCTTAACATAGAAGACTGTTTTAATCATTGTTCTACCTTTTAAAAGAGTATTTGAGTTACAAACATTTATGGCGAGTCAACCTTACCTCGTTTTCACAAGGAAAGAGTTTGTTTGAAAGTAACACAAACAAGTATCACACCAAACTAGAAAACTTAAAACACAGAATATATCCAACAGTTGAAGCTGACCACGATTTAAGTAGCCTGTTTATTAAAAGAATTAAGCACTTTTCGTTGACGTAAAAACAGCAACTTCTTCAGATTCAACCAAAAGCATTAATTACAAGTTTAAATAAGGAATCATATCACATGACACCATCAGCTGACATATTGCACCATCGCAAAACAGTAAAAACTAATGGTAGTATGAGTTCATTAAATATCTAACAACAAATTAATTTTAAAACAAAACATACATTCCCCTCTCTAACTTAAACCCTTGAATAAGAGTAAAGAATGTAATAAAACCATTCCGGTAAACATGTACTCGAATAAAACATTCTTACAGAAAAGTAGTAAAAGTGGTGCATATCACCACTGAATACACTATAATCATGTTAACTCATTACTCAAAATAATTGAGATACATTCAAGTGTATAATAAAATTGGTTTAACAACTCTCGTTCATATATATATATATATATATATATATATATATATATATATATATATATATATATATATATACACATATATATATATATATATATATATATACATATAATAAAGATAGTACTAGTTAGAATACGTATACATAATTATTACCCTTGCTGATGTTCTAGCTCCTTGTATCCATTACAAACGGATAAAACTGTATGACTAAATATACTGTGTTCCTATTGACTGATTATTCAACATAGAACAAAATGCATTAGAATACACAACTATATTCAGTTGGTTATTCTCCTTCATATCTAAGTGCAAAAATAAAAAAAGAAGAAAAGAAATACTATTTTATATATATAGTATACGTAATTTCCACATATACTATATGCTTCCCCAGGTACCCACATTACTAACCTTATATAAAAATAGGTACCTACTTAATAAACCATAACCAAGCCTAAAATAAGAGAGGTATATAAACTTATGAAAACTCTTTTATTTTGTTGTATTTATCTGTTTAAACTCTTTAAGTTTTAATAAACAAGAGATGTTGCAAGACTCGTTTAAGCCAGGGCTTACAAAGGCATTTAGTCTAATCTGCCATGCTAGCTCACGTTCTTCCAGCATCAAGTTAAATGGACCACCCCTTGGATCCATACACACTTGATCAATGGCTTTAAATAAAAAACTATGGTTGTGATGAGTAATGAGATGTCTAACTAGGGGGCTTTCTTCTTTCTTTCTTTCAATTGCATAAGTGTGTTCATAGACCCTGTCTCTTAACCTGCGTTCAGTCTTCCCAATATAGAAGGCAGGGCAGTTTTGACATCTTGCTACATATATCACATATTTAGAATTACAGTGAAACTTATTCAACAATTTATATTTTTTATGGTTTATGCAAAAAGTTTCTATATAAAGTTTTTATATAAGGTTAGTAATGTAGGTACCTGGGGAAGCATTTAGTATACGTGGAAATTACGTATACTATATATATAATAGTATTTCTTTTCTTCTTTTTTTATTTTTGCACTTAGATATGAAGAATAACCAATTGTATATAGTTGTGTATTCTAATGCATTTTGTTCTATGTTGAGTAATCAGTCAATAGGAACACAGTATATTTAGTCATACAGTTTTATCCGTTTGTAATGGATACAAGGAGCTAGGACATCAGCAAGGGTAATAATTATGTATACGTATTCTAACTAGTACTATCTTTATTATATGTATATATATATATATATATATATATATATATATATATATATATATAAAAACGAGAGTTGTTAAACCAATTTTATTATACACTTGAATGTATCTCAATTATTTTGAGTAATGAGTTAACATGATTTTAGTGTATTCAGTGGTGATATGCACCACTTTTACTACTTTCCTGTAAGAATGTTTTATTCGAGTACATGTTTACCGGAATGGTTTTATTACATTCTTTACTCTTATTCAAGGGTTTAA
The DNA here is from genome assembly GCF_019279795.1 of Protopterus annectens. NCBI lineage: Eukaryota > Metazoa > Chordata > Ceratodontiformes > Protopteridae > Protopterus > Protopterus annectens. The sequence continues at coordinate 577,296,280 of NC_056748.1, forward strand.
GTTAGAGATGGGAATGTATGTTTTGTTTTAAAATTAATTTGTTGTTAGATATTTAATGAAATCATACTGCCATTAGTTTTTACTGTTTTGCGATGGTGCAATATGTCAGCTGATGGTGTCATGTGATATGATTCCTTATTTAAACTTGTAATTAATGCTTTTGGTTGAATCTGAAGAAGTTGCCGTTTTTACGTCAACGAAAAGCGCTTCATTCTTTTAATAAACAGGCTACTTAAATCGTGGTCAACTTCAACTGTTGGATATATTCTTTGTTTGAGAGTAAGTCCTTCCTTTATGCCCAGAGTTTTCACAAAATTTACCATAAGCCAGACTATTAAGCTTACTGTCTTCTTTTCTGAACCCAAGAACAAGAGTAAACAATTCTACACACACTCTACATGTCCACTGGCAGATAAAGCTCAGGCCTTGAGGAAAGCTGATCAGCTGTTTGTCTCTTATAAAGGTAAGAGGAAAAAATGACCAGTGTCAAGGCAGAGTATTTTCAGATGTTGTGTCAGGCTTGTAATGATGTGATGTGTTGCCAGCTATGCCAGGAGAAGTAGGGCAGTGGATGTGTAACATATGCTAGCACAGCTGTCTAGAATTTAGTAAAGAATTATATGTTTGAATATCAAACTGATTTGCACAGATGCTTGTATTGAAAATGGATTTGTAAAGTTGCTTGTGTTAAAAATGTGGCAGCAGTGGATCCTAAGTATATTGTAACTGGATTAAATGTATATGTTAACATATGATACTGGAAGAGAAGATGTTAAGCTCAGCTCCAGTTAACTTTGGAAAATAGTAAGAAATTAAATTACTACACGTAAGCCATAAAGATGTTATCTCACATTTTTGAATGACACCAGAGATGCAGTGTCTGTAAGAAGCATGGCTTGTTAGTCTTTGTAGGAGAAGTAGAAGTTTGTAATTGTTTTATGACTTCCAGAAGCTGCACCAGATCTGAGCATTGCTCTTGTGTGTATATTATTGACATGTAGGTATTAAATCCTGACAGTTTCTGGCAGTGGGGATTGCATGGGAACCAGAAGTCAAATGACCAGATGTATGTGATGTCATTCAGTACAGAAGTAATGTTTTAATATTAGGTGAAACAAAAGTCTCAGGGCAGTCCGTTTCTTGGAACCTGACATAAAAGCATCCCTCACCTGCTTAATTTTCCTTGCTGTATTAAGTAAGTAGGAACAGTAATTCTCTAGAACAGTCGGGAAAATATAGTGAGAATAGTTAAGTATTGTTTTTCTGTAACTGTGTGAATCTTTCCAGCTGTGTTATTTTCAATATTTTCTGTGATTGAAACTGTGGTGTTTCCTGTAAATATATATTTCATATTTTCATGTTATTTTATTATTTATTATTAAATACATTTAAACTTGTTATTGTGGCTGGTCCTTTAGAGAACATTTCAACGTTGAGAATACTTGTATCTATTGGTGATACTGTGGCCACTCCTGAAGCCTGGCTGTTTGGTCAACATTACCATTTGTATTAATATCAAATTCACTCAGTATAATTGGGCACCCTTGCAAGAGCTTTAGGTAGCTGGCTTTGTAGTGCCTGGTGGCATTGATAACTACTTTTTTGTCTGAGCAGAAGGGGACACATTGTGTAAATCTGTGGCAGCTTTTCCCAGGTGTGTGTGTGTGTGTGTGTGTGTGTGTGTGTGTGTGTGTGTGTGTGAGTGTGAGTGTGAGTGTGTGTGTGTGTTTGTGTCAGCTACTTGGAGGAGGACCATGAAGCACTGGTTTCACAGAGAGGGTGCTGGAGGAATTCTCTTAGACACTCAGCTGAGGACTTAAACCTATAGCTGTGCTAGCGGAGAGCCTTCCAGACCTTGGGCTGACTGTGTTCCCTGTATGCTTTTAAGGGAAGTTGTGCTTGATACAGAGAGGTCTGCATCTGGAAATACTGTGTGTATCTACTTGTATTCCAGGTGAACGTCCATCTCCAGTGTCAGTGGTGAGGATTCAGGCTCCTTGATTACTGGCCCAAAGTGGGGAAGTCACAAGGCTATTGTCTTATGTCATACTCACCTTAATAAGTCACTTCCAGGTAGGGATAGGGCCCATTCCACAAGGGCTTTGGCTTCTTCATTGCTTTTCTGGAAAGGGTTGGACTGTGGGAGCATGTCCTGTGTGCATACCTTTGCAAAGCACCACCAACTGAATTCCTTCTACAGATCCAGAACAAGCTTTGCTAGGACCATTCTCCATGGGCTCCTGGAGTCTTAATTTATTGGTCTCCTACCATCTTAGTTTGATATATATGATATGATATGATAGTCTAACCAAAATGCTTATGCTACTATAACAGTGATCTGTATGTTGAACATAGTACAGTTGAACAAGTAAACTTATCATAACAGTAGATGTTCTAATATGTCAGTGTTACAGTAGCTACTCTCCCTCCAGCCTCCTTTATCTTCCATGTTTTTTCTTTTTGTTTTTCCAGGGTCTGGATGTTATATACTCTTGTGCACATAGCTTTCTCTTGGTATTGTTTCCTATCACTGTTGTTTCAAAGCTCTTGCCTCCATTTTTCTAAGCAGGAAAGCTGAAGAGATTTGCACTGCAATCTCCATATATTTAAAGTGCATGGAAGGTGCCCAGAGGCTTTGAAAGCTGGCTGGTCATGAGGAGTAGGACTTAAATAGTTTAGGCTACTGCAACAGTGATCTAGTAGAACTACTGATGTTCTTCGTGGTTCACTGTTGCAGTCATCACATTTGGGTTATCTGCCTGCAGTCATCACATTTGAGTTATCTGCCTGCAGGTAGCCCTCAGTCAGCCTGAATACCAGAGTCTTGGGATTTCTGCATTGGATGCAGTCACTTCTTCCATGACGGCAGGACGTCATGGGTATAAAATTTGCAGCCAATGCCATTACATCAGTCTTTCCTGCCGTGCAGTGTCCGAAGCAGAAGCAGTTTGCAAGTGCTGGTCGGCTGCCTCCTGAAATTTTAATTTTTCGAGTCTCAGACCTGAAGTCTTCTAAAAGATAAGTACCCCATTGGGGATCCTTTTTTCTTGCTCTAGCCAGTGTCAGAAAATGTTAATTGTCTCGCCTGTGGAAAGCAAATACCTCACAGAGATTTTCATTCTTACTGCGCCATCTGTTTAGGCTCAGACCAAGATGTTCCTTGCTGTCAGTTTTGTGCCTTGTTCAATGCCTGAACTATTCGTCGTCGGGCTATTTTTGTCACTAAATTCTTTTTCTCTCATTCTCCGTAATCCAAAATGGTTTCGATAAGCCATCCGACTACTGATATTCTGAAAAAACATAAGGGTAAAGACAGAGACAGACCGCATAGGCCAGTACTCGGTGAGACACCTTTGCAGCCCCTGATACCCACTTCTACAGATTTGCAGGCCTCTGCTAAGACCCTTTCGGAGTCCGGTATGCCGCGAGTTGCTTCTTCAACTATGGATCCTGCGGATGTCTCTACTTTGGATGGGTCCAGAGACGCTGTGCAGGCACCGGCTTCTGAGGATGTATTCCAGCCTTATGATGTTCGTATTAAACTGACACCTTTGTTTTTGACTAAAACTACCAAATTTCTCAGGCCCAGACTTTCGATAACCAAAGCGCATGCTCAAGTTCCCATGCCATGGAAACAAATGCTTAGAATGGCTGAAGACCTAATAACTTTCATTAGGGGAAGCCAGCCATCCCCCTCTATGAGACAAAGGATTGATTTTCCTTCTGATTCTACAGACCGTGAGCCTGATGACTCTGATCCCTCTGATTACCAGGACATTCCCTTATTTACCTATGAGGATTCAGATGCAGAGGATTCCATCCCCTCTGCCTCCCCTCCAGAGGACTTTTCCTTTGGTGAAACCTTGCATACTTTAAGAGAGCATTTCCGCTGGGAATGCCTGGACTACCCACAGTCCAAAAACAGACCCAGAGTTTTAGACTTGCCGCAGCACAGGCCTCTAGCTATACCCCCTGTTCTGGAGATTGTAGGTGATGTCTTCTTGGAATCCAGCCTTATCCCTGATACCTTGCCTACAGCAGCCAGGAATCCTGACAGGTACTACAGAGTACCTGACTCCCACAAGTTTCTCTTTAAGAATTCTACTGCAGATCCAGAGACCATTTCCCAAGGACCTAAAGGCATTAAGGCTACAATAGCCAAAAGCCCTACCCCTTCGGACAGGGACTCTAGGGCTTTAGATAGATGGGGTAAGAAAATATACACCTCTGCTACTCTTGACATCGGGGCTTTAAATTGCCAGTTTCATATGTTAAAGTGCAAAAAATACACAAACGGTGGCTCCTGCTGCAATCCAGTCACTATACTCTGTAATAACCACGAATTGTTGCTTCCTTAAAATAGCCAACTGGTTTATTCAAAGTAAATAAAATACTCTGTACACACAGTCAAATAGATAAAACTATACACACAGTCGACTGTTTAAGGAAGCAACAATTCATGGTTATTACAGAGTATACTGAATGGATTGCGGCAGGAGCCACCGTTTGTGTATTTTTTGCAGTTTAAGTGTTTTTTTCCGAAGTTCATATGTTAAAGTATCAGCAACATATTATGGAGCTAATTAAACAGAAAATGATGTTGATTCTAGATTGTGCAGAACATAAAGATTTACAAGAGTTAATGCATTCTGCTAACCAAGTTGGAAAACATACTTTGCAATGTGGTTTTGATGTCTTAGAAGCATCTTGCAGGGAAGCTGTCACTGGACCTGTTCTTAGTAGGCATGCTTGGCTTAAGGAACGTATCTTACCAGACTATGTCAAAGCAAAATTACTAGATGCACCACTAAATCCAGAACGCCTGTTTGGCTGTAAAGCAGAAGTCGTCCTCAAAAAGATGAAGAAAAAAGCTAAATATATGCAAACTCTTAAGTATTTCCAACAGGTACAGCCACCTAGATTCAGTAGGCATTGGCCTTCAAAAGATGGTCCTTTCCAGTCCCTCCCAGACCTTCTCAGTCCTAATGCAGGGGCAGCATACCACCACGATTACAGTCTCAGGGTATGCACAGATCTAAGCAATGGAGTGCTCCCATCTCTGAAATAGGGAGTAGTAAGCCAACATCTTATGGTAAAATCTCAGAATGACTTATCCTTAATTCTTCCAAGCCTAACTGGGAGTACATCACCCAGAACTGATGGGTCTAGAACATTGTATCCCAGGGATACATATTCTACTTCCACTCTCTGCCAACCCCATGCGGATGGCCAGACTTCCCCCCAAACCAGTGGGCAGAGGCCCAAAAGCAAGTACTTTCTCTTCTCAGTATCAAGGCTATTCGACCTGTCCCAGCAGAGCATAGGGGGCAAGGTTTTTACTCCAGACTATTTCTGGTCCCCAGGAAAGAAAACTCTTGGCGCTCTATCCTGGATCTGTCTATTCTCAACACCTTCCTCGTGGTTCTAAGGTGCAAGATGCTTACTCTCCAACAGCTGCTTCCTGTGCTAGCCAAGGACTCCTGGCTAGCCACCCTAGACTTAAAAGAAGCTTATCTGCACATCCCCATAAGGGAATCTTGCAGGAAATACCTATGTTTCAGAGTAGAATGGCCCAGTGGTGCAACGGGTAAGGTGCTTCCCTCTAATCTCCAAGGTACAAAGTTTGGTTTTTACCATTGGAAAGAGCTTGCCTCATTGCAGATGTTTATTTGCCCAGGGTAGTCACAAAATGCCTAGCTCCAGCCATTGCATATTGCAGGCAGAGAAAAATTCAAATTTACACATACCTGCATGATTGCCTGATTCAGGCGGACAGTCAGGAATTGCTACTCGAGCACCTGACATTTGTAAAAAGACTTCAACTTCACTAGGGTACACCATCAACGAAAAGAAATCACATCAGGTACCCAGCCAACAGATTGTATTCTTGGGAGCAAGTTGAACACAACTTCCCAGATGGCATTCCTCATTCCAGAAAAACAAATGTATTTGACAGACTGCTGGCCACCAAAACCCAGCTATCTGCAAGAAAGATACTGCAAGCCCTAGGGTTCATGGCCTCTTGCATTCTACTAATTCCATATGCAAGATTGCATATGAGGAAACTTCTGTGGTATTTAAAAGTGTCTGGTGTCAACTTTCTCAAGTCCTGGAAACAATGATTCCTATCATTCCTTGCCTAAGGGCAGAGTTTCTTTGGTGGTTAGAGGCCTGCTACCACAACAAAGGACTCCATTTCACTCTACCCCCTGCCACCCAAACCCTAATAACAGACGCATCAGACTATGCGTGGGGGGCTCACATGGCAAGACAAGGTATTCAAAGCAAATGGAGCCCAAAGCAAATGTACCTTGCATATCAATCAAAAAGAAATGTTAGCTGTACACAATGCTCTGAGAGCCTTCAAACGTCTTTTTCTTCCAGGCCAACTATTGATAAAAACAGACAACACCACAGTTATGTTGTACAGGGGGGAACCCATTCCTACCCAATCTGCAGGTTAGCCATGGCTCTGGGGGACACAGCCTTGAGCAACCAAGTGCACCTGCAAGCTCAGTTCCTGCCAGGCAGACTAAATTCACTGGCAGATGACTTAAGCAGAAATCTAATGGACCCGCATGAGTGGAAACTGGAACCCAAATCATTCAAGCTGCTCATCCACAGGTGGAGGGCACCAGAGGTGGTCCTCTTCGCTTCCCCTCAGAACTTTCAATTGAGCAAATATTGAACCAGAACTCCTCACATCTAAGCATGGAAAGTGGATGCTCTGTTCTTTACATGGAAAAACCTCTCTGTCTACGCTTTTCCCCCTCTGCCCCTCCTCTCGAAGGTTTTACTAAAGATCAAACAGGGCAAGCCAAGGACAATCCTGATTGTACCAGACTGGCCAGGCCAGCAATTGTACCCACCTTTGCGCAGTCTGACAGTACTGCCACCTTGGCACCTGCCTTAGACCCCCCCCTCCCTGCTGTCCCAGCAGGAGGGCCAGATTTTGCATCCTCGGTTACAAACCCTTAACCTAGCAGCCTGATTAATCTCCTGAACCCTCAGTAAACAGGTGCTGTATGTCTTCCTGGAGGCAAAAAGGCCTATTACTAGAAAATCCTATTCAGAAAAGTGGAAAAGATACTGTTCTTGGAGCCATTCTCAAGGAATGGATACAAATGTGCCAAGCTTACCTCATATACTGGATTACTTAACAGAAATGTTCCACTACGGCCTGTCCTTCTCTTCAATTAAGATTCATGCCTTTGCCATCTCAGCTCATTATAATACTGAGCCACCCCTATTCTCTCATCCTCTGGTCAAACAGTTTTTGAAAGGAGCCAGAAATTTAAGCCCCCCCAGGAGAGCTCCCACTCCAGCCTGGGACCTTAACTTTGTATTGGAAAAAACTCGTACTTCCACCCTTTGAACCTGCTGCTTCAGCAGAGTTAAAATTCCTCTCCTGGAAAACAGCTTTACTCCTAGCCAACACTTCAGCAAGAAGAGTGTCTGAATTGCAGGCCCTTATGGTCGTGGAACCCTTCATTATCTTCCATGCGGACAGGGTTCCCTCAGGACTAATCCATCATTTAGGCCAAAGGTGGTATCTAGTGTGGCTTTAAACCTATCCATTCATTTGACAACCTTTTTCCCTGGTCCTCAGAATACAGGGGAGAGGATCCTGTACTCCCTGGACGTGCACAGGCAGCTGAGGTTCTATGTGGACAGGACTAAACCTTTCTGAAAATCTAACCAGCTGCTAGTCAGTTTGGCTACAGGGGCAGAGGGCAAACCATTTCTACATGGATAGCAGACTGCATCCATTTCTGCTGCAAACATCATGGGAAACCTGCCCCACAAGGGATCAGAATACATTTCACTAGGGCTACATCAACCTCTATAGCATGTCTCAGGGGAGCCCCTGTCAGGGACATCCTGGAAGCTGCAACCTGGAGATCTGTACACACCTTCACCAAGCATTATCACTTACCTATCTTTTCTAAATCCAGAATTGGATTTGTTACAGTAGTCTTACAGGGCCTGCTTGCCAGCCCTAATGCTTTTTGACTGCCTCCACCCATCCTCAGCTTGGGGAATCAACCCAAATGTGATGACTGCAACAATGAAACACGAAGAACATAGTAAAGTTGTGTACACTTACCATAAGTGTAGATGTTTGAGTGTATTCACTGTTGCAGTCCTGATTATCCTCCCTCCAGCCCCCTGACTTCAATTTACTTCTACCTATCATTTTTGTTTGGCATACCTTATATCATTGGTATTTGCTTTTTGCTGGGGGTGTTCCACACCATGTAATTGCTTCCTATTTAGGGGGCTTCTGACATCTGGGGCAAGAAAAACTGATGTAATGGCGTCGGCTGCATGTTTTATACCCATGACGTCCTGACGTCATGGAAGAAGCGACTGCATCCGACGTAGAAATCCCAGGACTCTGGTATTCAGGCCGACTGCGGGGCTACCTGCAGGCAGATAACCAAAATGTGAAGACTGCAACAGTGAATACACTCGAACATGTACATTTATGGTAAGTGTACACAACTGTACTTTATGCAAAGTTCTCTTATTTTGACAACTTCTCAAGTTAATAGTACTAATATTTTAAAAAGTGTCCCTGATTGTTTTTGAATTTGTCATTTTTTTGGAGGTATGAGGTTGATAGTTATGTGGCTTCAGTGTCCAAATAACTTAGTTTTTTATATGCCTTTGATCACATACTTCTGCAAAATCCTTGTCTGTAGTTGTTTTATTTTTATTGATCTTTGTTGAAGTAACTTGCCCTCTGCCTATTAGATGGCTTATGTTTCACCAGTCCTCAAAATTTGTACGTCTGTTTCCTCATTCACCTTCTTTAGTATCTTTTTTGCTTCTTTGATAATCACTGGCAACCTTTTTTTTTCACATTTCACTTTGTCATATTGATGTAATTCATTGTCTGATACATAATGACCATGTAACTCTTCCATCAATACTCCCCCTTATCCTTCTGGGCCCTGTAATTTTCCCCTTTTTTCTTATGGATGTTTCACTTCCCCTCTGAACCACATGGGTTATTTTGTCTTTTTTGTCTTGCCAACCACTTTAATCCTTTTTCCATATCTTCACAAGCCTTTCGTTTGATAGTACTCTCTAGCTCTTCTACTCTTTTTTACAGACCCTTGATTAACAACTCCCTCCCTTCTCAAATCTTTTCATAATGGTGGCTATCCTGCTAATCAGAGTTGGCTTAATGCCACATTCTCTCTCTGCTCCTTGTTTGCTGATTTTTTAACGCCTTGCTGTCTGTGACACAGTCTTTTTCCAGAGTTGATCAGTGTTAGTTGATATTATACTGTCAGTTTTACTTCAGTACAATAAGCAAGACATGGCATTTGATTATTTTCCCTGTTTATATTGCTTGGCTTACTGTAATTTTTCCTTGGAACCTCTGGCTTGTCTGTTGTTTGTGCCTGTCAAGATCTGGCTTTGACGTCTACTGTACATGGTTACTTTACCATCCCTATTCTGTCTCTATTTTTTCCCATTATCTGTCCTTGTGGTTTGGTTTATCACTTTTGTTGTTTGTTTACTGCATCTTTGTTACTTAGGGGCTATTGCTGAATCTGTACATATTTTCTGTGGTTTCTTTTCAATTAGTGATGTACTCTACATCCTCTTACCATTCCTGCTTTGACTGTGATGGCAGATTGAGCCTTTGTACCTGAATTTAGTTCTGTATTTAGACATTATTGGGATGTCAGGCTGAAAACCTTCCTCCAGGTTAATTCCCTCTTGTTTTATGCCCCCTGTCACTAAACACTATGATTTCATGTATCCTTAAATCTTTGGAGGAATCTTCCTCAACTTCCTTTCCTTTTGGTCAACAGATGTATTTGTGGTCAACCTTTGATTAATTGGGGGAGAACACTGTTCTGTCCATCCCAACTTCATTCAACCATCAAGACTTGCTTTGGATTCAGCTGTGTAACTTGTCAGGAGGTGAATTTATCTCTACTATAGATAGAAACACCTCCTCCTTTGGTTCTCGCACATTCGTTTTGCAGTCTAAAGTGTGGAAGGCATAGCATTTAGTAGCATAACCCTTATTTTCTTATGATTGGCAAATCTCACATTGGCAGTTTTGTTTTTGAGACCTTGCTTAAAAAGGCAGCTGAGGGAGGGAAGAGCCTTTGCCAGTAGCCAAAAGGCTAGTAGTGACAGATGCAAACCGTGTGTGCCAAATCAATGAGGTTTGTTGACCATGTCATCCCAGGCTGACAGAAACCGGATCCCCTTAGAATAACACCAAAAACTAAGCCAGTTATGAAAATTTATCATTTTTTTATACTGTGGCATCATTCTAGTTGAGGGTAATGTGCTTCTCAAGACTAGGGACATACCTGGGTGGGACACATACTCAGAGAGCTCAATCTTCTCTCTCTTCATATAGTCCAGTGAGGTATGTTTCAGGCCGTTCACTCCAACATGAGCTATGACAAGAGTCATAATGGTAGTTGTTGCTGAGAGACGTGAGTGTATGCGTGATTTGACGAATCCTGGCATCGGACAAACAGCTGACCGTGACTTTCTCCTTATCTATCCTGGTGAGTGGGACATCCATGTTTCTCACTATGGAGTCCATTGTCCTGGTAGACCAATTTTTGCATGCCTGGATGCCTTGGATATGTTTTCCAATCAGATATCACCTGTTCCTGAACCAGCTTGCTCCCATCTGTTACATTGGATCTCATCTGAGGAACTTCCCCCTGCTAACTTTTGGAATACAGCTCTTCAATCCTTCTTAAAATTAAACTCTGCTGCATTAAGCATTCCATCTTTGTTGTACTGTTTGCTGTAATCCCTGCTACCCCCCACTGCAAAAGACTATTGCCTGTTCCTGAACCAGCTTGCTCCCATCTGCCAACTTGGATCTCATCTGAGGAACTTCCCCCCTGCTAACCTTTGGAATGCAGCTCTTCAGTCCTTCTTAAAATTAAAGTACATTCACCTAATAAACTTATATTTAGTGCTCCAGCTACCTGCATTTTATTCAAGGCTGGAAACCTAACACTGCACCAAGGCAATTCCTCCCCCCTACTACTTCCATTGCTATACCCATGTCCTTATCCTAGTGCCTGTAGCCTCTCTAGTAGACTGGACATTTTCCCCTAATTCTCTTTCTGCCCAGCCTAGCTGCTCTCCCATCTTAACCAGAGTTCTCTTGCTGTACTGTAATCGCTGTTCCTTCTATTACCTGACACTATTCCTTCCTGTCTTCCTATAGTATCTATCCCTTCTCTCCCCGTGCTTCTGCTGTTGGTTTCTCTTAATCTCACTGAGTCTTGGCTTCTCCCTTTGTTCAGTGTCTTTCCAGGACTGCTTTTCCTACTTTCCCCCTTTACCTCAGCTTCCTTCTCTGGCAGTGTTTGTACTCCTAGTTAAAACACTGTTCTTGCCTTTCCTTTGACTTACCTTGGTACACTGACTGTTTCTGTAGCAATTTGCTCTGCTACGGGGGCCTGCCCTGCTCCGTTCGCCCTCTGCTGCACTTCAGGCTCACTCCGCTCCCCTGCCCCCATTTCTCACCCACCTCCACTTCATCTACACTTATACTCACAAAACCACACCTACTCCTTTTCTCCACCTATCGCACAACTCTCCACCCCCCTCAACCACTTGTTCCCTTACCTCACTATAATTATACCATTTTGTAACTAACTCACTTACTATTCTCCCTTACAGCCTACCACTTATACCTTCTCTCACTTCCTATCCCTTACCCCATTCTCTTCACCACACTCAAACACTTGTATTACCATCCTATACCTAACCTACTCCCTATCAGTCCTCTCATCCACTATGTATATTACACCCACAACCTTACTTCATATCTTGTTACCTCTCTCCCTTCTACTCCTATATCAACTTACCCAACCCCCTAATTTCTTATACTCCCCTCTTTCTCATACTACTTCCACCCATTATAAAAATGAACCCCCCTATACACTTCACATTTCTCCTCATTTCTACCATTATGACCACTATCTCTTATTTCACAAAAGGGTTATTCACATTCCAAATGTACACTCCCCCTTCAATACTCCCCATATACCTTCCTCTCCTCTTCATACCGCAAACACTTTAACCTGTAAAAGACTATTATCCTTATTTTTGGAACTACTGTCACTCCTGCTCTCCGGGGACATTCACTCCAATCTTGGCCCCCTGACAACCACACTACTAACCCCATATCTCCCCCATCACAAACTACTAAGTCCCTCTTCTTTGCTACCCTCAATGCCCAAAGCCTCTGTAACAAACTTCCCAACCTCCATGCTTGGTTCTCTCATAATCATCCTGACATCCTCTATTTTTCTGAAACTTGGCTAAAGCCTCACCTAAATGACACTGAAATAACCCCCCCCTCCCAAGCTACAAACTTATTAGACAAGATAGAATTAGGAAGAAAGGTGGTGGAGTAGCCATTCTCTTCTCCTCCTATCTACCTTTAACACCTTATACCAGTCCCATACCTAAATTCTCCACAGCTGAAATCACCTTTGCTCTAGTAAATATAAACAACCATAAAAGTATAGTCATAGCTGCACTTTATATCCCACCAGGAAACAATACCCTCATTCTAGAAGATATACTTTCCTGGTTCTCATCCACTATCTCTAATGAAACCATCATCCTAGCCGATGATAACATCAACTGGTCTTCTATTCACTCTAGCTCTACTTCCCATACCTTAAACCTATATGGCTTCTCTCAGTCAATGCTCCTACCAGACTCAACAATGCTATCTCCTCTAGCACTGTTCTGGACTGGATACTAGTCTCCCACCCAGACAGTATCTCTGAAATTGGTATTTTGCCCAACTCCATTAGTGAAACTGAAATAACTACCGCTAATCCAGGAAACACCAGCGTCAACCACTATGTCCACAGAATGAATAAGTTCAATAATCCAAGACCAAAAAGGAGCAGGCACGCTGAAGTAAAAAAAGAATTTATTTAAGCCAAACACCGAAGCTTTTCGTTGGCCCAACTCCATTAGTGACCATCTTCCTGCCTTTGCAACCTGCTCCCTGTCCCCAGTACACTTACTGCACAATTACATCACAACACACACCCTTAGTAACTTTAACCCTCAATCCTTCTCTGATACCTTAAAACTAATAAATTGTAGCCCTTTGAAAACTCTTCACCTGGACGACACTGTCAAACACTTTAATACTGTATTCACTAACTTACTAAATACCTTTGCCCCTCCCAGAACTAAAAGAGTGAAATCCAAAATAGCCCTATGGCTCTCTAAAGATACCATCCCTCTTATGCACTCACGTGACAAACTCTGGAAACTCCACCAAAAACTCAAAACCCCACAATCTCTTAATCAGTACAAACAACTGCTCAACACAGTAAAATAGCGTAGTCACTCCAGTCGTAGATCCTGCTACTCGGAACTCCAGAACAACTATAAATCTAACCCTAAGCAATTCTGGAGTAGTTTTGCAGCTGTCTACAAACCTGGCAGAAAAGATAACCCCTGCCCTGACCCTTCTACTCCTGACCATACCATAGCCACCAACTTTAACTCCTTTCTTATTGACTCTATAACCAAACTTACTGCATCTTTCCCTGCTAGCTCATCAACCTCTTCTGCCCCACTCTCCACCAACCCATCTTCCTCTACCACAAATTCCACCCTTCCCCTCCCACCTCAGCCCCTCTCTACACAAACCCCTCTTTCACCACCAACAACCCTACCATCCTCCCTTTTTTCTCTCTCAAACCTATCCTTGTCAACACTGTTAAAAAACTTCTCAGTAAATTAAAACCTTGTTCTAATGCCCCAGATTACCTTCCATCAAACTTTCTGAAATTAGCTGCTGACGGCATATCCTACCCCCATCTATATTCTCATCAACCACTCCATCCAGGAATCTTATGTCCTTCCTTGGAAAAAGGCATTCATCATCCCCTTACATAAGGGAGGCAACAACAATGCCATCCCTAACTTCTGCCCCATTGCAATATTCTCCCCGATCTCAAAAATACTTGAAAAATGTATTCATCAACAACTTCTTTCCTTCCTCCTAGACAATAACCTCCTGTCCCTTACACAACATGGTTTCAGACCCCACCATAGTACCTCCTTAGCCCTCTTATCTTTCCTCGATATTGCCAACCATGCCCAAGACTCTGGCAATGTTGTATCCTCTCTATTCTTAGATTTATCTAAAGCCTTCAATACCATTTCCCATAATGTATTATTATCAAAGCTCTCACACCTTAACCTCTCTCCTTCAACTATAAATTGGTTTTCCAGTTATCTTTCAAACAGGCAACAGTCCATTAAATCGAGCAACTACATCTCTTCTTCCCTTGATACCCTCACAGGAGTGCCCCAAATGTATATCTTAGCCTCTTTATTATTTAATATCTTCATAAACGACTTCCATCATTGCATCCCAAATGCTAAACTTGTTCAATACGCAGATGACTCTACTGTTACATGCTCAGCTAATTCTCTCTCCAAACTTGTGCAACTAACACAGACTGCTTTTAGTTGCAATGAGACCTGGATAATAAATAACCATTTAGTCCTTAATGCAACTAAAACTAAACTTATGATTTTTCCCCTACCAAGAACTATACATTTGACAAAAAGTCCTTCATTATAAAAAGCCAAAGCATGATCCCAATTGAATAGTCCCTCAATCCAAGCTTCTCGGAGTCTTTATTGATGAACAGCTACAATTTGACATACGAATTCAAGCCAATATCAAGAAAACCTACCAAAGCTAGGTATGTTTTACCGCCATAACCGCTACCTAAGTACCTCAAACAGGCTAACCCTCTCCACCACTTACCACCTCCCCTCCCTCCTTGATGGAATTCCAGTTCTCACCAACCTTCAAAGTACTCTCAAAGCTAAGCTGGCATTTTGCTACAATAAAATCTCCAAGTTTGCCACAAATTCCAAATCTTCCTCTCACCACTGCATTTCCTTACATTCACTGAATTGGTTAGAACTCCCTAATTATCTCTCTCTCATTCAACTCTCCACTGCCCATAAACTTATTTTGAATCCTTCCCATTGCCCTTCATTATCCTCCACTCCACCATCCTGGTCGTTCTCTTAGATCCACCAATCAGAACCTACTTGAACTGCACAAACCTCTTTGCACTCCAGGCCAATCTCTATTAGCCTTCTCTCTTGCATGAAAATGGAACTCACTTCCTCTCCATATTTGGACTACCCAAAATCATTCTGCCTTTAAGTCCCTTCTACACTCTTATCTATCCTCCACCGGGGAATGTTCCTGCTCCCACCCCTTCTAAATTTCTCCTATTCCTTTCTCGCAATTAATCTCCATATCTCTGAAGCACTTGCTTTATGTAATATCTTTTTTTTCACTACAACATGTTGCTACAATAATTGTATCAACTGCCAATAAATGTGAATGTATCTTGCAGCTTTCTCCCATAACTGTATTAACTGCCAACAAATTTTGTATTGTATGTGGGGCTTCCTCTTCTATATTTGTATTAACTGCCAGTATTATTTGTTTTTTGTACTAACTACTACAGTTTTTGTATATACTTTCTTGTATTAACTGGCAATATAATTTTGAATGCACTTGAAGCTTTTCTCCCCGGGCCTCCATTGAAAAAGGGCTCAATATGGCCCAGTGGGACTTTCCCGGTTAACAAACTACAAACAAACAAACAAATAAATAAGTAAATAAATGCAAGAAAATCATTTACTTGCTTAAGTGTAGAGTTTTGCCATCATTTTTAAAGGAGATGTTGGTAACTCCATTTCTTAAAACATTAGTTAGATTATGATCACTCAGCAGTTACCACCTAATCTCAATTCTTGGCTTTATGAAAGAAATCCAAGAAAGTAATTTGCATACAGCCTGATTCCTTGCTCAAGGAATATAAAATTTGTGAACAGTGCATGGCTGGATTTTGGTCTAGAGACAGTATCAACACCAACCTTGCCAGATTTGTGAATAAACATGTATGGACAAGAGATCAACAGAGCTGCCTGATTCTGGTTCTCCTTGATCTCATGGAGACATAGAATCCTGTTGGAATTCTTGAATACTTACTGTAGGCTCTAAGGCATGGTTCTCAACCGTTTTGTCATCTATTTCTTAGATCACCTGCCAAAGTATGATCTTTGGTGTGGTGTCTTGCTTTACCTACCACCTGAACTGTGGTGTCCTGCACTGCTCCCTGTTGGCCCTTATATTGTTTGAAGTCTTGGGGCGAACTCATTTGAAGGACAGGGATTGTAGTATTATTTCTATGTTGATGATGTGGCTTTGCCTTTCTTTCTGACGCAATGTAATGTTTCAGTCATGAATTCAGTAATGGATGATCTGGAGTCTGTCCATTTCTGAATATGTTATGAACAGCTTACACTGAATTATTAACCCAAAAATCCACGATGAGAAGAACAGGAACCACAGGATTACTTCCAAAGTTTATTAAAACACAATAGCGAACAACAAGTACATCAAGCGCTTTCTCTTGGTCCAATACCAAGCTTTATCAAGATAAAAAATGCACAGTAATTAATTCCACTTAAATAGAACTATTAAGTCATGTGACTCGACCAATTGTGTAAATCTTAAAGCTACCATTGCTTCTATAAAATATACTATCATAACAACAAATTTAAATTCTACAAATGAACCCTTAAAAATAATATTAAACCTTACAATTACACTGAATTATTGCAGAGCACTTACTATAGCCATACTTATTGGCTTTAATTGTCCAACCCCCAATCCCTACAATAATTAAAGAAGTGGACAACCTGGAATTAGTTTTGATGATTCAGGACCATGACATTATTTCTCATGACAGATTTATACTCATGGGCCATTTGTCAGCTTTTTAAAGTCATCTTACATATTAAACATTGCTTGCCTTCTGTGGATCTAGCAGTAATCGGCCACAACTTGATTTCTTATTGATACATGTACTCTTACTATATCTATCAGGTGCTTCCTTGATTGATTTCGACTGGTGCAGAACTCTTTTTGCCTGGCTACTAGTACATGTCATTTCTACCATACTATTCTGGTCTTACAGAACTTACACCATGCCTATACGAGCTTGTATTGCACTGTACTTAGGCAATTCTAATTCAAATTTGAATTGCAGCTGCATCCAGATGTATACAAAGAGGGCTCCTTATTTTCTACTGCTGAGTTACTAATAATATCATGAGTAAATAAAAAAATATACTTTTCTCTTTGACAACCTTCTGACTGAAACTTTCTCAAAAGCCCCCTTGCCCACCTTAGTAATGCAGGCTAACCCTGCCCCTATCCCTAATGTGCATCTTAACTTTAAAAAGCCTTTCCCATAATACTACCACTCATCAGACAAATCTGAGTTGAATGTGGTCAGGTTAGAGGTAGTGCAGTAGAAAATAAATTTGTTTCCATTTTAGATGTACTGAGTGTCGAAGTGTTGTGTGTATGCTATGATGTTCGACTTTTCTCGGTGCATGTTCTGTGTGTCTACTAAGTGACAGTTGACCATTCACTGTATAACCATGTTTATATGTAAAATATATATATATATATTGTATACACACACACACACACACACACACACACACACACACACACACACACACACACACACACACACACACACACACACACACACACACACACACATTCGATTGGTTGGGTTGTCATTCGACAAATTGAAGTTTCAATGAACTGTTAGACATATATATATTTATATATATATGTATGTATGCATGTGTAGAGAGAGAGAGAGAGGAAGAGACGCATACACACACACACACACGCACACACACACACACACACACGTAGAAAGATGATATAGATACATAAACACACGTGCATACTTGAGTGCAACATTTGATATGTTAAATATGAAATATTGTAGAGGTAGGGAATGGGTTTTGTGTCAAAGGCACAAGTCACGCATTGCTTTACTTCAGCAGTACAAGATAATTTCCATGTCAATCACTACAGCGTCTAATATTTTATCAATGTTTTCTCTATAATTTGTATTGCTCTGATTATTTCCATTAATTTGGAAGGATTTGCAGAGTTTAGATGTTTTTTTTTCTGGTTTGATGGCACTCTTTGAATCACTATAGATGTCCTTTTGTATCACTGTTGCAGTATTCTTTACTATAGGGATCTTCTGCCCAGGGCAGCCCAACTTTCGGCCAGTATACCAAAGCCTTATGATTTTGTATGTGCCATACATCATACATATGCACCACGCACAGGACGTAGGGCATAAAAATGATGTATGGATGCAGTTACCCAGATCCTCTTTGCTATTAGTCTGAATGCCATTATTGCTCGATGGTCTGCACGCCTTGTTGCCGTGCTGAATACCTAGCCATCAGATAAGTGCCCCGTTGGGGTTGTTTTTTTTCTTCTCTTTGGTCTTGTATTTTATTTTGCTTACCTAGAATTCTTGCCATCCCAGAAGGGAAACTGTCAGTGTGCGAGACAGATTCCCCATAAGGAACGTAACAGTGTCTCTTTTCTTTGGTTGCTTCACTTGACCATACCTCTTGTAGTATCTGTCGGGCTTTTGTGCTTAAGACAGTCAGAAACCGTTTGTCTTCCCTGGCCATTTATCTTGAAAACTAGCAGCTTAAGCAGTTAGCCCAGGGCAACGTTGAGGAATCCATTAACCCTGAGATACTCCCACTAGGCAAGAAGTAGGCCAAAAAGTCTCTGCCAGATTCTTTAGCTGTCCAGCCTCCACCGGATGTCCCTGTAGAAGCAGGTAATAGCTTTGTAAGCTGTTCGGCATCTACATTGGATTCCTCTGCCCAACTGATCAGAGGCCAGCATGGATCCGTCTTTTTGCACATTCTGTGAGGCTTTGTAGGCATCTGCTCTAGATGTCGAGGGGGAACCACGGTTAATTATCTTTGAGGGTCCTGGAGGGATTCCGCACATATTGGTCAGGGAGGAAGTTCTGGGTAATTTTATTTAATCTTGCCAATGGTTGAAATCTTTGGTATTTTTCAGGACTGATGTCCCTTCTAAGACAAAAGACAAAGCATGTTTTGGTCCATCATAAGGATCTTGAAAGAGAATTGCAAGAGTTTAAAGAGGGCTTGTTTTCTGCCTTGAGGGCCCTGAAGCTTCCTCAAGGGGTTTCAGTGCCTGCTCCTCCTTGGACCTCTGCCCCGTCTAGGGAACCAGATTCCTTGGATGAGGATTAAAAGTCTGAAGAGGGGTCCTTGTCCTATTCTTTACAAATGCCTTCGCCTTTGGCTTATGGTTCTGATGATGAGGATTCTATTAGTCCTGAGCCTCCTTTTGAAGAATTGTCCTTTGGGAACACAATTGCTGGATGATGGAATACTTTAAGTGGGATTCTTCTCAACTGACTAATATTCAGAGTTGCTTCAGTTGGCTGCTTTGTTAGACACTTTCATTGGTGCTTCCAAGTTTCCTGATTCTCAGCCTCCTGCTCCTAAGAAACCTGATATGTTTTATAATGTCTCCGAGGATTGTCAGTTTTACTTAAATATCCTTCTGCTGATCCTGCTGTGGTGTCAGTCTCTTCTGACAAACCTTTCAAGCTCTTGCCCTCTTCCAAACTTTTGCCTTCTGATAAGGATTGTAATGCAATGGAGAAGATTAGTAAAAAGGTTTACACTGCTTCTACTTTGGCTTTTAGGGCTATTAATTATCAGACCCACATGACCAGCTATGCTGTGGCCTTGATTGCACAGAGTTGTCACTTTATTTCTGATCTTCCTGATTCTGAAGGGAAAGCTTCTGCCTTATCTGTTTTAAGTTTTACTTCTTAAGTGGCTCAGCACTGTATCAAATGTAGCTATGATGCTGCTTATGTCTCCTCCAGAGCTGCAGCTTTTGGGTCTACCATGAGGCATTATTCTTAGCTTCATTAGAGTCTGTGCTTGAAGACATTAAGGCCAAGTTGTTGGATGCTCCTTTGGATAATAAACATCTTTTTGGACTACTGCTGCTGACCTGTTTTAAGTCTCTTGAAGAGAAAGGCAAAGCCTTTATGACCTTAAGCATATTTTTGTCTCTCCAATCCCCAAGTTTCAGAGGATTTGTTTTTCTAGATTTGTTTTTGTCCACAGACAACCCTGCCCAGGTCTCCAAGAGCAGGACGGGTGGTAGGCGAGCCTCCTTTGCTAAGGCTTCTCTTACTTCTTTGGCCCAGAAGCCTTCTTTATCTGCTAAGGCTGCTTCGCTTTGACAGTTTGCCTCCCACCCCAGACCACTCTCCTTTGTCCCTTCGGTTTCCCTTTGCCTCCCAAATTGGCTTCTTATCATTTCAAACTTTTGGGTTCTTATCATCTGTCAGGGTTACTTCATGGTATGGAAGTCTGTCCCTTCTTCTTTTTCAGGGATTCCTGAACCTTCTCTAGAGAAACTTCATTATTTCCTAGAGTTCTTAGGGTCCCTGGTGAAGCAAGGAACCATTCAACCTGCTTCCCCTTCCCAAGTTGGAAAGGGTTTTTATTCCAGGGTGTTCCTGGTTCCTCAAAAGGAGAGCACTTGGAGACCTATTCTGGATCTCTTCCTGCTCAACACTTTTCTCAAGGCCCTCTCTTTTTGGATGCTTACTCTTCAAACCCTGTTTTTTTATTTTCCTACCCCAGGCTTTTCTGGTGTCTTTGGACCTGAAGGATGCTTACCTTCATATCCCTATTCAGCCTCTTTTCAGGACGTTTTACATTTCTCTGTTTCTTCCTTCCATTTTCAGGTCTGTAATTTGCCCTTTGGCCTCTCTGCTGCCCGAAGGGTATACACAAAATACCTAGCTCTTGTGATTGCTTTCTGCAGGCTCCAAGACATTCAGATTTTTCCTTATCTAGATGACCTTTTGCTTAAGGCACCTTCTCCCAGTCACCTGTTACAGCATCTGGAGTTCACCATTTCTGTTCTTCAAAGTCTGAGGTTCACTGTCAACTTCCAAAAGTCTGTTCTGACTCCCTCTCAGGATCATGTGTATCTGGGATGCAGGATTCAGACAGTGCCAGTGTTGGCCTGTCTTCCACCTCCAAAGGTTTTGTCACCGACAACCTTCTTTCAGTCTCTTCTTCATCTGACTGCCCTTCCAGCCAGAGAGTTCCTTTGGGCCCTGGGATTCATGGCCTGCTCTCTTCCAATGCTCCCTCTTGCCAGACTACATATGTGGAAGTTTCAGTGGTATCTCAAGTCAGTTTGGCTGAAACATTGTCACCCTCTGGAATTCAGTGTATCTCCCCTTCCTTGTCTAAAGAGGGATTTTGAGTGGTGGATTCAGCAGTCTTCTCTCAAACCAGGCCTGCCCTTTCAGCCTCCATTCCCTTCTCAAGAACTGTTCACTGATGCCTCAGACATGGGGAGGAGGGCTTCATGTGGTCATCTGAAAAGTTCACGGTCTTTGCCCCCCCCCCAGTCAGAAGTCAGACCATACCAACATCAAACAGATGACTGCTCTGATTCTAGCCCTTCAAGCTTTCTCTGTCCAGGCCCCTTGAATGTGTACACAGACAACAAACACTACAGTGATACAGTGGTATATCAACAATCAGGGAGGTACAAAATCTTACCTCCACTCCAGGATGCTCCTCAGGCCTGGGAGGTGGCTCTCATTTATCAGTTAACTCTTCAGGCAGTATGCATTCCTTCAGAGTACAATCTTGTGACAGATTCTCTGAGTAGGTCCAAAACTCAGGTTCATGAATGGATGTTTCACAGAGACATGCTTCTGGCTATTGTCCATTGGCTGGTATTCCTCAGGTAGACCTTTTTGCCTCCCCTCTGAACAGGCAGCTCCCTCTCTTATGTTCCAGAGTACCATTCCATCTGGTATGGAAGACTGGCACCCTTTTTTCTCATTGGAAAGGGATGTTTCTTTATTCTTTCCCTCCTCTTCGTCTACTTCCAAGAGTCCTGCAGAAGATTCAGCTAGGCTCCCCAGAAATCTTGCCAGTGACTCTCTTTTGGCCAAAACAGCACTGGATTCCCCTCTAAATGCATGTGGCGTGGGCAGTCACCACAAGTTACCTCACTGGTTTTACCTACTAACACAGGACAAGGGGTCTCTCATGTATCTTCACTTGTCCACACTTCAACTGATACTGTGGGTGATAGGATTTTGATCCCTTTTAGGCACCTTTTTTCTCAGGACATGCTCAAGGTTTTACTGGAGGCAAGGAAACCCTCATCCAGACAATCTTGTATGTCCATATGGAAAAGAGTTTCTGTCTGGTGCCATTCCTGTAACCAGGACCCTTTTACAATGGGCGTCCCTTTGATCCTGTCTTATTTGTGTGAATTGCTCTTGTCTGCCTTGAACTGTTCTTCTCTGAAGGCCCATTTGTCAACCATTTCTGCCCTTAAATCCTCCCTTGACCTCTTGTTTTGAAGTCAAACAATATCTCAAAGGTGTCCTGCATCTTAGGCCTCCAAGGAAATCTATTCCTCCTCCCCCTTAGGACCTTAACTTTGTTTTGGAAAAATTGGCACAGGCTCCATTTGAGCCTACAGGTTTTGCTTCTTTGCAATATTGTACTTGGAAGACTGTTTTGTTGCTGGCTCTTACTTCTGCTCAGAGAGTTTCTGAGCTTCAGGCCCTTATGGCCATTCCTCCTTTTTCAGTTTTTCACAAGGGCAGGATGTCCCATTTGTACCAATCCTTCTTTTACGCCTAGGTTAGTAAATGAGTTTTCTTCAGTCTGCTGGTGAGAGGGTCCTGTATACCTTATATTTGCACAGAGACAGCTGAAGTACTATTTGAATACCTTAGGTTTGACCGGCTTTTGTTTCCTTCCATCCCTGGACATTGGGTTTGGCTGTTTCCTAAGCAAACCATCTCTTCCTGGATATCTAAGGCCATTTCTTTTTGTTATTCTTTTCATGTTAAATCTTTGTCTACTTCTGTAAGAGCTCAATCCACTAGGGTTGTTGCCTCTTCTCATGCCTTCTTCAAGGGGTTGGACACCAATTTCATCATTGAAGCTACTATGTGGTCTTCAGTGCATACCTTTATTAAACATTATAAATTCAATATGATTTCTAGGACCAAAACAGGTTTTGCTAGAACCATTTTGCATGGGTTTATTGAGAACTATTCTCAGCCTTCCACTTTTCATTCTGTTTCTTGAGCTTTTTTACTCTCCCTATAGTAAAGAATACTGCAACAGTGATATAGAAGGACATAGTACAGTTGTGTAAAATCTTACCATAAAAGTAGGTCTTCTCTTCTCTTCACTTTTGCAGTATTTGCTCCCCTCCCTCCAACCCCCTTTTGTTTGTTTTGGTTTTTGTTGTAGATTACTTTCTGGCTGAGGGTTTCCCCTTTTCTTTGTGCATTTTCTCCATCTGGATGTGCATGGAATCCTTTGTTCTATGGAAACTGTTCTCTACTAGGGCACTTCAGTTCTGGGTGACTGCATCCTCCATCAGTTTTTACACCCTAAGTCCTGACTGGGGAGCATATTTGTGATGTACGGCGCATAAAAGATCATAAGGCTTTGGTATACTGGCTGAACATTGGCTGCCCTGGGCGAGAGATCCATATAGTAAAGAATTCTGCAACAGTGAAGAAAAGGTCATCTACTGTTATGATAAGATTTTTACACAACTGAACTTTTCTCACACCAGTGCAGAAGATAGGTAATTGAATATATTTGGCGTGTTAGTCCACTTGTGACTAGCAGGTAGGAGTATCTTGATCACTGATACCAGTTTTACCATTTTCTTAACTCTGATATAAATTTTTGCAAGCTTAAGCAGTTATTGACTATAATTGCTTACAAATATAATTATTGTATTTAAAATACATGTACATATAAAGATATCTTAGTACTCAGCCTGGCACTTAAACATCTTGCAAAAGTAGATATATTTTTGTCACTCTGCTCAAAAAAGTTGTATACCCTTGCTGATAGTATTGTATGATAGGATCTCATCATGGAGTAGTACGAGTTACTTCAGGTTCATTTTTCAACAAATTTTTTTGTATTTATTTGTTGTTTTTAATTGACTGGTGGTATGGTTTTTTGGGGGGCATGTTGTGCAGTGAAAAAAGGACTTCCATACAATATAGTCAATATGTGGTGATCAAAGGACAGTTTGTTGTCAACACAGGTTCCCAGATACCTGACCACAGGAACAGTTTTCAGGGGTGTGTTGTTAATGTTGTAGTTACAAGGATAGCCATGCTTGCTGAAGGAAGCAATTATCCATTTCTTAACATTTGGTTTTAATCCATGGTTTTTACACCAGCTATTTGTTTCAGGCAGGCCCTCTTGGAGGATTATGGTGCCCTCTGGGGAATTTATACTGGCACTAAGTTTGCAATCATTTGTGGGCTTAGTCAGCAACAAGCTGTTACCATTAGCTTTGACCTGAGAAAAGTAAATGCCAGTGAGCAGGTCTTTTGTAGGGGGTTAGAATTTCCCATCTTTATTTCCTGGGTTTTGTTTTTGATCCGGTATGCTATCTGAGGAGTCTGAGATGGTGTGGAATGCATTTGCATGGTCTAGATATGTGGTATATACTGATTTTGCCCAGATCCATTGCTACAGTAACTTTTTTGAAGAAGTCAACATATTTAAGCAAGCAGGATCTGCCTTTGACAAATCCGAACTGGATAGGGTCAAGAGTCTGTAGGTTAACTATATCTTTATTAATTCCATAATGATCTTTTCCATGGCTTTACACATGATGCTGGTCAGACTTATTGATCTATAACTACCTAGCTCTGTTGAAGCTCCACCTTTGTGGAAGGGAATAACTGTTGCTTTCTGTTTATATGGCACAAATTCTGATTTGAGGCTGACATAATAGCCTATGTAGGGGGTCTGGCAAGTCAAGTTTCTAAGTGACCATCAGACAGCCTAGTATGTTGCATGGCCCCGTAGAAGTAGTGTTCTTGATTTTATATAGCACGTTGAGGACTTGTTCTTTAGAGATTTGAGACGGGCTGTGTATGTGGGTATGTGTTCTGAGAATATTGAAGGGTACAGAGTGTGGAATGTTTTTAACACCTTAATTGAATTATCCCTTAAGACACAGGCAAACGTACATTTATATAAAAGAAAACAAACAGTATTAACATGTTCCATGTACAAACATACATCACATGTATTCTTTGGTATAACTGTCCTCAGTCAAACATTACATGAATTGATCAATTCCTGTCTTCCCTTAAACCACACTCCTCCTCCAAAACATTAATATGCATGTCTTGTTCCCACAATTTCCATTTTTTATGTAATTTGCTCTCAGTATTTTCTAAAGTTTCCACTTCTATGTCTTTTCTCTCTGTTACAATATTCAGTACTTCAAATACAGTTTGTTTAGACATTGATTTCCATTTTCTAGCAATTGCTTTTTTGACAGCCACCAGAATTAAACTTAAAAAGACCTTACTATGTCTAGGCAATTCACATCCTGTATCCCAAATTAAAAAAAAAATAATAATTTCCTTATTTACATCCATTTGCTTACACAATATTTCTGACACAGTGCTCTGCAGGGAATTTTTAAAGTCTGTCAACTCATTACAGTCAAAAAGCGAATGCTCCCATTTATCCTTTCTTCCCCATCCCACCTCCAACATTTGGATTCTACCCGAGGAAAAACTCTGTGGAGTCTCCTTTGGGTATAAAATACCTATGCAAACACTTCCAACAAAAATCCTAAATGTTCTTGACTTTGTTGCATATTTGGAAGCCTTGCATTTGTCCTCCAGTTGTTTCCTTATGAGTTGCTTATCCAGTCTCTCATCCCAATCTTTTTCAACCTCCTCTGATTGGTTCCTATAGTTATCTTGCAGTGTTTTATATGCCAGCTAAGTATCCCTTTTTTAACAGAAGCTTGTGTTCCAGATTCATGTAAAAACTCTCCAAGAGGCAGGTCTTTCACTTAGGATTCCCCATCCCTTTCTCTTTGCATATAGTCTGATATCAATCCCTGATAGGGAAAGCCGATGGTAGCCTTCAGTCTAAATGTCTTTTTGGCTTCTTCCCATTCTGTTCCCTTTCCCTCTCTAGTTATTTGTTCCCAATACCTTGGGTTTCTTTGCCAGTTTTGTCTAGTAAATTCCATCCCAGTCTTGCCTATTCTATGTTCCCCTAATTGCAATCATCACAATCTCCTTTCTCCATTCCCATGTTGGCTTAGTTCTTAGAATATTGTATGTTACTTTATGAATATAATATTCTGTATGGCTGTTGTTATTCTCCTTAAGGATCTGCACCCAAAATTCCACTCTCCTTATTTCTTGAGCATCTCCCCTACTTCGTCATCATCACTTTTCACTTTGAATTATATTTTTCAGCTTGTGTTATGTATGTTAGCCTTAACTGTGTAGCTCTAAAATATCCCTTCAAATCAGGTAATCCTTAACTGACTTATTCTATTGGAAGTATCAGTTTATCCCACTTAACCCTTACCCTTTTCCCGTCCGAGATAAATTCCTTCAACTCTTTCTTAATTATTGCTCACAGCTTCTCCTCTGGTTGATGAGAGAGAGTGAAATTTGAGCTAAATTTGTCTGCTAGTAGATTGGCAATGTCATCTGGGTCTGAGTATGTGATAGCCTTTATTAGCTTTGTACAGTGCTGGGCATTGTTTCTGAGGTTTCTAACATTGTTCAAAATAAGCTTTGTGGTTATCTTTAATCTAGGTGGCTATACGCACCTCATAACTGGCTTTAATGAGTTTAGTTTAGGAAGAGCATTTTGGCATATTGATCGTTTTATGTGCAATGATTTTTTTTCTGTTATTGTAGAGCCTATTTATATTAGGGTTCCACCATAAAGGGTTATTTCTGGATTTGTTATGTTTATTTCTGAAAGGGAACGATGTGTCTATGTAGTTATTTTCATATGCATAGAATTTGTCACAAAAGGATTCCACATAAGTAGTGAGGTCATCAAGATGGAAGGGACTTTTGAACTTAACCAGGTTATTAGTCAGTTTTAGTAGATTAGCCGAGGTATTGGACATTGCTTTTGTCTTATCTTGAATGCAACTGATTTGTAGTTTGATTTGACTATGGTGGAAATTAAAATTGGTGGGGAGTAAAGCTACCTCATGTTGGTTAACAGCCAAATCCAGGATTTTATCATGCCATGTTGGGGTGTGGACTGATAGGTCCTGAGATTTTGTATTGATGAAGTTGAGAAATTTCTGGGCATAATTGTTTGAGGATGCATACGCATCCTATTTTATGGAGGGGTAGTTGATGTCTCCCAGGAGAATGGTGCTTGGCTTAATACATAGGGCCTCTATATTAGTGAGGTAGAAGGTGTGGGCTAAGGAGGGCATAGATGGGGTTCTATAGTTAGCAGTGATGTGATATGGGATTTTATTAATGGTATGATGGGCATAGAGGAGTTCCAGGTCTTTGTCTTGTTTTATGAATCTGGAGATGAATTTGTTTTTAAGAATATGGAGACAGTGCCATCTTGATTGCCTTCATCTAATGCAGTGGGCCTGATTGTGTGATAGGCATTAAAACCCTTTACTGATAGAGTACTTTCATTGGTCTTGAACCAGTTCTCTATAATGCATATATTGATGTTAGTGTTGAGCCTTAGTAGTATGCAGATTTTGTTTTGTTATATTGGAAGCATAAGAAGCCTGGCATTGCCTAAAAAGGGCACTATGGGGGTGGATGAGGATTTAGCCTGTATTCAAAAGTCGTATGTTGGAGAGATGCAGGCCATCCCTGATTAAACATTTAGGACTATCTACCATCTCATCCCATTGTGATTATGTGTTGTACCCCCTTTGAATGACACCATAAGCTAAGCCAGTTGAAAACCATAATCTTTTGTTCATATTGTGGATTCATTCTTGGTAATGGTGGAACACTGATCATGGCTAAGTCTTTATCAGCCTGAGACACACATTTTGAGAGCTCCATTGTGTCTCTCTTAATGTAGTCTAGAGTGCTACAGCTCAAGTTATTTACACGTGTCTATTATGACTGTGTTATATGTGTACCTGTGAGGTAAGGACGTCAGTGCTTGCTTAATATCAAGAATACTTGAACCTGATAGGGAACTGACTGTGGTCTTTTACTTGCACAATCTGTTGAATGGTGCATCAGTGCAGCTCACAATGGAGTCAGCTTTGATTAGGATATTGGATTGTGTGGAGGTTTGCCTTATGGGCTTTCAAACTGATTCAGTGTGACTCTTAGATGTATGTTTCATGGTGGGCACTGTTTGTGACGTGTGTTTGTGAGGTTGCTGCCGTACTTGTTTCGTATGTTACTTTTAAGAGGCTTTTGTGATTTAGGTAGGTTACTTTTAAGAGCCTTGGCATATGAAGGTCTATGTGTTTAGTCTAAGCTTTGTGTGCTTTGTTTAGTGTGGTGTTATGTGTTACTGACAAATTGCTTGTTGTTTGCCATGACTTTGTGTGAGAGCTCACATTAAGTAACCATACACATCTGCGCACTGGTGTTACCTGTCTTAATTTTAGAACAGATTAAAAAAAATATATCTTTCTGTTAGGATAGAAAAAAAACACAATTACACTGGAAGAAATTAATACAAATACCCTACATCATGTCTGGATTCACTTACTTAGGTTTCTGCAACTAGAAGGCATAGAAAAAAAGTTTTTTTTATTCTCCTAATTGTAGACGACTAGTGTGAAACTTGGGGAAATCTAAACTGTGCACTCAGTGTACCCTTGACAGAATTGCCTAATGCTCAGTAAAACTCAGTCCTTTCTCTCGGGCCCCTTTTCAGTAACTTTCAAGGAAAGTCAGTACTGCATTCCCAAGCTCAGCCATACAAGCCAGCTTGCACAACTGAAGTACCACCACAACAGCCTGTGTGCCAGCACCTTGTTACTGTAAGTGGCAGGCAACAATAATAACCCAGTGTATATAAAACATATTTGTATTCCAAACAAGTAAAGAGTAACTACATGAAATATAGATGTTAAGTTGTCTATCTCGCCTTCATTCTTGCTGGATGGGTTCGGAGCCGACCTCGGCTCCGACTCGGCCACTCTAAAAGCTCGAGAGTTGGTTCCACCGGCTCGAGGCTCCCCTTATATCCCACAATGCTAGGCGTGAGTTACCTCAGATCTCGTTTGCCGCTACAGCGATCGAGGTGTTGGTTTTCTACCGGCTTCTTGGTAAGTAAACTTTCAGTAAAGTTAGGATACTTAAACCCCTTTATTTTTAATTTTAACTACATTTTCCCTTAGTTTAGTGGAATTCTAACCCTTTTTTTCATAAAATCCCGTTTCTTTCCCACAAGAACTTAAAAGTTCTCCCTCGGGCCTTCAGGCCTTTCCCCCATTCCCTAGTGGTGTGTGTGTGTTGCTCTTAATTAAAACTTTTGTTAGTTGTTTTATTTTGAGTTTTAAAAAATAAGATAAGTGTAATCAGTGTGTCTGACTGTGTGTTTGTGGTTACACTTTCTTGTTCTAGGATGTCTAAAGACACAAAGGTCTCAGGCTTCAAGAAGTGTGATGCGTGCTGTCAGAAAATGTCTCTGACAGACGGTCACACTTCTTGTGTCTACTGCCTGGGGCCTTTGCACCTGCAGGACTCCTGTGCTGTATGCCACGGCTTCAGTCCCAGGGTCCTGCAGGAAAGAAAGAACAAATTGATCCTAAGGGGTCTACTTAAGCCTGAGGATTCCCTTTCTGTCTCTGGGAAGCCCTCCAAGGCTTCTAGGTCCTCGGCTCCAGCTACTGAGCCGAGACCTAAGGCTACTAAACCTCGTTGCCTGCATGGGCTCGGGCTGGAGCCGATGAGTCTACAGCTTCTGTGGTTCCCTCGGCTCCGGCTGGAGCCAAGGTATTAGAAATCCCCTTGTCGGCTCCGACCAGACCTTCGGAGCCGACATCTAGGAAGAGATCTAGGTCACCATCCCTTGGCTCCATTCATTCGGCTCCAGCATCTCCTCTGCTGTCTGAACGGAGCCATAAATCTCACTCCTCTAGGTCATCGAGGCTGTCGGATCATGACCTTCAGAGGGTAGTGAGTCGACTTCTTAAGTCCGAGGCACTGGCCCAAATGCTTCAGAGCCCGACTCATCAGTCGATGCCTGCCCCTGTCCATCAATATGTTCCTCCTCCGACTCCGTTGAGCTCGGAGCCGGGCGCTGAACCGAGACTGTGGTAGCGCCGGAGCCGATACAGATGTCTTCGGCTCCGTCGTCGGCTCCGATTTCTTCTTTCGAAGAATCTCGGCGCCGGACTTCCCTCGTCGGCTCCGAGGGGGTGAGTGGCATCGGACCCTTGTCCGACCCCGCTCTTCCTCTCGGAGCCGGCGCTGGTGAGTTCGGCTCCAACATCGGCCTCGGAGCCATCACTGTCGGTGCCGAGGGAGGTTCTCAGCTTCTCGGAGCGGGGGCCTCTGGCTTTGCCTGACAGGGGTGCGTTCGAGGTCATGCGGAGTGTGTTAGAGCCTGGCTCTACTCCACAGTCGGCTCCGTCCGCCTCCCCACGGTGCCTCAGGTCAAGTCGACTCACTCCCTCATCCCGGACCGCAGAGAGCCAGCTCCTCAGGAACCCCCTGTGGGGATCTCATCCTCTTCCGAGGCCTCTCCTGATTTGGCAGAGGAGCCCCCTCGGAAGAGGAAGTGTAAGAGGAAACACATTGACTCACCTGAGTCCATCACATCTGACACAGATTTAGAGGATTCCGAGGGTTCCCCCCGTTCCCCTTCTGAAGATGTCTCCTTTGCAGACATTCTAGAAATCCTCAAACAGAGGGGAATTGGCCAGCCCTCAACCCTTCGGAGGATGAATCTGTGTACCTTGAGGCGTTTGGCTCTCGTCCTTCCACCTCCTGGGTGTCTCCCCTTTGACCCCCTCATGCAGGTGGTAGCTAAAAGGCATGGGCGGCTCCTGATTCAGTGGACCCCACTCCCAGGAGACCCTCAAAATTCATAACGGCACCAGCAGACAAACAGTTCTTGACAAAAGGAGTTTCTGTGGATGCTATGGTGGTTGCTGCTGCCACTAAGAAGGAACTAGCTGATCCTTCAGTACCTGTCCATCCACCTAACAAGGAATCTAGGTCCATGGACAGGTACGGGAAGCGGATGTTCTCGTCAGCGACATTTGCTATGCATTCGCTGAACTACCTGTGCCATTTTACTCGTCTTCAAAGGGACTTGATCAAAGAAGCGAGTGACATGTTGAAGGACCCTACAGCTGCGGGTTTTCAAGATAAGATGAACACTCAGCTGGCTACCCTGAACTCCATAGCCAACTCCTCCATGCGCCTCCTTTCTTATGCGGCTGATGGAGCGAGCAGGGCCGCAGGGACAGGTGTGGCCTTACGTAGGCATGCCTGGATGCGGCTATGCAATTTTGCGGACCACTTCAAAAGGTTTTTCACTAATTGCGCGTTCGATGGATCACCTCTCTTTGGACCTCAAGTGAAAGAAACCTTGTCTAGGTGCGAGACTGATGGCAAGACTCTTTCTGCCGTCGGAGTCCGTTTTCTACTCCTTCTAGGCCTTACCCCAAAGGCCAGAAAAGTGGGAAAATGTGGTTCCATAAACAATCTCAAGGGACTTCGCCTGACGACAGAGTCGGTTCCCGCCAGAGGCATAGGCGGAATAACAATGGTAGACGCCGCCTCGAGGCAGGGGCTCCGAGAACCAGGGCAATCGAGAAGCCTTCTCTGATAAGCCCTTTCAGCATCCCTGAGGTGTTGCCCGCCCGCCCCCCCTCGGGGGCAGTCGGGGGAAGATTGTCACTGTACCCAGAAGCCTGGCTATCCCTGACTCAAGACAAATGGGTACAGTCCGTCATTTCGAAGGCTATTCTATTCCCTTTCTTCGCATTCCAAACCAATCAAAAATCCCTTCCAGATGTTCCACCCGCTCAAAGGGATCTAGCGGTTTTGGAAATTTCAAAGCTGCTTGCGAAAAGAGCAATTCAGCCAGTTCCAGCAGACCAGCAAGGATCCGGAATCTACTCAAGGTTCTTTTTAGTTCCAAAGAAAACAGGGGACTGGAGACCAATTTTGGATCTCAGTATCTTGAACAGATCAGTCAAGAAAACAAGATTTCGGATGGTCACGCTGCAGTCCATCCTTCCCCTATTGGGAAAAGGAAACTGGATGTGCTCTATAGACCTTCAGGATGCGTACTATCACATAAAAATGAGCAGACGCTCCAGAAGATTCCTCCGCTTCAGGCTGGGAACCAGTCATTTTCAATTCAGGGCCCTGCCCTTTGGTCTCACCACTGCCCCGGTGTTTACCAAATGCATGGCAGTGGTAGCTTCTCACCTGAGACGACAAGGATTCCAGGTGTTTCCATATTTGGACGACTGGCTCCTCACAGCTCCCACCAAGCATCTCCTTCTGATGGCCAGGGATTACACTTTTCGCATTTGTCAAAGTTAGGCATTTCAATAAATTGCGAAAAGTCTGTTTTGTCGCCTTGTCGTACTATTACCTTCATAGGCGCAAATCTAGACACAGTAGACATGTCAGCGAGACTAACAGATCAGAGAATAACAGACATGCACAAACTGGTCTCACTCCTGTTCAGCAACAACAGAATCAAAGCCAGGTTAGTTCTGAAAGTGTTGGGAATTATGGCGGCGGCCATACCTCTGCTTCCATTAGCCAGATTCCACATGCGAATCCTTCAATGGATGCTCTTTACACAATGGTCATACCAGCAACTTCCAATGTCCCACACCATTATGATCACGCAGGCGTGCAGAAATCATCTCATGTGGTGGATGTCTTCCCCTCAGCTCTTGTTGGGAAGACCCTTTGTTCCTCCCCCTCCGGTTGCTACTCTGACAACGGACGCCTCCCTGATCGGGTGGGGGCATTATCAGGGCAGGACTGTCCAGGGCACATGGCAACCAGACGAATGCCACTTGCACATAAATGTTCTGGAGATGAGAGCAGTGCTTTTAGCGTTGCAAGCCCTTCAAGACTCTCTTCCCTTGGGAACGATTGCAATCCAGACAGACAACATGTCTGTAGTGTGGTATATCAACAAACAAGGCGGAACCAGGTCCTACCCCCTGTGTCGAGAAGCACTCAGATTGTGGCAATGGGCGATTTCTTCTCAGCGGTTTCTGATAGCAACGCACATCCCGGAAGTCCAATCAAATCGCGGACAAGTTGAGCAGAGCTATCCTCATGCCTCACGAGTGGTCTCTGAAAGACTCTGTTGTGAGAGAAATTTTTCTCAAGTGGGGTCAGCCTTGCTGCGATCTTTTTGCTACTCCCCAAAACAGCAAGTGCAGAGATTATTTCACTCTATTCCCTTTACCAGGCCAGCCCAGCAGAGACGCTCTAGTCCAAGTTTGGCCCCGGGGACTTCTGTATGCATTTCCTCCCTTCCCACTAATCTCTCAAGTGATACAGAAAGCTACCGCTCAGAAGGCCTCGTTGATCCTCATTGCTCCTTACTGGCCTCGACAGGTGTGGTTCCCCTTTCTACATCACTTTCTATTGGAGCGACCTTGGCATCTGGACCTAGTTCCAGATCTTTTGATCCATCAGTCGGGTCAGTTTCATCGCTCCCTCCCCTCTCTGAACCTCACTGCTTGGTCCCTCCAGTTCCAACCTTAGCCAGGCTTCCTCAATTATCTCACTCTGTTTGAGATATTTTGATAGCTTCCCATAAATCTTCCACTCGGAAGATTTATTTGAGTAAGTGGAAACGCTTCACATATTGGGCTCAAGGAAGGGACATAGATCCTTTCACTGCTTCCATCCAAATAGTCCTTGATTTTCTAGCTGAACTCTTCCATGCAGGTTCATCTCCTTCTACTCTTAAAGTTCAATTGGCAGCTATTTCTAACTTTCATGTGGGTTTTTCTGAGTCTGCCTTAATGTCCCACAAGCTTTGCAAAGCCTTTTTGAAAGGAGTTTTTCTTCTCAGACCTCCTATAAGAAATCCTCCTTCTCCTTGGGACCTAAATTTAGTTCTTACTTCTTTGATTCTTCCCCCTTTCGAACCTGCAGCCTCCTGTTCTTTAAAATTGCTATCATGGAAGACTCTCTTTCTGGTAGCTATTACTTCAGCTAGAAGAGTTTCAGAACTTCATGCACTCAGCTGTCGACCTCCTTATCTATTGTTCCATAAGGACAGGGTATCTTTACGAACCAACCCGTCCTTTTTGCCTAAGGTAGTTTCGACGTCTAACCTAAATCAAAGCATTGACCTCCCTGTCTTTTTTCCAGAATATTCCAATAGGTCTGAACAAAAATTACACTGGCTAGATGTTCATCGTCAGTTGAGGTACTATTTGGATAGAACAAAACAATTCAGAAAATCTGACCAGCTGTTTGTCTCCTATGCAGAAGGCAGAAAGGGACTTTCAGTTTCAAAGGTATCATTATCTAGATGGCTAACATCTCTGATTTCCCTTGTTTATGAAATTAGACACCAAAAGCTGCCTAATAAACCTAAGGCACATTCCACCAGAGCTTTGGCTACTTCTTTAGCCTTCCAAGACAGACTGCCTATTGACACCATTTGTGCAGCGGCTACTTGGGCTACTCCTCACACTTTCATTTCTCATTATAAGTTGGATTTAGCTTCTAGGCATAGAGCTAACTTTGGTTCCACTGTTCTCAGGAGTCTGTTCCGTTAGGCCACCGGGACAAGGTGCTAGGGACGGTCCCATCCAGCAAGAATGAAGGCGAGATAGACAACTTAACATATAGAAGTTATGTTCTTACCATAACGTTCCATGTTAGTTGTCTTCTTCTCGCCCCACCCTCCTTCCCCTGGCCTGGACAGACCTAGAGGAGTTGTGATTGTGACCTCTCTTTCTACCACCTCTTTCTTAGGCATATGCTGTTGTGCATATTTCCTGGATCAGGATATAGGTCACCCTTCTTTCTCCCTGGTTTTAGAGGTGGACTTTGTTTATAGTTTTTCTGATACTATTATAAGCTGGGGTTAGCTTACAAACGAGATCTGAGGTAACTCACGCCTAGCATTGTGGGATATAAGGGGAGCCTCGAGCCGGTGGAATCAACTCTCGAGCTTTTAGAGTGGCCGAGTCGGAGCCGAGGTCGGCTCCGAACCCATCCAGCAAAAAGAAGGCGAGAAGAAGACAACTAACATGGAACGTTATGGTAAGAACATAACTTCTATTTATGTTTTCATATTGTAACTGAATCCATGAGCATATAGAACAGTAGAGAATTGCTGGAGCTGTCACTCCACAATTAGCTGCATCAGCCCAGTACTTAATTTTGAATTTTAATTAACTTTGCCCAGTTTCTGTCTGAATTATATCCAGCAATTTTAAATTATCAGATGAAGATGAGTAGTTGCCCTGTCATACTTCCTGAGCAACTACTACCCGACACACTTCCTTCAAATAGGAATTTTAACCAGTTATTTTTTTTCCTCTTTGAATTAAGTAAATAAATAAATGTGTGCTATACCTGTGCACTCTGGATCAAATGACCCTGCTTTACCTTTGTTTTCAGAGAAACCTCATAGTTTTTTTTTTTTTTTTTGTGGCCTGTCCTGGTTTGGTTCAGCCCTGCTATGCTTGGGGTCACTTCGCTCCCTTACACTAACCCTAATTCTTACCCACCCCCACATATTCTAAATGTAAACTATTCTAGTCATATCCACTTCCTCTCACTCCCCTTTCCCACCTGATTAATTCTACCGATCAGACTCCTACTTTGAACTGACTACACTGTTTACAACTCTACGTAAACAAATTTAATCCGAACACCACTGATAACTGTCACCAATACCTTTCAATACTCTCTTCTACAGCACTCACTGAACACAATCATAATGTTCCTATCACATCTTATCCTTATCACATTTCAGTCATCTCTCATACACCTGACTGAATACCACTCATACAAACTCTCCTAATTTCACTTTTCACACTAACCTGTATTCTCAAGACTACAACGCATCGAGGCAGGGGGGCTCCGCAGAACCAGGGCAATCGAGAAGCCTTCTCTGATAAGCCCTTTCAGCATCCCTGAGGTGTTGCCCGACTGCCCACCTTCGGAGGCAGTCGGGGGAAGATTGTCACTGTACCCAGAAGCCTGGCTATCCCTGACTCAAGACAAATGGGTACAGTCCGTCATTTCCGAAGGCTATTCTATTCCCTTTCTTCGCATTCCAAACCAATCAAAAAAATCCCTTCCAGATGTTCCACCCGCTCAAAAGGATCTAGCGGTTTTGGAAATTTCAAAGCTGCTTGCGAAAAGAGCAATTCAGCCAGTTCCAGCAGACCAGCAAGGATCCGGAATCTACTCAAGGTTCTTTTCAGTTCCAAAGAAAACAGGGGACTGGAGACCAATTTTGGATCTCAGTATCTTGAACAGATCAGTCAAGAAAACAAGATTTCAGATGGTCACGCTGCAGTCCATCCTTCCCCTATTGGGAAAAGGAAACTGGATGTGCTCTATAGACCTTCAGGATGCGTACTATCACATAAAATGAACAGACGCTCCAGAAGATTCCTCCGCTTCAGGCTGGGAACCAGTCATTTTCAATTCAGGGCCCTGCCCTTTGGTCTCACCACTGCCCCCTGGGTGTTTACCAAATGCATGGCAGTGGTAGCTTCTCACCTGAGACGACAAGGATTCCAGGTGTTTCCATATTTGGACGACTGGCTCCTCACAGCTCCCACCAAGCATCTCCTTCTGATGGCCAGGGATTACACTTTTCGCATTTGTCAAAAGTTAGGCATTTCAATAAATTGCGAAAAGTCTGTTTTGTCGCCTTGTCGTACTATTACCTTCATAGGCGCAAATCTAGACACAGTAGACATGTCAGCGAGACTAACAGATCAGAGAATAACAGACATACACAAATTGGTCTCACTCCTGTTCAGCAACAACAGAATCAAAGCCAGGTTAGTTCTGAAAGTGTTGGGAATTATGGCGGCCATACCTCTGCTTCCATTAGCCAGATTCCACATGCGAATCCTTCAATGGATGCTCTTTACACAATGGTCATACCAGCAACTTCCAATGTCCCACACCATTATGATCACGCAGGCGTGCAGAAATCATCTCATGTGGTGGATGTCTTCCCCTCAGCTCTTGTTGGGAAGACCCTTTGTTCCTCCCCCTCCGGTTGCTACTCTGACAACGGACGCCTCCCTGATCGGGTGGGGGGCATTATCAGGGCAGGACGGTCCAGGGCACATGGCAACCAGGCGAATGCCACTTGCACATAAATGTCCTGGAGCGGAGAGCAGTACCTTTAGCGTTGCAAGCCCTTCAAGACTCTCTTCCCTTGGGAGCGATTGCAATCCAGACAGACAACATGTCTGTAGTGTGGTATATCAACAAACAAGGCGGAACCAGGTCCTACCCCCTGTGTCGAGAAGCACTCAGATTGTGGCAATGGGCGATTTCTTCTCAGCGGTTTCTGATAGCAACGCACATCCCGGGAAGTCCAATCAAATCGCGGACAAGTTGAGCAGAGCTATCCTCATGCCTCACGAGTGGTCTCTGAAAGACTCTGTTGTGAGAGAAATTTTTCTCAAGTGGGGTCAGCCTTGCTGCGATCTTTTTGCTACTCCCCAAAACAGCAAGTGCAGAGATTATTTCACTCTATTCCCTTTACCAGGCCAGCCCAGCAGAGACGCTCTAGTCCAAGTTTGGCCCGAGGACTTCTGTATGCATTTCCTCCCTTCCCACTAATCTCTCAAGTGATACAGAAAGCTACCGCTCAGAAGGCCTCGTTGATCCTCATTGCTCCTTACTGGCCTCGACAGGTGTGGTTCCCCTTTCTACATCACTTTCTATTGGGCGACCTTGGCATCTGGACCTAGTTCCAGATCTTTTGATCCATCAGTCGGGTCAGTTTCATCGCTCCCTCCCTCTCTGAACCTCACTGCTTGGTCCCTCCAGTTCCAACCTTAGCCAGGCTTCCTCAATTATCTCACTCTGTTTGAGATATTTTGATAGCTTCCCATAAATCTTCCACTCGGAAGATTTATTTGAGTAAGTGGAAACGCTTCACATATTGGGCTCAAGGAAGGGACATAGATCCTTTCACTGCTTCCATCCAAATAGTCCTTGATTTTCTAGCTGAACTCTTCCATGCAGGTTCATCTCCTTCTACTCTTAAAGTTCAATTGGCAGCTATTTCTAACTTTCATGTGGGTTTTTCTGAGTCTGCCTTAATGTCCCACAAGCTTTGCAAAGCCTTTTTGAAAGGAGTTTTTCTTCTCAGACCTCCTATAAGAAATCCTCCTTCTCCTTGGGACCTAAATTTAGTTCTTACTTCTTTGATTCTTCCCCTTTCGAACCTGCAGCCTCCTGTTCTTTAAAATTGCTATCATGGAAGACTCTCTTTCTGGTAGCTATTACTTCAGCTAGAAGAGTTTCAGAACTTCATGCACTCAGCTGTCGACCTCCTTATCTATTGTTCCATAAGGACAGGGTATCTTCTGAACCAACCCATCCTTTTTGCCTAAGGTAGTTTCGACGTCTAACCTAAATCAAAGCATTGACCTCCCTGTCTTTTTTCCAGAATATTCCAATAGGTCTGAACAAAAATTACACTGGCTAGATGTTCATCGTCAGTTGAGGTACTATTTGGATAGAACAAAACAATTCAGAAAATCTGACCAGCTGTTTGTCTCCTATGCAGAAGGCAGAAAGGGACTTTCAGTTTCAAAGGTATCATTATCTAGATGGCTAACATCTCTGATTTCCCTTGTTTATGAAATTAGACACCAAAAGCTGCCTAATAAACCTAAGGCCCATTCCACCAGAGCTTTGGCTACTTCTTTAGCCTTCCAAGACAGACTGCCTATTGACACCATTTGTGCAGCGGCTACTTGGGCTACTCCTCACACTTTCATTTCTCATTATAAGTTGGATTTAGCTTCTAGGCATAGAGCTAACTTTGGTTCCACTGTTCTCAGGAGTCTGTTCCGTTAGGCCACCGGGACAAGGTGCTAGGGGCGGTCCCATCCAGCAAGAATGAAGGCGAGATAGACAACTTAACATATAGAAGTTATGTTCTTACCATAACGTTCCATGTTAGTTGTCTTCTTCGCCTTCTTCTTCGTCCCACCCCCCTTCCACCTGGCCTGGACAGACCTAGAGGAGTTGTGATTGTGACCTCTCTTTCTACCACCTCTTTTCTTAGGCATATGCTGTTGTGCATATTTCCTGGATCAGGATATAGGTCACCCTTCTTTCTCCCTGGTTTTAGAGGTGGACTTTGTTTATAGTTTTTCTGATACTATTATAAGCTGGGGTTAGCTTACAAACGAGATCTGAGGTAACTCACGCCTAGCATTGTGGGATATAAGGGGAGCCTCGAGCCGGTGGAACCAACTCTCGAGCTTTTAGAGTGGCGAGTCGGGCCGAGGTCGGCTCGAACCCATCCAGCAAAAAGAAGGCGAAGAAGACAACTAACATGGAACGTTATGGTAAGAACATAACTTCTATTTACGTTTTCATATTGTAACTGAATCCATGAGCATATAGAACAGTAGAGAATTGCTGGAGCTGTCACTCCACAATTAGCTGCATCAGCCCAGTACTTAATTTTGAATTTTAATTAACTTTGCCCAGTTTCTATCTGAATTATATCCAGCAATTTTAAATTATCAGATGAAGATGAGTAGTTGCCCTGTCATACTTCCTGAGCAACTACTACCCGACACACTTCCTTCAAATAGGAATTTTAACCAGTTATTTTTTTTCCTCTTTGAATTAAGTAAATAAATAAATGTGTGCTATACCTGTGCACTCTGGATCAAATGACCCTGCTTTACCTTTGTTTTCAGAGAAACCTCATAGTTTTTTTTTTTTTTTTTTGTGGCCTGTCCTGGTTTGGTTCAGCCCTGCTATGCTTGGGGTCACTTCGCTCCCTTACACTAACCCTAATTCTTACCCACCCCCACATATTCTAAATGTAAACTATTCTAGTCATATCCACTTCCTCTCACTCCCCTTTCCCACCTGATTAATTCTACCGATCAGACTCCTACTTTGAACTGACTACACTGTTTACAACTCTACGTAAACAAATTTAATCCGAACACCACTGATAACTGTCACCAATACCTTTCAATACTCTCTTCTACAGCACTCACTGAACACAATCATAATGTTCCTATCACATCTTATCCTTATCACATTTCAGTCATCTCTCATACACCTGACTGAATACCACTCATACAAACTCTCCTAATTTCACTTTTCACACTAACCTGTATTCTCAAGACTACAACGCATCATCTTACTCACTTACCATATCTCGCAATCTACACAACATCTCAATTTCACTACATAAAACCGTAATAAACTCCTGCAACCCCTACCTCCAGAAATTGGCTATAAAACAAAAACAGAAACATAAACGCCTCTCCAACTTGACAGCCTTTTACAGGACTACTCAATCTAATTGGGGACATCAACCCCAGCCTATGTCACCATACTAACACCCCAAAACAACAACATCATAATACACAGCCCACTTTCTTCAAGTCAAGAACTTACCTACGCTTTCACTGTATAAACTTGCTAAGTATTACTAACAAAATACTAGACCTACATACTCGTATAGCTTTATATTCCTTTGATATACTAGCTACTGAAACCTGGTTAAAATCTATACTTAAATATGAGTAGATCCTCCCTTGTATATATAACATTCTTAGAAATGACCAGTCTCACAAAAAAGGCAGTGGGGATGCTATTCCTTACTCATACAACTTCCAACTGTCTCATTGCACCTCTCATTGTTCAGTAATCCAGAACTGCTATCCTACCTAAAACTGAATCCTCATAAAATTGTCTGTATAATTGCCATTTACATACCTCCAGGTGACAACATATCCATCTTCTCTTGGTTATCTGATAATATACATACATACTGAAACTATTATGTTAGGTGACCTAAATTATAAATTGGCAGCAAATGTCTTTTACCACTAATAAATTCTCCTTAAATCTGTACAACTTCTTCCAACATATCTAACTTCCACAAGATGAAGCAAAAGTACCAATAAATAATCAATACCAGACTGCATCCTAACAACTTCCCCTAGTATTACATTATCGGGCTGTCTTGTTGACACTTTCAGTGACCACCTCTCTGCAATCAGTGTGAGACAACACAGTAATAATCTTAAGCAGACACATCACAACCAAATCCACAACCTGACTTCCTTCAACAAGGACAACTTTACTGCCAGCCTGAAGTTATACAACTGGAATATTCTAAAGATAACATCACCCTTAGATGACGCAGTCTCTCATATCCATACTACCATCCTAAATAAACTCAATAACCTAGCACCAATCTGAACAAAAGATATAAAATGTGACTCAGCAGGTTGGCTAACAAAAAGCAGAAAGGAGCTCATGTTATTAAGAGATGAGGCTTGGAAAAAATGGCCATACAACGTAATCAGTGCTAACCTCCAAAATTACAAGCATCTTAGGAATTGTGCAAAATATTCAATAAAAGCAGATAAAAAAATCCTGTTTCTCAAATCTACAGTAAATTAACAAAAATAACTCCAAACTACTTTTTTTCAGGCATAAAAACTCATCTGCATCCTGGTCAGCCACACAGTACCTTCAACAAATAAAGACCCATAAACTACTGCCAACATTTTAACAATTATTTTATCATTACATTTATCTGACTTTAATTAATGACACCTCCTCTACTCTCACTACTTCCACTAAAGAATATTCTTAGTCTCCAAAACTCATCTTCCAACCAATTCCTATGTCAGTAATTAAAAAAAAAACACCCCCATAATATAAAACCTACCACTGTAGCTATAGACAGCCTTCCTGCACAATACATCAATATGGCAGCCAATGACTTGACTTCTTAGTTTGCATCCTGATCAACAAGATATCAAAGAAGACTACATCCCTGCCCTGTGGAAGAAATCCTACATTGCACCTCTGTATAAAGGAGGAAACTCCACTGAGCTATCCAACCATCTATCACCCCATTGGTATTCTATCATAAAAAATTTTAGAAAAATGAATACAAAACACAACTTCTGCAATATGTCATTGACAGTAAACTCCTCTAACCAACTCAGCAAGGCTTTCATCCTAACCACAGCATCCCCAAGTCTCTCCTTCACTTCAACAGCACTATAAACATCCATAGAAACAATGGTAGTGTAGTCTCCTCCATATTTCTAGATCTGTCTAAAGATTTTGACACAGTTCCCACCAAACACTGTTGTTTGAACTGTCCATCATTGGTCTTTCCTACTCTTCCCTCTCTTGGTTTCATAGGTTCATAGCAGACTTTAAGCTATAAAATGGCAGACACTGCTTCCATTCTTTCTCCCATTTCTGTCGGAGATTCCCAACGTTCCATTTTTGGTCCACTACTATTTAACATATTCATAAACAACATCCATACAGCTTCCAAACATGCAACCCTAGTGCATTATGCAGATGATTCTACCCTCATGTGCTACATCCCTACAGTAAATGAATGCCAAAAAATCACCCGAGAATCTTTCTCCTATATCAGATCTTGGCTTTCCAAAGTAAAATTACTCCTAAACCTAAACAAAAGCAAGCTCATTATCTTCTCACCTAAGAAACTATCTGAGAAGAATCAAGAATTCACAATTTTATCTGATAGTGGTACCACAAGTGAAATTATACCTGATACAAAGTTAGTTGGAGTTATCACAGACAATAATCTAAAATTTGATCAACACGTACAACAAACCATCAAAAAGACACATCAGAAGCTCGATTTATTCTATAGGGCAAAACTGTTCTGGATGGATACTGGCAGGAAGTCCATTGCATTTTAATGCCTCCTCACAAGACTCCTCTGTGTCTCACCAATATTTATAAACCTACAAGTTACCCAAAAGCTTAAATTAGAAGCATGTCACAATAAAATTGCTAAATTTGCTTCAAACCATATTAATAGAAACACCGATAAAAATCCCTAAAACAGCTCATTTGTCTTGAGTTACCCAACCACCTTTCATACTCTCAATTAATCAGCTTATTCATAAAACTAGCCTTCTTTTAATAACATTCCACTGTACTACTGTCCATCTAGAAACTGCCATATTAGTGCAAAAATCTGCTTAGATTAACAAAATCAACCTTACACAAAGTTACTTGGAGTTATCATAGACAGTAATCTAAAATTCAACCACCACACAACAAACCATCAAAAAGACACATCAGAAGTTTGATTTACCCTACAGGGCAAAATTCTACCTGACAGATACTGCTAGGAAGTCCATTGCATGTTCAGCTCAGTTGGCTTGAATTGCCCAACCACCTCTCATACTTTCAACTAATCACAGCCTACAACCATATTCATAAACTACAAAACTGACCATCTTTGAATAATAT
Organism: Protopterus annectens; assembly: GCF_019279795.1. Taxonomy (NCBI): domain Eukaryota; kingdom Metazoa; phylum Chordata; order Ceratodontiformes; family Protopteridae; genus Protopterus; species Protopterus annectens. The sequence continues at coordinate 577,339,587 of NC_056748.1, forward strand.
TCTACTATTCTACTGTTTATCTAGAAACCGTCATATAAGTGACAAAAATCAGCTTAGTGTAACAAAATCAATCAACCAACCATGCAGGAGACTCCCTATAATCCACTTATGTTGCCAAGCTATGGAATGATCTTTTATTTCCCCTCAAACAACTAGACAGATTAGCTCCTTTTAAAACAAGCATCAAACAATACCCAACGGAAACATGTTTGTGTTCATGCTTACCTCATGGGTAGCCTAAACATAACAGTACCTGCTCCATTATTGGTGTCTTTATAGCCAGTCTGAAACGTAAAGAACACAAAAAGTTAATTAGCATTCCATATTGAATGTAAATATCATGTAGTGCATGAAGCATGCTGATTGTGCTCCAATATTCAGGAAAAGATAAGCCAATTAAGTGCAAGAATGATGGGCAACCCAAACCTTAACAAATGATCTGATGATATCAATTTTTTTTCCAACTTATATTTTATTGCTTTTTCAGATTTAAATGTTAACAACAATGAAAAAAAAACAGTATACAATGAAAAAAAATGAAAAACATTATACAGGCATTTAACATAAATTGCCTATATCATTCTGTCATGACAGAAGAAAAAATAACTGGTTATCTACTGTATAGTAAATAACATTAGCCAACACAATAAGACATTTATCTAAATAAACTGAGGTAATATAGACATAATATTAGGAAACAAAAGGTGACCAGTAGATAATATAAGAAGTAAATTAAACCTTTGAACTCAACTATTTGCAACTGTACAAATAGTGCCACTAATAGTTGAGAGATAAACTTTTACTAATCATATGTTATTTTACTGTTATACTGCTTAGAGATTTTATTTCAAAGTTATTAGAGAGAGGGTCTTCCATACCATATAATGCGGGTAATTACATAGTTATTGATGACGTCAGTTTTAATTTCGGCCTCACTGATGAGTTCAGATCTGATCCCTCGGATCTGACTCAGCCGCCATACAACCTCGTGGCAATTTTGAACTTTATGGCTTCACCCTTACCCAGAATTTACCACCCCTCATTACCTCAGATCTCGTTTACTACTTCCAGTGATAAGACATATTTTTCTAACCTCTTGAGCAATCGGTTGATAAGTAGTTAAATTTTTTCTTACTGTCATTATTATTATAATTTTTCTTCTTCTAGTTCACTTTAGTTTATCTTTATAATTGAAATTTAACCTTTTTCACCCTTACCATTTTTTTCTGGTATTCTAATTACTATTGCCTCTGTGTACATCGCAGCCTTAAATACCATTGTTGGTATTTCCCTCCCCTCTACTGTTTCTTTCCTCCTTTAAAAAAATGAATTTCTTTTTCTTGTTATTGTGCCTTTTTGATTTTATATATATATATATATATATATATATATATATATATATATATATATATATAGTTTGTGTTTATTGTAGTTTACAGTTATGTTTGTTGTAGTTTACAGTTATGGCTGACAAAGGGAAAAGCCCTGTATGAGTTAAAAAATGTCAAAAATGTGAACAGAAGATGCCGCTCTTGGACTTCCACACCTTGTGTGCTTTCTGCCTAGGCCCTCATCACCTTCAAGAGAGATGTGTGATCCTGCATGCATTTAACCTCGGAGCACTGGCAGATCACATAAATAAAGTGATACAAAAATGACTTCTACCCTTATCCTTTGATGAAACCATATCTGGACCAGCTAAAGAGAAAGAGAGAGAAAAAGTTAAAAGGGTAGCTCTTACATCTCCCAGTTCCTGTTCTGCTTCATCTAAATCAGAAAAATATGTAAAAGGCCATCCTCTGATCCTACAGTTAAATTGGACCCTATGAGGAAGAAGCCTAAATTCTCAGACCCAGCTCTTGTATTGGATCTGACAAAGTCAGAACACTCCCCCCTTGGATCCGATGGTTTCTTTTGATCTGACATTTTTGAAAAAGCTGGATTTGTCAGATCTGAACACCTTGGATCTTATTTACACCTTACCCAAATCAAGGTATTCTCCTTCAGTGGATCCTTTATCATCAAGGATGCCATCCCCCTTTTGTCTGTCTACCCGTTCATCTATAAGCCTAACCAAAGAAGATGAAGAGAGGATAGTGAGGGAGTTGTTCTTGGCGCAGAGCCAATCTCCCTTTTTTGGCTCCTACCCCATTGAGTCAGGAAGCTCTGGTATCAGAAACTCCTCCTCTGGCAGTTCCTTCTCTGACTCCAGCCCAGCTCTCAGAGGCATCTTACTATCCCTGGATCTGAGACATGCTCTGAGCTCTTCAATCCAGTCAGATCTGGAGAGCTGTCAGACCTGTTTCTGTCCATTCAGATCTGTGGGTGCTGCATTCAACTCCAGGAACTTCGAAGCCATCTCTGCATCTTGGAGCCTCAGCAATAGTCAGTTAGGGTCTGACTTCAGCCTCAGGGTAGATATCCTTGGGACAGGGAGAGACTAAGGATCAGAGGCTCATTTTTTTTCAGATCTGAGTCTTTACCCCTCTCCAGGATGGTCTGCTTTTAGGGTGCCAGAAAGAGCTTTGTCTGCACCTCAGACTCAGACCATGCCTTCCTCTTCAAGTCTTCGTCTTCTGCTCCCCATCTCTGCACCATGAGACTCAACTAACTTCACTACAGGAACAGCCATTACCAAAACCCCGGACTTCTCACAAGGGTGTTCCTACCTCTTCTGATACCTCCTTGGGGTCTCCCACCGAGGAAATCTGTAAGAAGAGGTCACACAAGAGGAAGCGTATTGATTCCACTGAATCAGTCACTGATGACGCAGATTGTGATGAGGGCGAGTGGTCCCCAGGGTCACCTCCTGAATACATCTCATTCGGAGACATTCTAAAAATCTTGAAATAGAGAGGTGGCTGGAAGACCAGCAACCCTTTGTTGGAGGAATCTGTGTTATTGGAGGCTTTTGGTACCAGTCCATCTTTTTCCTGGGTGGTCGAACCTGCTGACAAGCTCCTGAAATTAGTCTCACAGTGGACCTGGAAAGAACCTGACACCACTGAGCCCATTCCAAAGAAGCTGGACAGAGTCATGTCCCCACCAGAAACCAAGCCCTTTTGGTCCAGAGATCCACCAGTTGATGTTATGGTTGCCTCAGCAGCCGCCAAAAAGGAAGTCACTAATGAGAGTACTTCTTTCCCTTCCCTCCCCCCGACAAGGAATTGCGAGTGGTTGACAGGTTTGGGAAGTGTGTCTATACTTCAGTGACCTTTGTCTTACGGTCTCTGAACTACTTGACACACTTTACTAGGCTTCAGAGGGATCTGATCAAGGAGTTTTCAGGTATCCTCACAAGAACCGTGTCTGATAATGTGAAAGATTCCATCACTTCTCAGCAGGCAGCCATACAATCCATATCCAATTCCTCTGTCAGGCTTATTTCCAGCATGGCAGAAGGAACCTCAAGATCAGTCAGTTCAGGTGTAGCCATGAGGAGGCACGCCTGGATGGATTTATGGGATTTTGCAGTGCCCTTTAAGTCTACATTTGTTAGTGCTCTCTTAGACAGATCCTCTTTTTGGCCCCAAAGTAAGAGAAACTCTGTCTCCTTTTTGAGAAATCATTGAGAGGGTGGAAAGATGTGGTTCAGAAAATCACAAGGGTATTTCCAGAACACACATGGAGGTTTTTTCCCCTAGAGGGAGAGGGGGATTTTCAAATGATAGACCTCACCCACGCAGCAGAGGAGGTGTAGAACATCAGGGTTCCAGAGAACCTTTCTTTGGTAAACCCTTCCAGCGCTCCTGAAAGGAGGCCTGATTGTCGCCCTCTTGAGGCAATCCGGGGGTCTTTTATCCCTGCACCAGAGAGCCTGGCTAGAAATAACAAATGACAATTGGGTGCAGAGGCTCATTCCAAGAGGATATATAATTCCATTTTTCTATGTTTCCTTAAATTCCAAAAAACTCCCCAATGTTCCACCCACCCACTCAGAGGGAACAAGCAGCAATTCAGGTACAAAAGCTGTTAAGTTCTGGATGGTCATGATTCAGTCAATACTTCCATTTCTTGAAAAAGATGATTGGGTGTGCTCAATAGAGCTCCAGGACGCGTACTGTCATATAAAGATAAATGGTCCAGGAGATTTTTACACTTCTGGCTAGGAGCCAGTTATTACCAGTTCAGAATGCTGCCCTTTGGTCTGACCTCAGACTGCATGGATTCCGCATGTTTCCTTATTTGGACGATTGGCTCATCTCTGCCACGACCAGGCATCAACTCATTATGGCAAGAGAAAAGGTAATTCAGACTTGTGCCTCTCTCTAGGAATAACCATAAATTTCAAAAAGTCTCAGCTTCAACCAACTCAGTCCATAGCATTCATTGGAGTACTACTAGACACAAGGTCCATAAATTTCAAAAAGTCTCAGCTTCAACCAACTCAGTCCTCAGCATTCATTGGAGTACTACTAGGTACAAGGTCCACAGTGGCCTCTCTGCTTCTCTCCAGTGTTCAAACCTTAAGGTTGCAAGTAAACAAAAGTCATTGCGGTACAACAGTTCCAGCTCACCTAGTCCTACGAGTGCTGGGATTAATGGAGGCAGCTATTCCCCTTCTATCTCTGGTGAGGTTTCAGATGAGAATTCTTCAATGGATGTTATCATCTCAATGGTCCATTTTTCATTTGCCCCTAAGTGTTCTAATAAGAATCACCAACTTATGCAATAAACATTTGATGTGGTGGATCCAGTCAGATCAACTTATTCAAGGCCGGTTATTTGTTCCTACTCAACCCAAGGCCATAGTGACCATGGATGCTTCCCATACATGGTGGGGGACATTATTTGGTAAAAATAGTCAAAGGCACATGGTCCCCTGATGAGGCCAATTTGCATATCAGTGTTCTAGAATTGAGAGCAGTGCCTTTAGTGTTGCAAGCCTTTCAGGAAGCTCTTCCTTCAGGGACAATTGAATACACACAGACAGTATGTCAGTAGTTTGGTACATCAACAAACAAGGAGGAACCGAGTCATAGCCTCTTTGTCGAGAAGCACTAAGTGTTTGGCAATTGACAATCTCTTCCAACCACTTCCTTTTAGCAATGCACATCCCAGGGAACTCCAGCATGCTAGCAGACAAACTGAGCAGATGCATTGTATCGCCTCACAAGTGGTCCATCGTCCAGAAAGTAGCAGAAGAGATTTTCCACTCATGGGGCCAGCCTTGCTGCAATCTTTTTGTCTTTCCCCTAAACAAGTGCAGCAGCCAGTTTGCCCTAATTCCCCCACAGGTTGAGTCACAGAGGGATGCTCTTATTCACGGTTGGCCCCTCGGGTTACTGTATGCATTTCCCCTGTTTCCTCTAATTCCAAAGTTCCTACAGAAAGCTGCCAGGCTGAAGAGCATGGTGATTTTCATTTCCCCCTTTCGGCCTCTACAAATTTGGTTCCTCTTCTTTTGGCCTTACCTGATCCATCATCCCTGGATTCTGGACCCAGCTCTGGACCTGCTGTCTCACCCAACAGAAAAACTCATCCAGATTTCCAAACCTCAAACTGACAGCAAGACACAACCTATGCTGTCTACCCCTGTTTACCAGATTCTGTTATCTTCCCTCAAACCATCCACAAGACAAATTTATCATAGCAAATGGAAAATATTTGTCCACTGGGCTCTTCAAAGTAATGTAGACCTCTTTGTGGCTCAGGATTATTCTGTCTTGAAATTCTTGGCGCTGCTCTTTAGTTAAGGGGGCCAGCTCATCCACATTCAAATTTCAACTAGTGTTGATTTCCAACTATCACACTGCCTTGATGGCTCTTCAGTTGCGTCACATAAACTTTGTAAGACATTTCTGTGGGGAGCACTTCCCTTGAGACCCCCAGTCAGAGATCCTAGTCCACTGTGGGATTTAACCTTTGTACCGCAAGCTTTAGTCCTTCCTTCCTTCAAACTTGCAAGTACTTGCAATCTAAAATTTCTTTCTTGGAAGATGTTGTTTTTGGTAGCCATTACATCTGCCAGAAGAATTTTAGAAATTCCGGCCTTGTCGGTGAAACCTCCATACTTAATTTTTCACAAGGATAGAGTTACATTGCGAACCAATGCATCTTTTTTTTTGTCCAAAGTGGTTTCAGACTCCAACATTAACCAATCTCTCAATCTACCAGTTTTCTTCCCATATTGTACAAATAAAGGAGAATATTTGCTACATTCACTAGGTGTTCACAGACAATCATGTTTTTATTTGCACAAAACAAAATGCTTCAGAAATTCAGACCAGATATTTGTCTGTTTTGCTGAAGGAAAGTTGGGTATATCAGTGTCTAAAATATCTCTATCCAAATGGCTAACTAAATGCATTTCCTTCGTTTATAATAAATTAAACTTGCCTTTTGCAAAGCGAGTACATGGTCACTCTACAAGAGCATTAGCAACTTCTTCAGCTTTTCATTCAAAAGCTTCCTTGCCTTGGATGACATTTGTGCGGCAGCAACTTGGGCTTCTACTCATGCCTTCATATTTCATTACAAACTGGACTTACTTTCTAGGATTAGGGCATCATTTGGCTCAGTGGTGGTTGGGAATATTCTTCTTTGATGCTGCCCGGGGGGTTTAGTAGCTAGGAACTCTGTCCCATCAGTGAGGCCAAAATGAAAATTGACAACATCAGATAAAAAAGTTATGTACTCACTGTAACATTCCATCTGTGTTGTCCATTTTCATTTCCGCCTCAACTTCCCTCCCACCAACCCCCTACCATTATATTCTGAAACAATGGGTAGATAGAGCAACTCGTCTTTGAGGTATTCTTCTTATATTTATGGGTCCAGATATGGCCTTGTCCTTCCTTCACTGCTGTGCTACTCCTTACGCTTTCCTTAAAATTGCAAACAAGATCTGAGGTAATGAGGGGTGGTGCATTCTGAGTAAGGGTGAAGCTCAAGAGTTGAAGATTGCCACAGGCTTGTATAGCACCCGAGTCTGATCCGGGGGATCAGATCCAAACCCATCAGTGAGACGGAAATGAAAATGGACAACACAGATGGACCATTATGTCCCTGCTTATGTTAAGGTTGAGTCTCACTTGAGGCAGTAAAATCTGCCTGTACTGACTTAAAAATGACAGCAGCAGAACAAAACATTTGTTTCTGTCTGATGTCCGTACCCTTAACATGTTCCTAACTTCCTGTAAAAAAAAAAAAAAAAAAAGTTGCTAAAATAACAGGATGTGTGTTTGCCTGCATAATCTGAAGAATGCTAATGCTGAAACTTACATGCAACTCATTGTTTAGTGACTCCAAGCCTCAGTGATTTGTCCAAAAAACACATATTTAATGAAGAAACGATCAAAATATGAAGTAATAATCTGGATGTCCTATGAAAATCTAGACAGCTGAGAGGTATGGAGATAAGTGTAAACTGTGTTACACTATCTCTCTGACAGCGCTCACCAAGTGTTTTATGGTTTTGAAAGCCAAGAAGCACTTAGAGATTTTTTTCACCTTTAACTAGTAGTACATGGAGAAGATAAAGCTACATGCACTGCAAAGACTTATGATTGTTGCTCTTGGGGTGAATTTCTTGGCACCCATGTTATAAACACATAATAAGCTTGTTAGGATCGGTGAGCCGATCTTAAAACCTCTGTTGTTGCCTTCTGTCTCATCTTATGTATACCACTATTGTTAGCAACTTCTTGAACATGTGTGATATCTATTCATATTTTGTATCTGGCTTTCTGTTGTAACATTATCTCTTTTTATTATAGCTAACAAATCTTTTCTCCCCAGGCCTCCATTGAAATGGGGAATCATGCTCAGTTGGACTCTTCCAGTAAAAAGAAGCAAATAAATAAATAATACTCCCAGCAAGGTGAAGCTCTTCCATAGGAAGCAACACACCCCTTGACCTTATCTTAACCAGCATAAGTCTCAAGTGCTTTAAAAGTGGAAATACTAATAGCCTTGGTGACCATTGTCCAGGACTCATTTTGTGGCCCTTTGAAGTACAAAGAAAACCGCGTCACTTTGTTTCTGCAAGGTCAATTCTTGAGAGCAAGGAAGCCAGCCTGCATAATCTTTTGGAAAACACTGATTGGATGTCAATTTTCGACCACACTGATTTTATGACAGCTTTCTCCAGCTATTGTCTTTAATTCAAGATACGCTCTTTCCAGTGGATTACATACTTATTGGACATAAATGTCCATGGCTAACTAATGACATTAAAATTATAATAAAAAAAAAGAACATAGAAGAAACACTATGTGATCAACTTCATCAAATCTTTTTAATGTAAGAAGATGACTAAAATAGCAACCAAGGCAGGTAAATCTGCCTACCATAGACAGTAAACATGAACCTCCCATTATATCCTCTGACAAACTTTGACTCTGCATTTTACCTCAAGAAAATAACTGTAAAGGAGACAAAAATTATGAAAAATAGATACAAATTTACAATTACAATGGCTTTAGTAAGTCCCAGTCTACCTTCTTAATCATGGCAACATCATTAATTGTTGAGTTTCTTACGTTCATACTCACTCTCTCACTGTCTACAAACATTATTCCTAAACAGTTCTGGTATACCATCATAATGCTCGTACATAAAGTTCTTTTTCACAACAACTCAAAGGACGTTTATAATCATCATCAACCCCCCTTTTACTGATTTTCTATTCGGGGTTGGGATGTTGTGTCAACTGTCACCATTTCTCTCAGTTCAGTCCCACTCTCCTATATTCCCTGAAAGCTATGTCTGACTGTTTCAGGTCTTCTGTCATACAATCCATCGCTTTGCTGGATGCTCTCATTTCCTCTTACCTTCTTCCTGTCTATCCCAAATCATCTTCACCAGATTGTTTTCTTTCTGCACGTGTGCATGAACTACAGTAATCTATTCTCTTTGACTTTCTATGAAATTGGAGATAATTTGGCTTCTGCTCTGATGTCCTCATTTTTTCATCTGTCTGATAGTGTGCATCTTACAACCTGTCTCAGGCACTTCATTTCCATCACCCTCAGCTGCCTCAGCTGCTCTGCCTTTATTGCCCAGGTTTCTTTATCTCACAGTATTACTGGTCAAATCACTATTTTGTACACCTTACTTTTCAGCTTCTGTGGCATTCTTCTGTTATACACTGACACTCTGGGCCATTTGGCTGCCATCACTCTGATTCTAGCTTTGACCTCCTTCTTGAGACTTCCCTAATCCTGAACCAACCTTCCCAGATAATTGAAACTGTTAACATGTTCCACTATTTTCCCTTCTTTTGCAATTCTTACCTTATTTTGATTTCTCCCATTTGCTGCTATTACAACTGTCTTATCTGTACTCTGTTTCATCCCTTGTGTCTTCAGGTTTGCATCCTGTTCCCCTTGACATTGCTGAAGTTCTTGCTGAGAGTCTGCCTGTAATAACCACATCATCTGCATGTACAGCAACTTTGTTGATCTTCTCCCAGCAACTTGTTTGCTAATGGAGTCCATGACCAGTATGAACAGCACTTGGCTCAGAGCTGAACCCTGATGAACATGCAATCCCATGGGGATCCTCTCTGTGAGTCCGAACAGTGCACATATTTGAACCATTGGGTCCTTGTACATAGCCTATAATAATTCCATCTGTACTTCTGGGATTCTGAACCACACAAGACTACCCAAATCAGCTTTCTTGGGATCATGTCCCATGCTTTTTTCAAAGTCTAGGAATGCCTAGTTGGACTCTCTCCTCATCTCTAGCTCTTCTCAACTGTCTGTCTCACTGCAAACATCAGGTCGGTTGTGTTGCATCCTGAATCCAAATCAGTCATCTCCCATCTTACTTTCTACTACTCTGTGTATTCATTTATCAGTCACCCTCTCCAGAACTTTCATGCAGTGTAACAGGAGTTTGATACCTCTGTACTGCCTACAGTTGTGGATGTCCCTTTATTCTTTTACATTGTCACTGGTATACTTATTTTCCAGTCAATTGGGATATGCCTTTTTCTCCACTGCTATGAGTACCATCAGCCATCATAGCTCAGGTGGCTGTAAAAGATGTCATGGCACCTTTCAAAAAGTTTGGAAGGTCTGCTGTGTCCCGGACAAATTTTCCCTAGTAGTATAAATACCACCTCATGTCTCCCTTTAAAAGAGGCCACTAGCCTAGTGGGACTAACCTGGTCAGCTTAATAAATAAATGAATGAATGTCCTGATTGCCATGTAGTAGCTGTGCAGTATGCATTGTGTTGTTATGCACTGAATGTGCAACCAACAGCAACTTGTCTGTTGTAGGATGATTTAGTTCTTTTGGGAAACAAGTAGTTTAATACATTTGAAGCTAGTGTTATGTACAGCTGCAGTGAATATATTTTTTTGTTATTTTTGATTTGTCCTTGATTAATAGCAATCAGTTGAAGATGGCTTCTGATTTCATTTTTTTTAAGTTAGCTAGACATATGTATATCATGGTATTAGTTTCTAGAGGTTTTCTTTTTTACATTGCTGCATTTTACTTGTGTACCCTTCCCTTTTGTCTTGAGTTTATTTTTCTTATTTATTATTTTATATCAGAGTTGATTTTCTTGCTTCTGCGTGGACTGAATGCCTGTTACGAAACAGACTTTCTTCATTTATTTTCATTGACTACTTGCACTATGCCTGCTGCTAGCAGAGTGAATTAAATCTAAAATGTCTTATGAAACTCATCAACTAATCATTTGTTTATAGCAAATTTCATTTAAATCATTGAGATTCATATTGCTGTGGAAGGCTCTGTGCAAATCACTGTTCTTGATTGTTAAGTTACGTCTTAGTTTATCATTTGATAAGGAAATTGCCATATATACATATTAGACAAGGTGGATTTCAATTCTGTACATATACATAAAAAAAAAAAAACTATTGTAGAAGAAAGTGATAGGGTACCATTTTAAAAAGGTTGGCAATTTATGGATATACAAAATCTTTGAGCGCACAACAAGCTTAAAATATTGTTTATTTTATTGAAACAGCCATGCAACTGGCTGTCTTGGTGAGAGAGCCAGACTGGCAAAAATCATAAAACTTTCAAATTGCATTTTTGATTCTGGGTGTGTAAAATAGTAGTGGGACTCGGCCAGCAGTTTACCATATGCAGATGACACCCATGTATGTCAGCTTTCTGAAACTTGTTTCTAGAAACTAAGCCAGGTTAATAAGCAGCCTATGCACAGTGTGTTAGACTAATCGGAGTGTGACATTTGCTAAGACCAGACTTTTAAGTGGCAATAGCAACACTTCTTTCAAGCATCAACTGTATTTCGGTGCTTGGCCTTGGGAGAAGTAGAAAGTTAGGGCTGCCATATCAGAACTGCAAGGCTCCATAGTGTGAATTCCGACACTTCAAACATTTAAATATGATTATTTAAAAAAAGGTACTGAATTTGGAAACTTGCTGTTACGTCTTTAATGTGCTTTTTTTCCTGAGTAGTAAGCCATCATGCACCCTTATAACCCATACTATCTATGTATGCTAACAGCTGCAATTCTGTACGTAGAGAAGGGTAAATGTACAGCAGTTTCAAACATAATTCCTACAACTGTACTTAAATTTTTGAAGTTCCAAGGAGTATGATCGACTTTGGTGGGTACATGTCAATTAGTGGTAGTGATTCATCTGCACTGCTGGTCTCTGAGTCAGGCTTCTGACAGAGTAAGCAAGGTTTTTGCTGCAAATTATAAATCTGGTTTAGAATCTGTTAACTTGCATGGCTGGAAAGTTGCAGCCAAAGTACTTTTATTTCCTGCTTTAATTTGTGATGTATTTTGATGTAGTTGCTCCTAATATCAGTATATCCTCACATGTTATTTGTTCCTTAACTTTGGCTTTACTCTGTTTTTTTCTGTTTGGTGTATTTGACTATTAACGGTGTTATTATCTGTGCACTTAAATGACAGGGAATTTGTTGTAATCTTGAAATGAGGTTTGTTATTATATATAGTTTTTACATGTGATTTCATAACAATGGCTGGCTGTTTTTGTGTCCTTTAGTTTTTCTTCTACCAATCCCCCTCCACCATCTTACCAACTAAATTACTTTTTTTCTCTCGCCCACATAAGACGAGAGATAAAGGGTGATGGGAATGGTCCCATACTGAGCATCTTAGTGATTTATTTTTTGAACTACCCTTTCCTCTTCCTTGAGTTTTTGGCATGCAAGAACTGAATGCAGACATGGGCATTCAACTCGAAAGGAAGCATTACACAGCAATTTCCTCCATTCTCCTTTGGAAGATGTGGTTGTAATGTAGGATCCCTTATATTATAAGCTACTTATATTAAAGGTGAATGACCCAGAATTGGGTCTCTAGAATTCTCCTCAGCTGACCTGTTGATACATCCAGTCTGCTAGACAAATGGGCACTAATGAAGCTGATAGATACCCTGCTTTTTAACAGTGGGCTGAAACAATGTGGGTTAAATTTAAGTGTTGATGTAAAATGTGTAATCTCACAAACCTGTTGCATGGTTGTACTTCAAATGCAGTCAACAGTTACTCAAACTTCCTTATTTCATTGACCCCCACATGTAGAAACAGTACTTTCATAATCTGCTCCAGTACAGTTTGGAATTTGCTTTGACAAATACTTGTTTTTGAGTCCTGCAGTTCTCATCTTTGATTGCTGTAGTACAGGTGAATAGGTACTTTTTTATGACCTGAAATCATACTTTAAGAAACAAATAGGCAGGTCTGTGTTGAGCATATTTCTATGTATACATTTTAAACCATTGAAAGGATATGTTTTATCAGGGGAGTAATGGTTTCCTTCAGGATTTTGTGAACTCAATGCACACAAGTCTAAATAGCATTTCTACTTTGCAGTTGAGATGCTTGGCAGTATCATTGTAATCTACTATATTACTTTTACCATGACTGGAGACTAAATAATTTGTTTGTCACATCGATTTGTAATTATGGGCCAACTTGTTCATTTTTTATTGATGCTAATAGGTTTTACTACTGTAGCTATGCCATGTTTAAAAGGAAATGCAACCTTTAAGCTATGTGATGTTGAATTCAGTTTTTATTTAATAGCTCCCCTTTGTGTCTAAATGTGACCAATGACACATGACCAATATTTTGTTCCACTTAGCAAGTTATTTGAAATATTCCAGATGAGATGTCTGTGCTGGTGACACATTTCTAAGGAAATAGTATCTTGCATAAATTATTTCAGTAAAATGCAGCATTTTTTATATCATGTTTTACATGTTCTTTGTAGACTGAAGTCACTCATGGCTATTAACTTGAGAAATGTGTTTTATTTATATGGAAGAGCACCAGTCAATTTACAAGAAAGGCACTTAAGTGGCAATATTATTTATTAATGACCACGTATACAAGTTAATGGAACAACACAGATTCACCTAAAATCCTGTAAGAGGTCTTTGTGTTAGAAATGTTCATGTTCAGTCTATTTTTATAAAGAGAATTTTTTAATTCAGAAGCTTTTTAAAATGATAAAATGTTATTTGTTTGTTAGATTTTTTTTTTTTTTGAAAGGGTAACTTGTATGTTAAGAGGTCATGGTTAGGCAGTGCTTTTATAACAGGTTTATCAGATTCTCTGAATGTTATTTAGATGTATTGCTGAAGTACTACATTTGGTATGCTTTGTATACCTTATAAAGATACGCACTGCCAGCTGTTCACTTTTTTGATGTTACATGTTATTGAAAGAGCAAAGTTTAAGAAAATAGAAATATATTGCTCTTGTGAAGTATGTAATACATAGTAATTGGATTGTTTTGTTCTGCTTTTGTTGATGAATTAATTTGTGCACAGTACTTGTGTTTGGACGTTTATTTTTCTTTTGCCTTTGGATTTTATTTATTTATTCAGTCATTCATTCATTCATTCATTAACCAGGTAAGTGAACTGGTCATCAGGGACCCTTTTTTAGTCACAACCCGGGTCACAAGTGCAGCAGTGAATACAATATATGTGGACAGATTTTAGAGTAGCCTCTCAATCTGCTTGTTTGTGGGTGATGGAAAGGAACAGGAGCAGCCAGAGGGTACTCACAAAGCTATGGGAAGAACATGCCGATTGCACATAGAAAATGGGTAGAGGTCAGGATCAAACCATGAGTACTGAAGCTGTGAGGCAGGAATCTTACTCTGGAGAAAATGTGTGTTTTATAGCTGAAAAGATTAGGTTTGGATCAACTTACCTACTGATTTTTCAAATACATGAATGTCTAAATCAAAATGCAATAATGACACTGAAAAGTCTGAGACAAAGCAGGCAAGAACAAGAGATTAGGTACATGGGCTGCTTTGAGTAGTCAAACAACAAAGGACAGAGGGCGTAGTCTTATTTATTTAATCTACTCATAAACTACCAACCTAGTCACTTCACAATTGCCCTTTGTGTTTTTTCTTGTAAATATTGTATATGTTTTTATCATTTACTATACTTAGTGTAAAATGTCTGTTGATCTGTAAACCATTGTGTACTGTACTCTATTCATCTCTGCAATTTTTGCATTAGACAAATCTCTTTTGTTATCAATTATCTTCCTGTTTAAGAATGCATACTGGTCTGAGACTGAATTTGGTCGGTTGTGATCAGTGTTGTTCCCCAGTTAACAAATTCAAGTAAAATAAATAAATTAAACGAAAAGGTGTAATGTTAGGTTAACAAGAGGAATGTAAAATAATCTATGAAGGAGTTAGTTTGATGTCATGGAATGTCCAGGTTTATAGATGTGGGACTTTGGTTTCTAATTAGAGGCTAAGACTCCTTAACAGTTAATGATATCCCAGGAGTTTTCCATAACACTGACAAGTGAACAGTGTTTTCTAGAAAGAAGACTGTAATGCATAAAATCATTGATAGTAATGTCTTTCGGCTTTTCCCAGTTAGGGGTCGCCACAGCGGAACTCTGGTCTGCTAATGATTGGCAGTGGATTTTTACGGTGTCGAGGTGCCAGCCCAACACCCAGCCTTCAAAGAAGGCACACCCATTCACGCATGCACCTACCTGCATGTCTTTGAACGTACTCAACCACAGGGAGGACATGCAGACTCCACACAGAAGGCACTCCAGCCAAGAATCGAATGGGAGAACCTCTTGCTGTGAGGTGACAACGCTAACCGCTGCACCACCCACAAAATCATTGATAATTTGCACAAAACCTTTATAGTGGCTTTATTGTGTTGAGTTGTGGTTTACTCGGCTTTTTGTTGTTCTGCTACACTAAGTGGATTTTGAATGTATACTGCTCTTATTTCACCTGGATTTGGACCTGCTGCTCTAATTCAGTTTTCTTATTTGTCCTTCTTTCATTTAACATTTGGACTAGATGGTGGATAAGTGACTCGGATTTGACTGCTGCTGATTTTTGGCCCAGGTGCTTGTGGTTGCTGTTTCTGGTGAGACGAAAAACTATTCCACCATACCTGCCTGAACTGGCTACAGCTTGTCCTGAGTTTTTCCTGCTAATTGCCTGTTTGTTGTGTCACTGTATCTTACCAACAGTTTTCCCCTTTAGGTAGATATTTGTCTGGTATAGGCTTCACCTTTACTGATCATGTCACAACTCATTGAAGCAATAACACATTGCATTGATAAGTTAGTAGTAGTCTGTTTTCTTAAAAATGACAGACATCTGATCTGGGTGTTATGGGGAGCTGTGCCCCCCCCTTATTTTATATAAACAAACTCCATGTCACACAACATAGGCGAAAGGTGAGAAGAGAGAATATTAAAAATACATTGTTACAATGAGTTGAGGTTCAATGATTTTTTACCACATTGAGTTGTAGGGTTTCCTAGTGTAAAAGTAGCGTAGCTGCTCTGGCCTGTTCTTTATATTGCTGAGATGTGGTTTACTGAGCTTCTTAGATTCCTGCTGCACCAACTGATTTTGTTTGTATATTGCTGATATCAAGTTGTATTTTGCTTGTATCACTATAGTTAATTTTGTACTCCTGCCTTGATATTATTGGGTGTTCCTACAGTTTTCTGCATTTCTTGATGCTTTTCTGAGACCCTTCTGATTAAAAATTATTCTGGAGATCTTCATTCACGTAATTGTATGACAGTTGAGGATGTAAATCTTACTACATTAGACATTCCTGACAACAGGCCCACTTTTGCCAAGGTTATTAAGAAATCATCAAGACACTTCATTTGAACAAACTATGGGCACATATGGCTACCCTCTGTAACACATCCTCATTTGTGCCTTCACTCAGAACTTTTGTTGCATGCTTGCTCCTATAAGTACTCCTGAGGCTGTAGCTACACATGGTTAACATATTAGCAACAGGTACCCTTTTAGTTAGGCATGCTGATGCTTCATTTTACCAGACTGTGAAAATAGGGCCATGGCTAGCTGCATCTTAGGTTCTCTTCACCCATGTTTGAATACTCTGTCAGTGTTGCTTATGTCACTGTGAATGACCTTAGATGCTATATCCTAGAGGCAATGCAGAGATAACATTATGCTCTATGGGTATGTGTCCAAGGCAGGGAAGACACTTGTCATAAGCAGTATATAGACTTTTCCAAGAATGGTGCCAACATTTCAAATATAACTAATAGATTTTAACAAATGGTTTTGTGATGCCCCTACTCTGGGCCAATGATCAAGGAGTCTCAATCCTCACCACGGACACCGGTGAGGGATGTTCACTTGGAACAAAGGTAGATACATGCAGTATTTCCAGATGCGGCTCTCTGCACCAAGAACAGTTTCATTTAAGAGCACAAAGGGAGCACACTCCCATCCTGGTGATGGGTTTCCCTCTCTGTCACCAGGCCCCAGTTAATACTCCCCACTGACGCAGCTGAACAGTTGAGTCCTCAGCCACGTATTCCAAACCAAGTCCTCCACCATCCTCTCTGTTAAAGCAGTGCTGTGTCCCTCCTCCAAGTAGCTGACACACACATGCTTGCACGAGCACACACACACACACACACACACACACACACACACACACACACACACACACACACACACACCTGGGAAAGGCTGGCACAGATTCACCAGCTGTGCCCCCTCTGCCTAGACTATAATGTAGGTACTGCCACCAGAACACTCCAAAGTCAGCTACTCTATGGCTGTTACCAGGGTATCCAATTATGCATAGTAAAATTAATACTAGTAAAAAAGGTAGTGTTTGACCAGGGTATCCAATTATGCATAGTAAAATTAATACTAGTAAAAAAGGTAGTGTTTGACCAGTGTAGCTAGGCTTCAGAAGTAGCCACAGTGTCACCAAATACATATAAGTACTCTTAAAGGTTAAAATATTCTCTAAAAAAACAGCCATAATGAAAAGTTTAAATATATTTAATAATAAAAGAACATGAAAATGATAAATACAGAGTTACAATAAACACCAGAGTTTCAGTCACAGGAAATATTAAAAATAACACAGATGGAAAGATTCACACAGATATAGAAAAACAATACTTAACTCATCTCACTATGTTTTCCCAACTGATCTAAAGAATTAATGTCACCTAGCTCACTTATTAGAGCAAGGCAAGATGATGTGGGTGAGTGGTCTTCCTTCTTGTGAGGTTTCACAAACAGACTGCTGCAAGCAAATTGACATCTCTCATGAATATCTGAATATCATTTCAGTGCTGGCTATAGAATGACATCACATCTGGTCATCTGACTCTGGTTCCCACACTACCCCCTTTACTAAAAACTGAACCAGAATCTAGCACATATGTGTTACCCTACACACACATAGAGCTTTGCTAAGATGTGTTATAGCAGCTGGAATCTATAAAACCATTTCAAAAACGTCCACCCTTCCCTGGTAGCAATTAGTTCACCCCTAAGGACAATACAGTAGGATTCCTAGTTCTGATTTTCACAGACATTTTGCCTGTGGCTCCAGTCAGAACTGTAAGATACAATCTTTATGGCCTAAACCAGGTAATTTAATTTCAGACGATTTTTCAAAGTTAGCTGGACTGAGATTAACCTCTTCTCTTCCATTATCCTCTGTTACAATATGTTAACTTCAACAGTCACAATACAGTCTGACCTACACGTATACTTTTTTTCTGTCCAGCAGGGCCCACTGTTGGTGCATTTTTAACACAAGCAGCTTTACAAATACATTTTTCAATACAAGCATCTGTACAAGTCAGCTTGATATACGCATGACATATAATTCTTTACAAAATTCCAGCTAGGTATGCTGGCATATTACACATCCACTACCCTACTCCTCCTGGCATTGCTGGCACTACCTCACATCATCACAGACTTATTGACTGTTTTCATTCCAGATGGATCTGGCATGTATCAGCTTGAAGGTATTGATTGACAGGACAGCTTGCTTTGCCAAGGATGCTGTTAACTCCCTGTTTAGAATTTGACATATTAGCTTAGACCTTTTCAGTCCCCTGAAGTGAATTTTTAGGGAAAGTTCACTTGTTAGACATTCTATCCTATTAAATTTTAATCTGGCGTATCTTTACATGGCTCTGTTTGGTGCTTAGGCGCCTAAACAATAGACTGCTTGATATGGAGGCTTTTATATCACTCAAACTTTGTTTCAGCATGAGGATCTCATTAGATCCCTTATGGCTTCTATCGCTGTTATTCCCAGTAACCTAATTTTGGGCTGTTTTAATTATCCATCCATGAGTTGGGAGTCTTACACAACTTGCATTAAATATGCCCAGTGTTTTCTTGACTTCATTAATATTACTCCATACATCATGTTGTCTAAATTCTCACCAGACTGAGAAGTAATCTTGACCTTGTAATTATGAAATCCTACCTTTGATTGCTCGCCTTGTAACATTATCCCCTTCTTGATCAATTTTGACCACCAGACTGCTAGTTTTGCCCTCATAATTAGTACTAATTTGCTCACAAAGTTCATGTATATTTGGGGAGTATTCCAAAAGCAAACTTATAATCACTGACTGCTTTAAGAAATTAAAAAATGATTCATCCCTTGCTGATCCAGTCTCCAAAGCTACCACATTTACTATGATTTATACAGCCTTCTCAGCCAATATATAGATAAGTCTGTACTTATTATTCATAATTATAAACTGAAATTGAGGGGCAGACTCCTGTGATGGAACTCTCAGATAAATACGGTTTATATAAAAAAAAATTCCACCATCAGTCAGAAGCAGGAATCTGCAGGGATCTTAAATATAGTATTAAGACAAACAAAACTGAATAGAAATTGAAGGTTCCAAACTCTCTAACAGAAAATCAGAAGGATGTTTTTAACTATATTAGGTGCATTAGAAGTAACATCAAGACCTGCACCTCAGTGTAAGTGGCACAATGAAGTGTGCCACTGAAGCCATAGCAAATGTCCTGTCTGATAAATCTTGCTCAAATTTTCCAAACCTCACATTCCATTATCCCCTTTCTGGACCCTTTTAGCACTGTTCTTCCCATTATCAGTATGAACCAGATCCTGGAAACTATTGCCAAAACCAAAAAGTACATTCTCATGGACCAGGCTGCCTTGTTGTTAGTACAAACCTTGCTGAACCCCCCTCCTCAAGCTTTTTAATCTCAGACTCCCTTCAGGTTTATACCTTAGCCCTGGACAACAGTGGCTGTGGTACTTGTACATGGGGTGGTGGTGTAACCGACCCTGGTAATTATCATTCCATTAGCCTCAGTAGCAATTGTAAAACCGTAGAATGGATCTTGGTCAGTCTGCTTAACAATGAAATTGGTAAAATACAAATACTCAGCCGTATTCAGTTCAGCTTGTGAAGAATAAATGTTAAGTGCTTAATTTGGTTGACTTTTTTGAAGATGCAATTGCATCCATTGGTGGTAGTCATTCTGTCCATGCCACATATTTTGACCTTGCCAAGGAATTTGACACAATTCCTCATGTAGGCATCATTGATAAACTTACCTGATTAAATATTAACGTATATGTTATTTGATGGATTGCCTCTGGTCATACAGTGTGAGAGATGGTGTTACCTTCCTTTCTAATAGATTAGACACAAGCTGAATACCTCAGGACTCTGTGCTGGGTTTCTTTCTCTTTGTCATCTACTTTCAAGGTTGGTAGTTGACCAAAATTGCAGATGACTACAAACTGGGTGCCATTACTGATTCACTCACAGGCCTCATAAGTTCTCAAACAATGGCTAGATAGAGTCATTACCCAGTGTTCTGCCCATGGCCTTACGTTTAATGCAAATCAGTGTAGTATACACAGTTGGGGAAACAAGCCATTGTCACCTATTACCACATAAATGGAACCCTACTTAAGGTGAATATAGTCTAGTGCTCTAGGCACCTTCATCAGCCATGAACTGTCCTTTGGTCATCAAAATATATTCCTCCTGTATTAGGCCATGCATTGAATGTAGCACTGTGATTGCCATGTTTCTCATCATATATGTATCCCAGCTTGAAAGACCTCAGTGTTTCCTAAATCAAGGGACTAGACTCCTTTAGCTGGCTGGGTAGATTAAAACATCTTTCATCTTTTGTTGTTTCCTGCAGACTCCTACATGGGAATCTCTGCCTTTCCTTTTGGACTATGAAAGACCCTGTTGTAGTAGATCGTCTCCACCTAAGAAACATTGGTTATGTTATAATGACTCACTCCAGTGATCTCAGTTTACGGGTCTCTTGTCTTGCTGACAGTGTAGATTTGAGGAGAAGGGATCACATTCCATCTATTTGCACAGATTTAATACCTTTTATTATTCACAAAATATTTATATTTGTTTATGTTACAATTTTTAAGTTGATTTTTCAGAAAATGCTCTGGAATGCAAGGGTGTGTGTAGGCTGCTGAACTTGTGGTATTCCATGCCACATAGGTGTTGAATTAATAGTAGCTCAGGACTTCCAGAATGCATTTCTCAAGCATTCAGTGCAAAGATTTAGCTGTCTTAAAAGCTAGCCACCTGGCAGTATAAATCTTGGCACTAGATAATTGTCACTGTTGAAGTGACACTCTGACTCTATGTGCAAAAATCGGGGAAAAAGGGGTTGTGGATGGATGAAGGTGGTAGTCACTGGGTGCAAATTATAAGTCAGGTTTTCACTGAGTTCTCCAAAAGGATAGTGTGATTTTCATTTCAGCTCAGTTACATATCAGTTGTTAATGCTTCTGGTACTTTATCAGGGCAGTAAGGCCCAACTAAAGCTTACAAACAGCATTGGTACTGATTAGCCTCGTCCATATTGCAAAATTGTAAATTGGTGATCAGTTATCTGATGCACAGGAAAAGAGAACTGGCCCAAGTATTAATCTCTGAGGCATGTTCAGATAGAGAGATGAGTGATGAGGCAAAGAGGAACACTACCTTAAGCGCAAGCAACCTGATTTACTGGTAACATTTGAAAGTTATGAAGTACCCACATCCAAACCCTTCACTAACTGCAATATTCAACAAAAGGTTGGAGCTGTCAGATTAAAGGCTTTGGCTTTATCAGTAATAAAGTTTTCTACGAGATGGGTCTTCTCCGTAGTAAACAAAATAGGATCCATGAGCAAGTGTATACAGTTATCATATTCATTCGCATGAAATGAACAGCGTGCTTAAAAAAAAAAGTTATAATTATCCAGATACTCTTATTTATGGAATTCAGCATGTTCTTAAAGAATGCTAACAAGGCAGAGCTGAAGTGAAATTTTATTATATCTAGTTGTACACCTTCTGGAAGTCAAAAATGTAGCTTTTTTCCTTACAGAAGTAATATCACCAGTGTTAAGTGTCATATTAGAAATGTGACTAAGGTTTTACTCAGAAAGAGATGAGCATTGCTGAGAGCTAGCTACAAGGTCATCAACTTCTAGTCTTCATGTGCAAGCAACTCATTCATATGATTTGTAACTTGCTTCCTGTGAAACTGTGACAGTGGAAGTAAGTAATCAACAGATTCTATAAAGGGATGACAAGAATCTTGCACAAAACAATCAGAATATAACAACAGACATTAGTTAGGAACAGTAGAATTACAAGGGGAGATAGGTTAAGAAGATATATTTTCACAGTTTCTGTGAAAATTCAAAAGGCTTAATAATAGGTTCATAGGTAGGTACTAGGATATCTGCCCGAAGGCATTTATAAGCCTAGTCAGAATGTGTTGGCGTTCGCTGCCCCCTTAGATTATTTCCTTGTGCCTCTGTCCAGCAGAACCACTGAAGTGATCCCCGAGGTAGACTTTCTGTTTCCCATCCACTCGTTAAAATTTCTTTTGAAGAGTGTTAGCGAGAAGCTCTGCCTAATGTAGATTGGGATCTTGTTCCAAAACATGGGAAGTCTCTGGGACAGGAATCTATCCCTCCAGCAAGTCCTATTTATTGTTGTGGTGAGGTTTAGATCCCTAGAGCGTGTGGCTCGCGGGGATAAGGTTTTCTTTAGGTTGAGCATGTCCATCAATTCTGGGTTGGACATGGCCTTGTATGTCAGGCAGAGATCACCTCTGAGTAGGCGGTATGCAACCAAGTACAGCTGTAATTTCTTTGGTCGAGCTGCATAGGGCATCTGTTTGAGGCCAGTGATCCTCTTGGTGAGGTACTTCTGTGGTCTTTCCAGCTGTTGCAGGTGTCTTGTAAGGTACATCCCAAGTGGGGCGTTGTACTCTTTGATGGGTCTGATGAGTGATGATTAGAGGGGCACAATGACCTCTTTTGATCTGGATGCAAACCCTTTTGTGATTAGGTGGGCCACGTAGAAGGATTTTCTAACCACTTTGGCAATGTGATTATCAAAGGTGAGATTACTATCTATTTGGGTCCCCAGATCCCTTATTACGTCTTCTGTATTTAGGGGACTAACACCTATGTGGTAGTTCGTGGGTACTTTGTTTTTTTTCCAAAGGGGATAACTATGCACTTTTTGGCATTTAGCTTGAGGCCATGATTTTGACACTAGGTATCCATCTCAGTGAGACCCTTTTGGAGGATGTCTGTGTCAGCCAGAGAGTCAATTATAGCCCCTAGTTTGCAGTTGTCTGCAAACTTGGTCAGCCATAGTCCTGTGCTTGCCTGTACCTCTAAGAAGTATATGCCGAACAGGAGGGGTCCTAGGACTGAGCCCTGGGGAACTCCACTTGTAACCGATTTAGAGTCGAACCTAGCTCCCACAACTCTCACCATGTGGGTTCTGTCCGTAAGCCAGTTGGCAACCCATCTTGTGATGTAGGGGTTTATGTTCAGTCTGGTGAGCTTGTCTATAATACCAGAATGGGGAATGGTGTCGAAGGCCTTTGCAAAGTCTAGGTAGGCTGTGTGTACCACCTTTCCCTCATTTATAGCCTTGGTAACTGTCTCAAAGAAGTCCACCAGGATTAGGAGGCATGATCTGCCCTTAACAAAACCGAACTGGGTAGGGTCCAGTGTTTGGAAGTTCCCAGTGTCTCTGTTAATGAGTTCCATGATGATGCGCTCCATAGCCTTGCAGACCAAGCTAGTCAGGCTTATAGGGCGATAGTTCCTGGCTTTGTGGAGCGGAATAGCCGCTGCTGTGAGCCACTCTATGGGTACGTAGCCTGTGGAGAGGCTGAGTTTGAACAGTGTGTTTAGGTGAAGGGTTAGTTCATCTTTGAGCTCGTGTAGGACGTAGCCTGGGACACCGTCTGGTCCCATTGATGCTATGTTTTTGGCTTTGGAGAGGACTGTTCTAACCTGAGTGTCTGTGATTTCAGGGACTCTACATTCTTCTGGTATGGTCATGGGCCCTCTTGGGGGTGAGAGGAGGGTGAAGTTTGCGCTGAACCTGTCTGCCAAGATGTTGGCGATATCGGTCAATTCAGTGTATTTTGTGCCATTCTGCACTAACTCTGAGCAGATCTGAGCATTGCCACTTAGATTCTTGACATAGCTAAAGAATGCCTTGTGGTTATCTTTGGAGTCCTTGGCAATTTTTCTTTCAAAACTCACCTTGGATGATTTTATGAGGGATCATAGTTTCGTGCTGATACTGATCAGGGATGTGTTCACTTCTTAGAATTTTACCCTTTTCTGTACTAGTTTCCTCCTTCTATTCTATAGCTTTTTTATGGCAGGAGTCCACCAGACTGGTTTCTTTTTCTTGGAGGAGTGAGTCTTGGTTTTGCTTGGGATGGCATGATCCATGCATTCTTGTAGGTGCCCGTAAAATGCATTAGTAAAGAATTTTGCAGCTTGGACAGCGTTATCCTTCAGCATGGGGGCTTTGAAACTTTCCACCTCGGTCTTAAGTAACGTGAAGTTTGCTTTTGAAAAGTTTTTCATGGTGGTTTTCTTGTCCAGGGGTGGGGGCGGAATGTGGATATCCAAAGTGATTTGTTTATGGTCAGATCTAACCAGCGAGGGGTTGACCTCCGGTGTGGAACACCGGTCGCCCATGTTGGTGATGACCAGGTCCAATATGTTGTTACCTCTGGTGGGAGTGTTGACCAGTTGAACCAGGGCATTTGAGTTTATAAATTCTAGGAAATGTTGGACAAGGGAGTTAGTACTTGAGTAGTTCTGCCAGTTAATGTTTGGATAATTGAAATCACCCAATATTAGGGTGTTTGGTAGGACCTTTATGTTTCCCAGTCTTTCCAGGAACGCGGAATGGGGTTCTGAGACATGGCAGATGATCTTTAGCAAGCTACAATTTAAATTGCAGTTTTGCCCATTATTAGTTGCACATGGATGATCTCTGAAGCATCGTGCTGTGCCACTAACCTGGAGGTGTGGGTATCCTTGATGAATATGGATATGCCCCCACCTTTTGTATTTCGGTTTGGGTTCTGTGGCCGAAATGTATGGTATGAGTTGTAGCCTGGTAGTGTTCTCTGGAGCCTTAAACCAGGTTTCTGTTCCTGCACATATATCGATTTTCTCCATACTGAGGAGTGCCTAGAGTGCGTGCATTTTAAGGTTCAGACTTCTGGCATTGAGTAGCACTACCCTCAGTTTTTTGTTACTTGTGCTATTTACGGTGGTAGGTTTGTCTTTTGAGCCTTGCCTAAAAAAGGCACTATGGGGGTGGCAAGAGCCTTAGCCAGTATTCGAAAGCCTAAGGGTGATAGGTGCAAGCCGTCTCTAGCGAAGCAGCGTGGCTTGTCGAGCATGTCATGCCAGGCGGACTGACACTGGATCCCCTTTGAATGACAGCAGAAACTTAGCCAATTGTTGAAATTGAGAATTTTTTCTTTATACCATGGTGTCATTCTTGGTGAGTGCAGGATGCTACTCAGGGTCAGGGTCATACCGGCCTGGGCAATGTGATCAGAGAGCTCTTCCATGTCTCTTTTCATGTAGTCCAGAGAGGTACAGCTCAGGTCATTCACACCAGCATGGACAATGACAGAGTCATATTTGTACTTGTTCTGTAGTGACCTGAGTGTTTGTCTTATGTGGTGGATCCTGGCACCTGACACGCAGCTAACAGTAACCTTCTTCTTATTCAGCCTAGTGAGTGGGACGTCAGTGTGCCTAACTATAGAGTCACCTATTACTAGTATGTTGGGTATGTTATTTTGCCTTAAGGGCTGTGATTGCATGGCACACTGGTTTTATGAAATATGTGTTTCATGGTTTGTGTTGGGGGGTGGAGGTTGCTTGGATGTTTGCTTTGGAGGTCTCTGTTGGTTTTGCAGATTTTTATTTAGAGCCTCCAAGTATGTTTTCATGTATTTATGTGTGTTTTTTTCCAGTGCTGCTTTAATGGGTTTATGTGAGACTGGTGGTTTGATGAAAGTATTTCCCTTCTCCTCTTGACTGTCTTGGGTTGAGAGAGCTTAGCCTCCAGTTTGGCTGTATAATTGCATCTCTCGCATGTGTTAGTGTTTGGTGGTAGGAAGAGGGGGTTGTCTGTGTACATGAGGCAGTTGTAACATTGCCTCAAAATTCCCAGATTCACCAGTTGGACTGGAGAGTACACCTGAAACTGCCCTTTGGACATGCCTGGTTAGGTACAGTGAACTGTTTACTGGATGGCTGGTAAGGTCGAATAGAAAGCCTTGTCCTTCTGTACAGTACAGGAGGGTCTAGTGCTGGGGTTTATAAGTGCTTGCTATAAGTTTTGAGTAGGTGCCAGGCTGAGAAATGTGTGGCTTGAGTGCTTAAGTTGAAAGTTTGTCTAGTTCCAAGGGAAAAATTGAAGAGGAGACTTTGTGGAGCCGGGAATAGTTTTACCCTAGCTAACCGGTGCTGCCCGGTGCGCAAAACCTGGCAAATATGGTATTTATAGCAAGGAAATGAAAGAGATAGAAATTAGCTCAAAATGGCCAATAAACTATTAATGTCTGGGTTGAAACCACTCCTCCTGGGACAGACAGGCTGCTCAAAGCTCCCCTCTCTCACAGGTGAACAGAGAACTTCCTTCTATCCAAGTAAGGTATGGGCAAACACAGAGATTTGTAACACATCCCTGAATTCAGCACTAACCTGAAAACTGGACTATACTATCTTAGAAAGGCGGGAAACGAGTATATATATATATATATATATATTTTTTTTTAGAAAATAAAGCAGATACACTCAAAAACACTTTAAATGCACAGAAAAGGATACTTATTGTTATATATCGCAGATCAGAGTTGTAGTCAATGCCACTAGTAATAAAGTAGGAAGAAACACAAATACAGTAAAAGCAGATGAGTAAAGTACAATTTTATATCTATCTATATGTATATATATATATATATATATAATATATATATATATATATATATATATATATATATATATATAATATATATATATATATATATATATATATATAAAACAATAGAAAACGGACAAACTGATTTAAACAAGTTACCCAATTAACCAGAAAAAAAAAGCTCAAAACTGAGCCCTGTTCCAGCAGTCTTTAATCAGACAAGTTCTAACTGCATTCCCCTGTTTACTAGGGAGCAGGGGAACCTTCTCCAAAAAAGATGGCCTGGATCAGTGCTCAAGTTATACAAACAAAGCTAAGTTCAGCAGGCCTGAATCTGGTCTATGCTACAGCAACAAGCCACACCAATTTCAGAAAGAAACAGTTCAAATAAGCAGGCACAATAAGCCTGTGACCAGATATTCCCATCTCAGAAGGGCAGAATCCAGCCTCTCCTCCCACAAGAGTGCAGACCACAAACCTTCTTAATGTAGAATAACTTGCCTGAAGCCCGAGTGCTTAAGCCAGAACTAATACACTTTTATAATAGCAGACACTGGGCCTTCAATCAGCAATTCCAAGCTTAGAAGGATGTAAGCTACCTGTCCTGCCACAACAGTGCAGACCACAAACCTTCTTAATGTAAAACCGCCTGTATGAAGCCCAAGTGCTTAAACCAAAAGACCTAGAATAACAGTTACAATTTAATCAGGCTCCTACCAAGCAGTAATAAATGCAGCAGACTAAATAAAATTGAGTACTTTTAAGAAAAGCAAAATAAAGTAGGAGGAAAGACAAATACAGTAAAAGCAAATTATTTTTTTTGGGCCTTCTCAAATCTACTCTCTGTATTAAGTAGAGTGAACACTAGACTCAGAATATGATCTCACTGTACTTGGCTAAGTGAGCAAATGAGATGGACCCAGGAGGAGTGTTCTAATACAGACTTACAGGAGGGGTGGGCAATTCCAGAGCCAGCAACACTAATACCAACACAAGAACAGGGACAGAGGGTGGGAAACTAACTGCAGAGAGACACAGAGGACACTGTTCAGAAACACACAATGAGGAAACAGAAAAAAATTAAAATACAGTACTTTTAAAACTGCAAGTTTGTACTTAGCAGAATATTAAATGCACTACTGCAAGTTTCACTTAGCTTCAGCTTCTAATGCAGATGTTTGTAGCCAAGCAAGTCTCTCAGGAGTTGAGCATAAAATGATTTCTCAAACTTTGTGGCTAGCACTTAAAGTACAGAGAAATCCCTCTAGGCTATTAAATATCAGATAACAAAGAAGTGATAACACCACCCTCTATAGCAAACAGACACAGAGCACACTGTTCAGAAACACACAATTAGGAAACAGAAAAAATGAAAATACAGTACTTTTAAAACTGCAAGTTTGTACTTAACAGAATATTAAATGCAGTACTGCAAGTTTCACTTAGCTTCAGCTTCTAATGCAGATGTTTGTAGCCAAGCAAGTATCTCAGGAGTTGAGCATAACATGATTTCTCAAACTTTGTGGCTAGCACTTAAAGTGCAGAGGAATCCCTTTGGCTATTAAATATCAGATAACAAAGAAGTGATAACACCACCCCCTCTATAGCAAACAGACACAGAGTACACTGTTCAGAAACACACAATTAGGAAACAGAAAAAATGAAAATACAGTACTTTCAAAACTGCAAGTTTGTACTTAACAGAATATTAAATGCACTACTGCAAGTTTCACTTAGCTTCAACTTCTAATGCAGTCTTATTATTATTATTATTATTATTATTTTTATTATTAATTATGACAGTTGTAGTGATGAGTGCACATCTCTCAAACTACAGTGGATATGAAAAGTTTACACACCCCTGTTAAAATGCAGAGTTTTTGTGATATAAAAAAATGAGACCACAATAAATCATTTCAAAACTTTGCCCACCTTTAATGTGACCTATAACCTGTACAATTCAATTGAAAAACAAATCTGTTAGGGGAAAAATATAAAAAATTTACAATAAGCTGGTTGCATAAGTTTGCACACCCTTAAACTAATACTTTGTTGATGTGCCTTTTGATTTAATTACAGCATTCATTCTTCTTGGGTAGGAGTCTTGTCAGCATGGCACATTTTGACTTGGCAATATTTGCCCACTCTTCCTTGCAAAAGCACTCCAAATCTGTCAGATTGCGAGGGCATCTCTTGTGCACAGCCCTCTTTAGGTCATCCCACAGCTTTTCTATTGGATTTAGGTCTGGGCTGTGGCTGGGCCATTCCAAAACTTTAATTTTCTTCTGATGAAGCCATTCTTTTGTTGATTTGGATGTATGCTTGGGGTCATTGTCATGTTGAAAGGTGAAATTCCTCTTCAGCTTCAACTTTCTAGCAGATGCCTGAAGGTTTTGGCCCAAAAGTGACTGGTATTTGGAATTGTTCATAATTCCCTCCACCTTGACTAAAGTCCCAGTTCCAACTGAAGAAAAGCAACCCCAAAGCATGATACTGCCACCATCATGCTTCACTGTGGGGATGGTGTTCTTTTGGTGATGCGAAGTGTTGTTTTTGTGCCAAACGTACCTTTTGGAATTGTGGCCAAAAAGTTCAACCTTGGTTTCATCAGACCATACCACATTTTCCACATGCTTTTGAGAGACTTGATGTATTGTTTTGCAAATTTTAGCTGGGCCTGGATGTTTTTCTGTGTAAGGAAAGGCTTCCATCTTGCAACCCTACCCCATAGCCCAAACATATGGAGAATATGGGAGATTGTTGTCACATGTAGTACACGACCAGTGCTTGACAGAAATTCCTGCAGCTCCTTCAGTATTGCTATAGGCCCCTTGGCAGTCTCCCTGACCAGTTTTCATCTTGTCTTTTCATCAGTTTTGGAGGGATGTCCAGTTCTTTGCAATGTCACTGTTGTCCCATATTTTCTCCACTTTTTGATGACTCTCTTCACTGTGTTCCATGGTATATCCAATGCTGTGGAAATATTTTTGTACCCTTCTCCTGACTGATACCTTTCAACAATGAGATTCCTTTGATGCTTTGTAAGCTCTCTGTGAAACATGGCTTTTGCTGTAGCAGACAACTGAGTAAATGTCAGGAAAATCCTACTAGGACAGCTGAACTTTATTTAGGCTGCGGTGGTGCAGCGGTTAGCATTGTCGCCTCACAGCAAGAGGTTCTCTCATTCGATTCTCGGCTGGAGTGCCTTCTGTGTGGAGTCTGCATGTCCTCCCTGTGGTCGAGTGATGTTAAAGACATGCAGGTAGGTGCATGCGTGAATGGGCGTGCCTTCTTTGAAGGTTAGGTATCGGGCTGGCAACTTGGCACCGTAAAAATCCACTGCCAATCATTAGTGGATGGGAGTTCCGCTCTGGCGACCCCTAACCAGGAAAAGCCAAAAGACTTTAATCAGAGTCTCTTTGATTGATAGCAGATGTGTACCCAAGAGGACTGAATGCTGTAATTAAATCAAATGGTGCTTCAATAAAGTATTAGTTTAAGGGTGTGCACACTTATGCAACCAGTTTATTGTATGTTTTTTTATTTTTTATATTTTTACCCCTAACAGATTTGTTTGTTTTTCAATTGAATTATACAGGTTATAGGTCACATTAAAGGTGGGAAATGTTTTGAAATGATTTATTGTGGTCTCATTTTTTTATATCACAAAAACCTTTCATTTTAACAGGGGTGTGTAAACTTTTTATATCAACTGTAAGTCTTCACTTCTTTCCACAAATGTCATGCATTGGTGGCCAGATTGTGCCTTTCAAATTGGTGATCTAGCAGAGCCTTGTGATTTTTATCCACCCGATTTTGCCTTGATCCTCCTGTATTTGCTGATTTTCTTCATAAGGTTAGACCTACTTAAAGGTATGTACATTAAAGAATTGTACATATACAAAGATTTATCACTAAATCTCTAAGGTAAAGTATCTGAAGCCTTCTTATTAAAAACAATTAAGAAAATGACATTCTTTCTAAACCTGTTCAGTGATTTTTAAAACTAGTAATATCAAAGGTTGAAAAGTATGAGGCACATGTGTCTCTTGTAGCTACTAAGTAGGGACCAACTCAAATGTCACACTGATGGGGGAAGGGATGTGAATTTGATATGCATACCAATAACACTTAGTTTTACAGCACAATAAACCACTTCCTTGCCTGATAAAAAGTATATATATATATATATATATATATATATATATATATATATATATATAGTTAGAAAGCTTGTGAGGAAACTATTACTCTGTTATTTTTGTTTTACTTGGTTCGCTTGTCTGTCTATTAATAAAGGATTTTCAACTGGAAACAGACTGCCTTCCTTGCTTGGATTACTTTCGAATACTTAGTAATTTGATACAGTATTTCAAATTTTATATTTTTTATTATTTTTTTAACTTAGGATGAGTTTAAATTTGATATTTCTACTACCATTATTTGATCTAATTAATATACAGTGATAACTAGATATATCTTCCACACAGAGACATTTCTTATACTGTTTAGATATGGAAATAGTCTTACATCCCTTGTCTGCTTGCTTTCATAGATTCATAGACTGTTACTAGGCTAGCAACCCAAGGGGCCTTTCTAAGCCTAGCCAAGTTTTCTTGAAAGAATAATTATGTCCTGTATCCAAACAGGACATTGAGGGTCAGGCATTTATAAGCTGCCTCTGTCCATAAGTGGCATGAGTGCCAGGCCTGGTATAAATTTCCGGTTCCGCATCCACTGGTCTAGTTTGCGCTTAAAATGGGTAATAGACAAACTCAGCTTCACATGGATGGGAAGCATGTTCCATAGGAATGTCTATATGGGTTTATGGGTCACATCTGTCTGTCCAGCGTGTTAAGTCACAGAAAAAATTCGGGTCTCTAGACTTTGCATTTCTGGTACACTTTGACTTACAAATATGTAGGAGATTCATAAGTGTGGGGTTTGACGATGCCTTGTAAGCAAAGCATAGATCACCCCTCAGCAATCTATAGGAGAATGAGTAGAAGGAAAGAGTTTAAGGTGCTCTGCATAAGGCAGGATTGTTGCGTCTTGTATTCTTTTTGTAAAGAACCTTTGAAGTCACCCTAGCTACTGCATATGCCTGGTCAGGTACATACCAAAGGGAGCATTGTACTATATCATTTGTCTGATGAAGGTGGAGTACAAGGGGATAATGGGATCAATTTCTAAACCTCAAACCTTATATAACCAAACTTCATTTTCATGAGATGAAAATCATGAAAGCTTAAATACCTGAATGGCGAATTTTTTCTAGGGTAAGTAAACACTTGTCCAAACTTACAGGAAACACACACCAAAGTAAGTAAAACTCACCTAGGTGGGGAGCTACAACCCCCACACCCCCCATTGTGAGGGACTGTTCCCCCCCCCCAACTATATATACCATCTCCGGGATCGCACTACTGTGGAGAAAAGGACATGGGCAAGTGTTTACTTACCCTGGGAAAAATTTGCCATTTGGGTATTTAAGCCTTCATGATTTTCATCTCATGAAAATGAAGTACTGTTATATGAGGTTCGAGGTTTAAAAGTAGATCCGTATAATGATCTTTTTGACCTAGATGCCATTCCTTTACTTATAAGTTGCGCTACATAAAAGCATTTTTTTTCACTGCTGTGGCCACATGGTGGTCAAAGTTAAAGCTACTGGCTAACTGCGTACCTGGATCCCTGACCACTGAGTCGACTCTTTGGGGTGTATTATTAACATGATAATTAGCCAGAATGGTTGACTTCCCATAGGGTACAATTTTGCATTTCTTAACATTGAGTTTAAGATCATGACTTTGGCACCATTTGTTAGTCAGAGAGAGACTTTCTTGAAGAATACAGGGTCTGCAGGGGAGTTGATAGTAACCCTCAATTTGCAATCATCTGCACACCTAGGCATAAACCTTCAGCATTTGCTTCCATTTTAGAGAAATAGATG
Organism: Protopterus annectens; assembly: GCF_019279795.1. Classification (NCBI taxonomy): domain Eukaryota; kingdom Metazoa; phylum Chordata; order Ceratodontiformes; family Protopteridae; genus Protopterus; species Protopterus annectens. The sequence continues at coordinate 577,372,086 of NC_056748.1, forward strand.
CCAAAAAGGAGTGGCCCTGCTATTGAGCTCCTGGGTCCTGTCAGTGAGTCAGTTGGCTATCTAGTGCGTTATAAAAGGGTCTCTACCTAAATTTAGAGAGCTTGTCTGTAATGCCTGAGTGAGGTATTGTATCAAAATCCTTGGCCAGGTCGAGGTAAGTCGTGTGCACAGTCTTACCTTCATCCAGTGCTTTGGTGGCCCTCTGTAAAACATCCACCAGATTTAATAGGTATGACCTTCATTTAACAAAGCTAAAATGTGATGGATCCAGCATTTGCAGTTTACCTATGTCCTCATTTATTATGTTCATGATGATTCTTTTCATGGCCTTATATATGAGGTTGGTAAGACTTATGGGCCTGTAGTTACCCGGATGAGTCATTGGACCTCCTTTGTGCAGGGGAATGACTGTAGCCATCTTCCATTCCTTGGGCACAAAACCTGATTGAAGGCTCCAGCTGAAAAGTGATTCAAGTATACCAGAGAGGTCATGTTTCATGCTATTCATTAAACATTCCAGGATGTTATTGGGCCCATAGATGCAGTGTTTTTCGCCTTGAGAAGTGCATTGATGACCTGTTCTCTAGTAATAGTATAGGGAATTGTGTTATATGGTATTTCCTTTTGAGTATCGGGGGGAAATTTGAGCTGAACCTGTCAGCCAAAAGGTTGGAAATGGCCTCCTGTTCAATGGGGGTGGTGCCATGTACAATAAGTTGTGCATAGTATTTCCTCTGAGGTTATGGGTATAGCTGTATAAAGACTTGTGGTTGTCCTTTGCCTGAGAAGCTATTTTTTCTTCAAATTTAGCCTTTGAAGTATTGGTTAACCCTCTTAGCTACCTGTTTAGATTGGTCAGGGGGCTTTTAGTATTTATGGCTTTGTTCCTCCTATGATTGGCCGTAACTCAGTACATACTATGGTGTTTACTGGGTTTGTGGTGCTTGGAATTTAGCCAAGGTGTTGCTTAGTAGAGAGAGGTTAGCCTTGGAATAGTTCCTAAAGGTTTTTGGTTTTGCCCGATACCGGAGTTAATTATTATTTCAAGTAATACTGCCTTATGATCAGATCTGACAAGTGGAGATATTACATTGGGAGAGGAAGATTGATTCCCCATATTTGTGAGTACAAGGTCAAGGATGCTTGTACCCCTGGTAGGAAAATGGACCAACTGTTCCAGGATGTTAGCATTAACAAAGTTTAGGAATCTCAGGGTTTGTGCATTAGAAGTATTATAGGATTCCCACTCTATAGAGGGGTAGTTGAGATCTACCATGAATAGTGTATTGAATTGAATGGTAAGGGACTCTAGTACATTGAAATAGGTATTTTGGGTTTCCTGGGACTTGGAGGGGGGACTGTAGGTTGCATGGATATGGCACAACACCCTGTTTATGGTGAGTTGCACATGTACGAGTTCCAGTGGGTCTTACATTATAACTGGTATGGATGTGATATTGGTTTTAATATACACCGAAACTCCTCCAACTTTTGTTCACTCCTGTGCAGTAGCTGGTTGAAAGATGTGAAAAGCATTATAACCTTGCACTGCTGGGGTACTCTCAGCGACTTTAATCCATATCTCCATTACAAAGAGGAAGGCTTGTAGGGAGTGGAATTTCATGTTAAGACTTCTAGCATTGAGCAGTACCACCTTCAGATATCCCTTCATAGCGTCAGTTAAATTGGTAGGTGTATCACTTTGGTATTGCTGAAAAAAGACACTATGGCACTGAAAAAGGTCTTTGCCAATATCCGAAAGCCTAGAGGGGATAAGTGCAAAACAACATGGTCTGTTAACCATGTCCTCCCTGGCCGTCAAATATTGTACCTCCTGGATTGACACCAGCGGCTAAGCCAATTGCTAAAATCAATTTTCTGTTGGTAACATGGCATCATCCTTGAAGAAGGTAGTATGCTGCTCAGTGCTAGAGTCATACCTGCCTGAGACACGCAATTAGCAAGCTCGATCATGTCTCACTTCATATAGTCAAGGGAGGCATGTCTCAGGTCATTAACACCCACATGGACCTTGACAGATTTATACTGGTATCTGTGGTTCAGTAACCTAAATGCCTGTATGACTTCATGGATCCTAGCCCCAGAAAGGCAGCTAAGCATGAATCTCTTTGTTCAGTGTAGTGAGGGGACATCAGTGTGCTTCAGTCTAGAATCACCATTGACCAGGAAATTTGGCTGTGTGCTAGTTTGCCTTAAGGGCTTAGCAATGGAGCCATTGGATACAGTGTTCTTATGTGTAGCTGCGGGTAGTGTTTTAACAGAATGTTTATGTGATGGCTGAGGATCCTTGATTGTACTTATGCTGTGGCACTTACAGGTAGCCTTCCTAAAACACTAAGACATCCTGGTCTTAGTGTTTTAGGAAGGCTACCTGTAAGTGCCTCAGCTTAAGTAGTTTTATGTGAAGTTCTTTACCCTTTGCAGTAGGCATGGTGCAAGTGTCACTGATAAAATCTATGTGATTAGTTTTGGTTGTATGAGAGAGTTTTGTCTCCAGCATTAAAGTGTATTTACACCTGTCATATAGGCAGTTGCTACAGTGCCGCAGAATACCAATCTCAACCAGACTGACCACAGAGAGACTCAGGAAGTGCATATCTATGGCTGTTGATCTACTAAGGAGGAGTGAGGAAAACTTAAAGATTGAACAAGTCAATAAAACAAAGAACTTGATGAGCAACACTCAGCTTGGAGCAAACTAGATGCTCTAGTAGTTAAAAAGAAAAATCTCTAGATGGTAATGCCACAACCGTGTAGACTACAAACCTTCCTAAAGTAACTGGTTTGGAGCCGAAGTGTTTAAACCATAAATAAGACTCTTAGAATGACTGACACATTAAGTCTTCAACCAGCAATTCCTAGCTCAGAATGGTGTAGGCTTTCATCTCCTGCCAAAAGAGTGTAGACCACAAACTTTCCTAATGAAGAATAACTGGTTTGGAGCCCAAGTACTTAAATCAGAAGAAAGATGCTTAGAATAACAGGTACAATAAACATTAACCAGCAATTCCCAACTCAGAAGGGCAGATGCTACCCTCTCCTTCCATAGAGTATAGACCACAGACCTTCTTAATGTAAAATAACTGGCCTGGAGCCCAACCACTTAAACCAAAACTAAGACACTTTTAAAATAACAGACTCAATAAGCCTTCAGCCAGCAATTCCCAATTCAGAAGGGTGTAAGCTACTTCTGTCATAGGAGTGTAGACCGCAAATCTTCCTTATATAAGATAACTAGCCTGAAGCCCAACGGTACTTAAATCAGAACTAAAAGGCTTTAAATAACAGTTGCAGTTTAATCAGGCTACTAACAAGCAGTAATACATGCAGCAGATTAAATACAACTGAATAAGTACATGCAGCAAAAAGTTAAAGTAGGACGAAGCACTGATACAATAAAAGCAGCTGAATATAGTGCAGTTTTTTAGTAAGTGGAAAGTGGAGGACAGAAGATTATTCAAGTTTAAAAGACTACAGAGAAGGGCCTTCCCAGCTCATCTCTCAGTACTGAGTAGAATGAGCTGATGAAATGGGACTGGGAGGAGTGTCCAAAATCAGATTTATAGTAGGGGCGGGCATCTCAAAAGCCTCCGAGTTTAAATTAGGAATGCTATGTCTTAGTTCCTCCCACTAATTAGCTGGATGCTAGTCACTGTTTGCAAATAATTATTTTCTAACTGATCCTAGCCAAGACCTCATAAAAACTCCAAAAGAACAAAAAACTTAAAACAAAATGCAATGTAAAAAAAGATAGAAAAATAGAAATAACTAAACCTTAAATTAATAACTTCAATTAGTGTTGCCACCTGTCTGCCAGAAATCAAGCCGATTGTCCAGTAGTGCAAAAAACACTGAACAAACTACAGTATTCTGTTTAAATAAAGAAATGGACTATTGGAATTTGTTAATTCTGCAGATTTACCATGCTTTTTCCAGAAAAACATAGTAAATCAGCAGAAAAAAGGGATCTCAAATGGAAAAAAGAGGGTGTTCCTCCTCATCTGCCGTGACAGTAACATCATGAGATGAGTGGAAAGTAGGAGGAGAGATGGGAGGATATGGGCGGTGTTGTGGGAGGTGCTAGGGTGTGACCTTGGTCCAGTTTTCACCACAACAAAAGTGGCAACCCTAACTTCAATCCAAAATCAACTGCAGACAGAGATCAGCAATAGTCAGGCAGAGAAAGGCAAGTCAAGCAAGCATTACGGCTAAATAAAGATGCCTCTAAATATTTCCAGTTAAATTAGGAAAGATATTTCTCAGCTCCTCCCAGTAATTAGCTGTATGTTATTCACTGCCTGCAAAGAATTATTTTTTAACTTTTCTAACTCATCCTAGGCAAGAACTCTTAAAACTGCAAAAGAACAAACAACTTAAAACAGAATGCAACATAAGAAAAAGATAAAAAAGTAGAAGTAAGCAAATCTTAAATGATTAACTTCAAGCCAAAATCAAATGCAGACAGAGGTCAACAATACTCATGCAGAAAACAGCAAGTCAAACAAGCACTAAAGCAATTCCGTAAGGTAGTGACTGTTTTTATACCGAGGATCCACACTGCTTCCACAATGCCCAGGCACTGCTCCTAAGCAAAAAGAGCCACAGAACTAATCTAAAAGTACAGTAATGTATAAAAAAATAACAACTTGAGTCACTGAAGTGTTTTATTGGATGTTTTTAATGAGGCGGTTCAAGCATGTGAGTTCTGTTATTCTGTATATTGCTAATAGTTCACTAGTCCCACTGTGCCAGTTTCTACAATAAATTGTATCTTTCATAACAGGAAGTAACCAAAGTGTTTTCATTTCTTACTGTTCCTAAGCTATATATATGCTGCACTCGTTTAATGATGAACAGGGAATTATTAGACCAGCATTTATGTCAAGTTAACTGAAGTAATTAGCAAAGCAGCCAAACAAGCCCCTGTGCTGTTCATAGGAAAGATGAAAAGTTGTACAGATGGAACTACAGGTGTTTGTACAGGAGAAGCCAGAATTGTCACAATCAGAGCTGCTGTAAGAAAATAGGGGTTATGAGAAATGTGGTAAAAGTTAAAGGGGGGGGAGAGAAAGAAAGGCATCTGGAATCATATCCTTAAGAAACACTGTAGTACAGCAAGAATTAGTCCTAATTCGTAACTAACGACATCACATCCATACAGATTTGAGAAACCGGGGATTACGGTTAACGGAAATAATGGTTATTGTTATTGTCAGAGTGTAGCCTGTTTATGAGGAAGTAGTGGCAGAACTGAAAATAAATTACACCATTGTTCCTGAGGAGAAACACCAGGTTTGTGGCTACAAGGGGAAAAATAAATTGCTTGGAAAGGATTACTTGCTTAAAAGTTGACGCCGCTGTGCCCTAAAGTCTGGGAAAGCCTGCAGCCCAATTCACATTCTCTGAAAAGGAGAGATCCTGAGGTTTTCGTGGTGGTGCTTACATTAGCAGGCCTTGTGTCAGTTTCCTGGCTGCTTCATTTTTTCAAACTGTTAGTTTTTGTTTTTGAGGCTCATTGCATCAAACTGTCTTGTTCTTACTCTGTGTCTGTAGCGCACACATTTTTTAAAGGTTGTCTATTGCCTACACATATAACATTGACCCGCATTTTAGTTGCTGCAGCTGCTGTCAGTTTCCTTTTTCACGTATATTGTATCCCTGAATTCAAAAGGACTCCCTCTCTGTGATTTGATTTAGAGTGGAGCAAACTGAATCTGTATCTGTAAGTGTAAATGTCAACATGGCAGCAGAATTAGCCCTATAGAAATTCTAATGATTTAAAGAATCCTACAGCTGGCTTTGCAAGACTATTTTGGTATATCCACAGGACCTCATGAGGAAAGTGTTTATTTAGGGCACAGAGTCCAGCTATGACATGGAGAACAAGTAATAATTGTTCTGGAGAAAGGTCTACAGAGAACACCTGGTTACCTGCTGCTTCCTCCAATGCATTCTCCATTCTCTAGATACTGCAGCTGTTTGATCAGACAGGCAAACCTGTCATGGCCTTCAGAAGTGCTCATTTTTGGTTTTAATAGTTTTATTTGTCTTCCCCCTTTTTAGTTTCTCCATATTTTTTGAGTTTCTAATACCATGATGGGAATGGACCCCATTCCTAAGTCAAAGTACGATTAAAGTTCATGAAATTAATATTGTTTCACTCTTTGATGTCAGCCAAAAGTGCTCTTCGCAGCACCCGAAATGTGCCCGGTAATGACTCTTTCTGCAATTCGTACGGAGTTACATGTATAGGTAGCATATCTAAATATGATTGTAGACTCTTTTTTTATAAGACCCATTGCACCTACTACTGTTGGAACTATCTGGGTATCTTTCTTCCACATTGCTCTAGTTTCTGCTTGCAAGTCCTAATATTTTGACTTTGTCTCTCTCTGTCCACAGGACACTGTAGTCACTGTGTGTGGAGATTTCAATGATCAATACTACTTTTGTTTTCTTTTTTCAGACCAGTATATCCAGGTTTCTAGCATCTATCTTTTGAACTGTTGGCAATGGATGATCCCATGTGATGTAGACTACATCATTTTCTGTGATGCTTTGTGGGTCATGTTTCCAGTGTTTTTCAGCCACTTCAGTACCATAATGTTTGCCAATCCCCAGTGCAACAGTCTTGCCATATTATTATGCCTTTCAGTATGCAGTCCTTCTGCCATTAGTATGTCGCAACCTGCAACATGGTATGCAACTGTTTCTAATTCTGTTTTACAAAACCTGCATTTGTCTGTTTCTCCCACATGCTCAATGGACTTTGTAAACCAACATGTACGTAGACCACTCTCTTGTCCCACCAATATTAACCTTTCATCTCTTGGTTTGAATTCGCCTCTCCTTAACCATTCCTTCATTCATTCCTGATCAACATGAGGTTTTTCCAGAAATTTTCTATACTTGCAACTATATTTATGCATTTTCCACATTTCTTGCCTTCTCTTCTGGTCCTTCACTTTATATTCTTTCTTTTGTTTTTTGGCACATTCAGTTGCTGCCTGGTTTTTATCCACTTGTGGTTTGATTTTCATTCCTGCTTGACTCCAATATCCTTCTGCTAGATTAAGTAAGGAAGTAATCTTAGATTTATTCTCATCATGTTTCCAAACTTTCACTAGATTTGGGTCTTGTGAGGTCAGCAGATATGTGTAGAGTCCTACGATTGCAGATCTGTACATGTAATCAATTTCAAGGAGGCCCATCCCTCCTTCGGAACAGAGAATATATAATCTTAATATGCACTGATTTTTATAAATCATTTGGTGAGCATGAAGCAATCCTCTTGTTTTCTTATCTAATCTAGCCAACATGTTTTGGGGCCAGCCAATCACTCCAAAACTGAAGTTAGGACAGGAAGAGCAAATTGGTTTATAGCTTGGATTTTGTTCCTAGATGTCAACGTTGTTTTCAAGATTAATTTAAGTTTTCTGAAGTACTCCTTACTGAGTTTTATTTGCATTTGTTCATGTTTTATTGTTGATCCCTCATCAGTTCCCAAATATTTATACACTCCATCTTGCTCTCGTTATTTGATATTGCATTCTTGTCCCAAACTGACGTTTTCTTGGTGCTGCAGTTTTCTTGCTTTAAAGGTTGCTTTTGCACATATATCAAAACCAAATGACTTTCTTATATCATCTGAAAAAGTTTTGACAGCTTGCAGTTGTACTTTCACTTCCTCAACTGATGAGCTATACAGTTTCAGATCATTGACAAACAGAAGATGAGAAGTCTACACTTTTTTGTTTTCTAGGAGCCAAATTATAGCCATGGCCTAAGCTGTTAAGTAGACAGCTTAATGGGTTGAGGGCAAGGCAGAATAGCAGCGGTGACAGAGAGTCACTCTGGAATATCCCCCTTTGAATTTTTATCCCTGGGATAATAATTTGTCCTTTATCATGGCTTAATTGCAAAGTGATCTGCCACTGTTTCATGGTCACTGTAATGTAGTTGATCAGTGTAGGGTGCATCTTATACATTTTTAAGCACTCTTTTATCCATGAGTGTGGGATACTATCAAATGCTTTTTTGTAGTCAATCCATGCCATACTTAAATTTTTCCCCTATTTACAGTTCTCCACTATGACTTTATGTAACAGTAAATGATCCTTTGTTCCATATGACTTTCTTCTATTGCCCTTTTGTTCTGTTGCCATAATTAAGTTCTCTTCTAAATGACGATAGACTCTGTTAGCATCAATTCCAGTGTATAGTTTATAAGTCATCTGAAGGCAAGTTATTGGTCTATAATTTTTAGGGTAGCTTGCAGGTTCACTGTTAAGTAGGGGCATTGTTTTTCCTGTTGTTAGCCAGTTTGGTGTCTGTTCTGGGTGTGCATATAAATAGTTATTACTCATGGCTAAATCTTTATGCAAAGATGTTAATACTTTTAACCAGAAGTTAGATACTGCATCTCGGCCTGAGGTTTTCTAGTTTGAGGCTTATCTTAACTTTATTTCAATCTCTCTGGCTGTTACTTAATCCCATTTCATATCCTGTACCTTTAAACGTCTTATTCTTCTATCCATTTAGCATCTTTAAGTTCCAAAGGATCATCATAGATACTTCTCCAAAATGTATCTATTTCTTCTTTTTTGGTGGTCTTTCAACTCCTTTTACCTTGTTTCCCAGTTCTCTATAAAACTTTTTTTGGTCATCAATAAATTGCTTATTTTGTACTTTTGCTCTATATTTATCTGTGTATCTTCTAAGCTTTTTTAGTTTATTTGCGATAGTACATGATAGATCCGGATCTGTTCTAACAATATGCATTGCTTTTATCACATCTTTCTTTCTAAGTATTTTCATTGATCTGTTCCCTCTTCTATACTCTCCTAACAATGACACTTCTTGTCTTAGTTACTTTATAGTTTTCTCTATTCAGTGCTTCCATGATGGCATTCAATTTCTCCCCTGTCTCTCCCTCACTACATGTGTTCTTGTGGTAGAACTTTATCAGTTATTAATTTAGCTGCACAGTAATATATCTTGTTTACTTCTGTTGTATAGCATGAATCTCTATGGACAGTCCTAATTATTATGTTCATTTGTTTCATCAAACTTTTTGACATTCTGCAGTCTATTTCTTTCATTGATCTTAATATGTCTATCTCTATTAGGTCATGCAGCTCTACTCTTAGCTCATTTTCTTCTAAACTGAGGGCACATTTTTTGTTTTCCATTTCCTATGAGCATTCTATAGAAAGTTCTATTGTATCTTCCTGTGGCACATTCTCCACAGTTTCATCCTGTGCCATTAGTTGCTCTGTCATACGAAAACTCACTGGCCTATCACTCCTCAACATTAACTGTCAGAGTTTTCACAGTTTCCTGTTCCTTCCCATGCCATCCAGTTTCAAGTGAATGTTTATACTTGTTTCCTGTGGAAGGCTCCAAAATATCTTCATATGGCACCTCACCAATTGCTTCCCATTCTACTATATTCCCCTTAATTTGGAGTTCCATTGCTCAGTCCTTTTGTGGTGCTTTTTGAATTAGGTTTTCTACACTTACCTCAGTTTCTATTTCTTTAACTCTACCATTACTGATCTCCTTTCCTTCTTTATATTCTTATTTTTTGTATTGTAAAGTTTTCCATGTCTGGGTTCCTTTGCCTATATTTCTCTTAAAATATCTTTGGTGCTGCTCTTTTTGTATTAATTAGTTTTGCTTTCTCCTTTGCATAGGTATTACACCATATTAACTCTCTTTTTCTTTCCCATGTCCATATTTCTTCTTCAGACATCTCCTGATCTTCCTGTTTCTCCTTAACTTTGGGGACTCGTTCCATCATGGTGTGATGTAACCTGTGTTAGACCTTCTAAATCAAATCCTTCACTTCGCAGGCATTCCATAACTTCAACTTCTATTTTTTTAACTTCTGTTTTACTAATCTGCTTTTCTACATTCCCTCTTTGTGATATTTGTTTTATTGTGAAATTTTCCATGTGTGGATGCCTTTGCCGGTATTTCTCTTCGAATATATTTGGGGCTGCCTTTTTTAAGTTGATTAATATGGCTTTCACCTTTGCATAAATATTGCAGTATATCAAATCTCTCTTTCTTTCCCATGTCCATATTTCATTCTTATACTTTTCAAAAATATCTAGGTTTTGTTTATATTTTTGTACTTCCTCAGATGCTTCTTTTTCCAAACAGATCAAAGTTTCTTGGTCTATATACTGTTTTTCAAAAAATCTTTTGTATTGACCACATATTTTTATTTGAAGCTTCTGACTGGGCCTGGTCCCATTGTAGGAATGTTTCCATATTTTGAGGATTCTACACAGTCATTTTTTCCAGTCCTGGCGCCAGTGCACCTACCAGGATTGGGCACTTTTTTATCCTGGGTCTTGTGCACCCAGCTATCTTTTTTAATTTTTGACCTACTTCTGTCCATGATGCATGTTATATAAATACAGTCTATATATCAGTGTTGCCTTGGTGAGTTTTTTAGAAAACAGGGTCCACCTTGTGAAGGTACTCACCAAGATTTGAGGATGAATTCAGTTTCAGCACTACTATTCTCCTTTGCTTGCTGACTTTTCATCTCTCCATTCGGACCCCAAATATGTCTTGTCAGAATACTGTAATGTATCAACAGCATAGTTTATCTGAAGTAATTTTATTGTAAAAGGATTTCAGTGAAGTTGTAATATATAATCCAATTCCTTGTAATGTGTTTATTATTTCAAAGCATTGAAAATATTCCAGTAAATTTGCTTCAAGGAAATTTAATGAAGCTGGTTGTTATTTACATGTAAATGTTATGTTCTTTTATGGATGTTAGTAAACATTTTTAACAGCCCTTTCAGTTAAGATGTTTTGTTACTTCTAAGTCACAGAAGTTGTCACTAAGAAGTCCGACAGTTTGCAGTTACTACCACTCTTGGTTCTCATGCCACTGCAAGCAGGGTAAGCTAGAACTTTATATTTAAAACTCTTGAATTATATCTTACCTCCAACTAGCTATCCAATATGTTTCTATTACAGATTGCCCTCTTAAATTTTCTCCTCTTATTGTCTGCCATTACATCCTACCAACATCAACTTTCTTCAGTCCATCCATCCTCCATTTCTACCCCCACATTACACTACAATAAAATGTAGCATCTAGCCTATTCAACTCCACCATAGTAGAGCTATTCACTTACGAATACATACCCTCCACCTCAGCCACCTCATAAACAAGCCAGACATGTACTCAAATACCTGACATACTAATAAACCTAATATCAACAATTAAGCTTAGTGGCGATGTCTACCCAAACCAGGCCCCAAAGTCAGTCAACAAAAAACAGTCATGACAACCCCCCCTTAACACTCATATTAATATTGACCTTGTCCATACAAAATCAGACCTACTTTTTCTAAACATGAAATTTAGGCTTTTATTAAATAAAATTAATGAATTGCATGCATCCCTCACTCTCTACTCCCCAGACATAGAAGTCCTAACTGAAACCTGACTCAACATCTCAATTAATAACAATGAGATTCTGCCCCAAAGCTACAACATCTGTAGATTAGACAGATTAAATAAACGAGGAGGAGGTTTAGCAATAATATACAAAAACACCCTAAAACTCGAATACCTGGACTTACACCCACCAAAACTAAATAATGCAGAGATGCTATTTTCTAGAGTAGAATTGAACCCCAGCAAATCTATAATCGTCATAGCAATTTACATTTCTCCTGGCAATGACTCCACCTTAATTGAAGACTTCCTCAACTGGTCATCTACAACCTTTTCACAGGAAACAATTGTTATGGGTGACTTCAACTTAGACTGGCTAACCTGCACCTCAGAAAATCCCACACACTTCATAAACTTACACAGATTCTCCCAGTTAATAAAAAAACAACTCAGGTAGATTTAAAAAAAAAAAAAACAGTAGACAATATTGGACTGGACCTTGGCCAGTAAACCATCATTTGTTAGTCAGGTTGTCTCCCAGATACTTAAGCGACCACCAACGCACCTAACTCTTCCAACAAAATCTAAATTTCCCCCAACTTACTATATTTAGGCACATACATAACAGAAAAAAAAATCTCTCCCCAAACCTTCATATCAGCCTTACAACAATGTGACTGGAACCTCTATCTTCACTTCCATTAGACACAGTAGTATCATACTTCAATCATACTTTCTTAGACATACTAAACATCCAAGCTCCCTTAGAACAGTAAGAACAAAGGCAAACTATGCCCCATGGCTAACCAAAGAAACAAAACAACTTCTCAAAACCAGAGATAAAGTTTGGTCACAATACCAGTCCAATAAAAGCCTGGCCACACTAAAGTATTATCAGCAACTAAGAAATAAATTTAAAAAAAAAAAAAGGTAAAAAAATGACAAGAAATTCTACTATATAGCAACCCAACAAAAATACCAAAACAACCCCCAAAAATTCTGGGCAACTATAAACCAGCTCTTACAGTCAGGCAAATCTGTAACTCCAACTCCCTCCACCACAAACACATGCGGTAGTATAGACTCTCAATTCAGTACCTGCTTCAGTTCCATTCTAAGCTTAACCAAAACAAACCACTATGCCATTGAAAATCCCTACTGAACCCAATGAAACATCCAGCATTTTTTCTTTTAAGCCCATTCAGACTAGTACTATAAAAAGAATGCTCCACAAACTAAAACCCACTACCCTTGCTGCCGACAAACTACCCACTGACCATCTTAAGTTAGCTGCTGACATCATATCCTATCCAATCACTATATTGATTAATCACTCCATAACTACGCATCAAGTTCCCAAAATCTGGAAAACTTCCTACATACCCGTACACAAAGGGGAGCCTGTACCAACCTTTCTAACTACAGACCAATCACAGTTCTGTCACACTTATCCAAAATCTTAGAAATATGTGCTCACTCCCAACTCATGAATATCCTACTCTCTAATAATCTAATTTGATAAGCATCTCATCTCATCACAAAATGGTTCTCATCCAGGAAAAAAGAGGTCATTGTTCCTCTATACTCGACACTCATTAGACCTATTATAGAGTACAACGCCCCTTTTGGAATGTACCTCACAAGACATCCGCAGCAGCTGGAAAGGCCACAGAAGTACCTCACAAAGAAGATTACTGGCCTCAGACAAATGCCCTACACTGACCGCCTCAAAAAACTCCAGCTTTACTCCATAGCATATCGCCTACTCCGAGGTGATCACTGCCTAACATATAAAGCTATGTCAAACCCAGAGCTGTTGGACATGCTACACCTAAAGAAATCCCAATCCCTCAGAGTAGGGTTGCCACCCCTCTGTTTTTTTTCCGGACTATCCAGAAATCAAACTGATTCTTCGGTAGTCCGGAAAACATTGTACAAACTCCGGTATTCTGTTTCAGAAAGGAAACAGACTATCGGAGTTTGTAAATCGGCTGATTTACTATGCTTTTCTTTACAGAAAAGCGTAGTAAATCAGCAGAAAGCAGGCAGCAGGAATGGAAAAAGAGGGCATTCCTCGCCAAGTTTATGTCATTGTGACATCACAAAACGGGTGGGATGTAGGTGGGGTTACTGATGACGCGAGGGGCATGGCTTTACTCCGGTTTTAGCCACGATGAAAGGTGGCAACCCTACCTCTGAGCTACACGCTCTAGGGACCTAAACCTTGTCACCTCAATAAACAGGACATGCTGGAGGGATAGATTCCTTTCCCAGAGACTTCCCATACTCTGGAACAGGCTACTCATCTATGTCAAGCAAAGTTCTTCATTAGCACTCTTCAAGAAAAATCTTGATGAGTGGATGGGAAATAGGAAATACACCCCGGGGATCACTTCTGTGTCTCTGCTCGATAGTGGCACAGGAAAATAACTTTCTTGGGTGACGTAAGCCAGGGAACCTTGTTGGCTAGGCTTATGTAGGCCCTTGGGCCGATAGCCTAGTACCTACCTATGAATCTGTCAACTGTTATAAAGTGCACATAAAACTAAGCTCTCTCTACAGATCTAAACCATATCTCACTGACTTCACTAGACAGTCTATTGCCAGGACTAATTTACTAAATGTCTCCCCTCCTGTATGCCTCTGCCATCTTCACCAACCTGAAGAAAACTGATCTAGCTAAACTAGATGCTTGCTATAGCAAGGTTGTTAGATTTGCTAATAACTCCCCATGCAGAACACATCACTGTAATGCCTTAGAACAACTAAACTGGTTGGAATTACCTAACCTTCTCACATTCACCCAACTTATAATAGCTCACAGCATAGTATATAAAGCTAAAAAATGCCCAGCTCTTCAAGACCTACTTAAAACCTAATCTAATCAAGGCAGCTCAGATCTTCTGATAAGCTTCAATTACAAGTCACTAAGGCCAACAACTTCTATGGAGATTGTCTCTACTCCAATTTCATCTCCAGTACATGGAATTTTGAACCCCAAATGGTACTTACATATTATCGCAACCAGATTTGTCAGCTGAATAGCGTCTGCGTCACGGTCGTCTGTTGGGTCAGCGAATGTAGTCAAAGTGCATCGTTTAGTGTGTGCATGTCCCAGAAATATGTGCTGCCTTTACTTTTATTTAAAAAAACATAGTATTGTGGTCCCTTGCACAGATGCCTCTGTGCTGTTATTGCAACCATTACTGTCTTTCAAGACCGGGTGCTGCACACCAGTTTCTCCTGGCAAATACAAAAATGTTATCAAAGACATTCAAAAGTGTGTTTGTGTCACGCAAGTGTGTGCTAATTTTAGGTTATGTAAAAAGCATACTTCTTTCCTCCTATGAAGATGCGTCTATGAACACAACCAGGGAAGAAGTTGTCAACATTAACAGAGCAGTAAAGAAGGAATGACCATGACTGCTCAACTAATGTGTCAACCTCGGAACCTGCCTCCTTCACAATTCAAAAACATCACTGAAACATAGGTCTCATTGCAAGGCTTCCTTTAATGGATGATTAACACATTGTGGAAACTAAAAACCTTAGAAATAATACCTTCTATGTCTGTGTTTACTTACTGTCTAATAACTGTCTTAACTATCACTCCTTTACTGTTATAACTTTACATTCCCCTTCATATGATAGCATCCATGTTCTTTCATTCATGCCTCTGTACTACACGCAAAATAGGAAGAGGAATTTGTTGATTGTTCCTGCTCCTGCTGCTTAACCACTGTACTCCGACAGTGGTGGACACTTTGAACATCCATTTTAACAGTGAGATGCAGTCGTCTCAGTCCAAGTGTGCCAGTTTCGTAACCACAAACATCTGGTTGTGATAATACGCAAGTACCCCCAAACATATACTAACCCCCCACAAATTTAAAATACTTCTCAGGTCCCACCTATCTAACTCCTGGCTTTGCTGTTGTCCAAATCCAGACTGAACAAAGTCATTAATCTTTTTTGAGAAATTCCAATAACAGATCTTGAATTTACTAAGCTACCCTTAAATCTCTTACTTCTACATTTTTAACCACTAAGACTTGTATCTAACTATGTTTCTCTAAATATTATAATGTTCTTTGTACATAAGTGTGATGTTTCTCTAATTGTATGATGTTCTTTATAATACATTTATGATTATTATTAACAAAAGGCACTAGGTGATCATCTAATCATATGTTTTGTATTTTTCTTATATTACATATGTATTCTTTGTAAATTATGGGACTTTTTTTGAAGGTCTCAACTTAAGTTTGTATTTTCTTATATTATGTATTCTCTGTGGGGTTATTTTTCTTGTCTCATCCTATGATTGTAGTTTCTTAGATTGTTTTCTGTGTAACTAGTGGAACGTTTTCCCCCAGGCCTCCTCTGAAAATGGGTTTCCCACCCAGTCAGACAGTCTTGGTAAACAACCATAAAATAAATAAATAAAGTTCTTGCAGGCTGTGATTAGACTGCATTCTTATTGTTCATCTTGGCCGGGAGCCCTATAAGAGTAGTACTGCAATCTATTCTACTGCTTACAGGTCAAGAGTGATATTATATACAAGTGTAAAGAGATCTAATTCTGCTAGTGGCCAGATGTACAGGTGCATTAGGACATTTTCCAGACATGTAAATAAGGATATGGCAGTGGTCATCAAGAGTGGAAAGCAACACATTGGTGTTATGCATCATCTCAGATCTGTTGTTAATAATATAGTTAACAAAGAATGGTTACCTCTGGTAGAGACTGCAGCATGAGAGTTCAAGAGCATGGGGGAACACTCCTCAAGCAGATGAGTCTTAAAGCTGTCTGCATTTCATAACTGGTCAGCATTGAATTCTCCTAGAATATTTTTTTTTTCTTATTGCAAATAATAGGTGTCAAGTTCTGATAAGAAGGCTTGCCATATCAGTTCATAGTTCATAACTTGTTACTAGGCTAGTTTTCTTAATAGACCATTCTATGCCTAGCCCATTTCCTTACCAAAGGTGAGAATTAAACATTGGACCTTGTGTTTGTGAGACAAACACCTAAACCGTTATACCAACCCCCACCAGTAATACTGACAGATGGTATAAAGAAGAGTTACTCTGTCAGATATTGGTTAAACAGCAAAAATGTAAATGTGTTACCAAGGATGTTATGTGAGATTTTATATATTTGTTTATTTGTACTTGTATTTGTTAACAGAGGTTGAGCATTGATCCAAATGGACCTTTTGTAGATATAGTGTGGAACGTTGCCTGAATTAGTACCACCTCTAGTGACCTAGTTTCTGACAGAGACAGCAGCAGCAGCATTACTTATTAATCCCAGCAGAGTTTATATGACAAAAAAAAAATCAAATTCCCCTCAAGGGAGACAACATTACAGAGGAAGGTGTGGTAATATCCTTGGGAAGCATAGAGTAGCTAGTACTGAAGATACAAGTGGGCTCAAGGAGATGGCATTCTGTCCAAGCAACAGAGGCAGAGCAGAAAATAAATTAGACTGATACTGAAGAAACTGTTTTATTCATCTGAAGTTGAAGTGCTGAACAAAAGTTACATGCTGCACTAATGTAAAATAGGTGTAATATGGCCAGTCTGTCCATTGTCAGTGTATCAAAGTGAATCCTTGACTGTGAGTTGAGACCTTTCCTCAGATGTTGATGGAGAAGAATGTTTCTAAGCTGAAGTGGACATACACGTGAACAAGATTCACAGGATCACGAGATTATTGCCCAGTAGTGTGATAACAAATGATGTGCTGTCCTGTGTCTATTCATACCCTATCAATGAATAGATCCTTTGCAATGCTAAGAAATGATTAGTCCTAGCAGAGGGTCACAGTATGAGCATTTTCCTAATTTTGCTCAGTGGTAAGCTTAGAAGACTTGGTAGACCGGGGTCTGCTAAAGGCAGTCTTTGCACTGCTCAAAGAGTCACAAATTATTGTGCATACATTGCTGAATAAACAACAGATGAAAACAGCACCTACATCAATAAAAAATAGGTTTATTATAAAAGTTAAAATGAGGACTAGATCGCATTGCAGTTTATTTTGACATCTTAAGCTTTCAATTTCATGCCTTTGTTATTTAGTTGAATCCAACAGCTTGTTCCTCAAGGCTTTAGCACATCGGTTCTATCTGTCCACCACTGATTCTTTAAGCTCTTGTAAATTAATGTTCATTACTTCAGTAATACTATCTTTTATCTTAGTCTTGGCCTCCATCTTCTTTTGGCTTCAGTCTTTACCAGCATCATTGCCTTTTCCAGTGAATCCTGTTTTAACATTATGTGGCCAAAATATGAGTTTTAGTTTTACTGTTAAACCTTCCAGAGAACTGTCTGGATTTATTTCCTTAAATATTGACCAGTTTGATCTCCTTACAATCTAGGGAATTCTTAAAACATTTTCTCAAACTCCACGGTTTAAACGTATCAGTTTTTCTAACACACAACCTACTTATAGTACAAGTCTCACAGACGTGGAAGAAAATTTGATTTAAATCTTAATTTTTGTCAGGGGCTGCTGAAGATATAAGCTGCCAAAAGTATTTAGTCCACAGACAACTCGGGTATTATCTTGACAGAATTAAATCTTTCAGATCTGCAGCTCAGTTCATTTCTTGTGAAGGTAAGAAGAAGGGACAACCTGTGTCAAAACAGATTATTTCCAGATGGCTGTCTAAGACTATTATTTTTTGCTACGTTCACCATAGCAAAACTATTCCAGGCAGGGTCAAGGCCCACTCTACCTGGCCCTTGCCTTCATCAATGGCTTTTTGGAAATGGTTGGATTCTAGAAGTGTTCAGGAAACTGCTTCTTTGTCCTTTGTACATACTTTTACCAAGCACTACAGTTTGATTCCTTTTCTAGGTCCAGATCAGGATTTACTAGGACCATTCTTCAGGGGCTTCTGGACTCTCTTCCTCCCAGCTCCCAAATATAGTAAGGTAGAATAATCTGCCCATATAGCTAAGGCTTGTGCAGCAGTGATCAACACGATGAACGTAGTACAGTTGTGTAAGTTAACTTACTCTAACAGTTGATGTTTGAATGATCACTCCTGCAGAAGTCGTCTCTTTCTCCATCCCCTTGTTTTTTGCTGTGCTTTTTTTGCCAGGGTGTGGACATTTATTTTTTGTTTTAATTAGCTTTGTCTTTTCAGGGCTGTGCTTACTTGCCTTTTAGTCAGCTCAGCTTAGGCTGCCTAACAATTTGGACATGTTGAAGGTTCCCTGAATATAACCAGTACAACTAAGGCTAAGGCTACTGCAGCAGTGATCATTCAAACATCTGCATGCTTTATTAGTCTGTCTTTTTGACTTTTTGCTTGGAGATCTGAAAAGTGAATACTGAAAAGGAGAATTCCCATCACTGAGCTCTTAGGGATACCACTGGTCATTTTCATACCTTCTGATGAGGCACCTGAAACTTGCTCTGTGTGAGTTCTGTCTTATGATTTTTAATGAATTTAGATTTTATATACCAGCATGGGCAGTCATTTATATGGTATTGTCCTAGTTAAGGTATGCTGTGTGCATTGCCTAGCCACCATCTAAAGCCTCTGTAACCCTTCCAGAAAAGTCTATCAGATTAAATAGACTGGATTTACCACTAGAAAAGCCATATTGTTGGGTGTCATATCTAACAACATTCTTGATATCACAGTTTGAGTTCAGATATAATATAGACAGTGGCTTTAAAGGTGAGGCTTCTTAAGGCTGATGGGTCTCTAATAATCAAAGTGAGTTGTAGGACCACCCTTATGGAGGGACATCAGCACTGCAGTGCACCAGTCATCAGGGGCAAAACCATTTGCTATACTTGGTTAAACAGTGAGGAGTATGTCTGCAAGGGCATATTTAACACTATTGACTAAGAAACCAGGTATGTTATCATGTCCCATGGAGGAAGTGTTGCTGGTCTTGATTAGCACTTTTCAGTTAAACTATAGCGATAATTGGTGGAGTAAGAGATTCAATTAAATTATTTTGGGGTTCTGAATAGAAGTCTCGGGCATGAAGTTGGCACGAAATTTGCTTGGAAGGATACTGGCAATGTCTGTTGATTCAGAATAAGTGACATTGTTATGAAGAAGTTGTAGGGTGTGTTTTTTTTTTTTTTAGTTTTCTAGCATAGCTGAAGAAGGATTTACAATTATCTTTGTCTTCAGAGTCCAGTCTAAGTACCCAGGCTTCTTTATTGGACTTGATTGTGTTCTTCAGTTTTTTGGAAGTCTTTATATTATTCTTCAGACGACAGGTTTTGAATTTTCTAAATAATTTAAGGATTTACTTTCTTTTGTTATATAGTTTATCTATAGTGATGGGCCACCATGTGTTTTTTTCCTATTTCCAATGACACTTGGTTCTGGTAGGGACAGCTATTTGTTCTATACATTCCTCTAAATGGGTGAAGCTTGTTGCTGTATTGTGGTAAGGGGAGTTGCAGACAAGTGAATTTTGATATTTTGTTATAGTGTAGGATGAGGTCAGCATGTTTGTATTCTTTAAATCCATTGTGGTTTGCTGTAGGAGCTTTAGGGACTGTAAAGGAGAGGGTCAAACATTTATGGTTAGACTTCACTGGGGAAGGTGAAATCAGAGGAATAGTGGTGGCCATGTTTGTAATAATGAGGACAAGAATGCTGTGTCATTGAGCAGCTTTATTTACCAACTGCTCAAGGGAATTTTTGTTTTAAGTCTAGGAATTTTGGGATATATTCTACACTGGATGTATAAGTAACAGTGCTCACCTCTCATGTTGAGCCATACGTGATAACCATGGTGAAAATTTCCGCCTACTTATCCAGTCATCAAGCAGAGTAACCATAAAGGTTGCCAGGGTAGTAATTTGTTTGACATATAGTGTAACTTATTCCGTAGATTGGGAATACATTGAATTTAAGAACCTATCCTTCCAGTGAGTTTTATTTATTTGTTGGTGAATATTTAGGCCCTTATTGCAGGCATTTTTTCAAGCTGCTCGTTTTGTGAAGAAATAGGAGGTAAATAGGAGTGGGTCTTTCCTTGCTTGAAAAGCAAGACATAGATCACCTTGGAGCATCAGGTAGGCTTCTAAGTACAAGATGAGTTGAGTTATATCTGGATAGGTTCCATATTTACTCCTCACAATGGGTTTAGGAGCTGTTCTAATGTCAAAGTAAGATTTCTTTAACTCCACCCTCTTCCTAGTCCAGGACTTTTTTAATCACTGCCCTTCTTAGTCCAGTCAGGATAGAATGATTCCTTCCACTGTGGACCTTGGTGTCTTCAACTGAAACATGTAGCACATATGCTTCCAGATGGTTATCATGCAGGGGATCACATTATTGAACCTCTTTTTGGATTGCTGTAGCTGGAGGTAGATGGTGCTGCTGCATATGGTATATGCCTTTTTTTACCCATCATTATTAAGGGTCTATACAGGATGCTCTTCCAATTTTCTCTGGGCCACCACACTTCATTGTAAACTATTGCCGTTTGGGCTTTTCTCAGCTGGAATAGTCTTATTTAAGGTGTTGGGCATGATGCTGCAGCATTTTAGGAGAAGGGTCAGATGGTGTTCTCATGTATGAGTGACTTATTCCTGGTAGTGGTCTCTAGGGATTTGATGGAAATTGGAAGAAGGTCCTCTCTGATCCTTGCTTAGAAGAATTCCTTTATTTGGTATACCATGGATTCTATCCTTTGACAAATTTTTCTCCCCTTTGTGAGGACTCTGAAATTTATGGATTTTGCCACCTAGGACTCTGCTGCACCTTCAGTCCTTGATGGATGCCACAGTGTTTAAGGTGTTGGGTGTGATGCTGCAGCATTTTAGGAGAAGGGTCAGCTGATGTTCTCATGTATGAGTGACTTGCTGAAGGTTCTCTCTGATCCTTGCTTAGAAGAATTATCTGGTATACCATGGATTCTCCTTTGACAATTTTTCCTACCCTTTGTAAGGACTGAAATTTATGGATTTGGCCATCTAGGACTCTGCTACACCTTCAGTCCTTGATGAATGCCATAGTCTTCATGGTATTATTTGCACATCTGATAATTTGGGTAATGCAATGGACTGTGAGGTGTTACTGGTAGCAAAGCTGACACATGCCTACAGACCTGCAGACCTACTGTTGATATCAGATCCTTGTCTGCAAGTAACAAAGTGGTGGACAACAAAGAAATCTTCATCATGTCAGAGATCTTGATGACTATTTGCACTTTATAGAACTCATTTAGGTTCCTGCATGAAGCATGTGATATGGTTTCACTTGAAGAGGGGGCACTGTGTTAAGGAGTTGCACTCGGGCAGTGATTCTGACCCTGAAAGCCCCAGAAATACTGTTTCTTTTAGGGTCTCTCCTTATACAATCAATCAGTATATCATCTAGTGGTTAAATAAGCAAGGAGGTACAATTTCTTATCACTTGTGCTGAGAGTTGATACACTTTTGGCAGTGAGTCATAGACTGGAGTATCTGGCTGTCAGATGTTCACATCCCTGGGGAAGTGAATAAGCTGGTGGTTTCTCTGAGCCAAGCCTGCTGACTTTTTGTTGAATGCGGATTCAGAAACCTTGACTTGTCAGGGTATTTCAAAAATGGGACACTGTGGAGAGAACTTCTTTGCCACCTGGGATAATACTGCCCTCTCTTCTCTTTTCCTTGATTCAGCAAATCAAGTGACAACCAGCAAGAGTTGCTTCCTCCACTGTGGAATAAAATGTTCATGTATACCTATCTCATTCATATACCTGCAGTGCTTTATATTATTACATAGTTCCTAAGAAAGACCAAAACTCTTTCGCATCATCCCATGGTGACTGAAAAGGGCAAGGTTTTGGGCTGCATGGCCCTTTGTCATACAGGAAACATTTTTGGTCATACCCAGAAATATTTTCCTTGGCTGGAGCATGTCTGTTGACACCTCAAGTTCCGGCCTCAGACATAAATTCCCTTCATCCAACAAGGTTTGTCAGTAGGTGTCTCAGGTGTGATTAATGCTGCTAGGAGTAATCCTTGTTAGCGGTCTTGTGCCTCCAAATGCAAAACATTGTTAGCACGAGTGATTATAATGTATATTAGGTACCTGTCTGATCTGGGCCTCGGTTATTACATGGTCAGGGTGTTTATTTCAGCTATTCCAGCATATCAAAACCATATGGGTGACAGAACTATGTCCAGCAACAGTTATTCAAATAGTCCTTTAAAGGAATGCTATATCACCTACTTCCATTGAAGAGCATGTCCTGCTCATGAGTCTTGGACTTCATAGAAGATAGGCTTACCTTTTTGCACTTGAGACTGCTATCATTTTGGCACTGAAGTTTGTTTCTTGTGAAATTTTGTTTCTGGTGGCTGCTACTTCTCTGCAGTACATCTTGGAACTGCGGACCCCTAAGTGCAGGGAACATTTTTTTTTCACAAGGATTGGGTTACTGCAGAAAAAGCCACACTTTCTCTGAATGTGGTTTTGGACATTTTGCTGACAAAGTCCACCCATTTTCTATTTTTGTTGGTAACAGAAAATAGGACAAGAAGTGAGATAGAGAGAGATGTTCACAGCCTGGTCATTCACATTACCCAAAGAGAATGCATAAAGTTAGCAAGACAGACCATTTGCTCATCTCACTGACTCTGGAGAGGGGGGCAGGTGGCTGCCAGGCAGATGCTTTTTAATTGCGTCAGCTAATACTGTGGTTGAGCTGCCACTACTGTTAAGTTTTACACTACGTAGTACTTTATTATTGATGAAGCAAGCTGAATGTGGAAAAGGCATCATTTTTAGTAGGAACTGCCCTTTTGACTTCTGACTCACAGCATTAACCATCTGTAACATTGTCATACTTTTAGACATATGTGATCTCCTGATTTCTCATTAATGTTCTACTTTGACTATCTGTATTGCAAGATGCTAACTTTTATGTTGTTTTATTATTTTTTGCCATAGGTGATCATATGAAATAATAAGGTTTCAGGTTATGATTGCTTTCTAATAATGCTGATGCTTATTGCTGTGGAATAAAAACTGTGCTCTGCTTTAGGTCCGTGATATTGAATTCAGTAAAAAGGCACATAGCACATTGTTCAGACTGCACATAGTCCTTAAAGTAAGCAACTTTTGCCATTAACATCAGTGCATGAAGTGCAGAAGGGAAACTGGGTACCCTTAAGGTCTTCTGTATCTTTCTAGGATTTCTGGCTTACGGCATTGAAGAGAGCAGAACTGTCACATACAAGTGAACCTCAAACCACACTTCCTCTCAAAATGTAGCAGTTCAGTGTAACTGGTATTTCAGTGATGAAAAAAAGTTCCTTTATTTGTATAACAGCTTACAGTGTGTTGTAAATATCAGGAGCAATGTTCTCTTCTGAGTATTTGATAATACTAAGGAAGCTGCTTCATATAATTCATGATAATACTGCACTCTAAAAACAAAGCATAATGTTTCCTTTAAAACTTATAAATCTAGTAAGAGAAGCTTCATCTGCTAAAATACAGTCATGCATGTCTAATTCCTTTTAAAATAAAGTCGTGTAAATCTTTTTGACTTTCTAGATATGTCTTACATGATGTATATCTTAAGGAAACATTAAAGTAAAATTATACTTTTTAGAAATAATTCGACTGCTGTAATTTCCTATATGCATATGCCTAGAATCGTATTGTGAAATGATAATTTATTGTCATCTGATCACTCTGAAAGAGATTTCCTAAAATTTAACATGAAATTTAAAGGGTTTTTTTGTTGTTTTGTTTCAGAAAAAAATCTGTCTGGAGAACTTTGTCAGACACCCAATAGTAGATGGAGTTATTAAAGCTGATATAATGATAATGGAGATATAAAGCCAAAGATAGGTCTTCATGTTCATAGCTCTCTACTTTTTATCCCCGTAATGAGGAACACTGTGTCTTATGTGCAACAAATGGGCAAAATATAGAACACAACTTCAACTAGGAAGCTCACAATATGATTAAACTGTGCTACTGTATGCTTATAAACCATTCTTTTAAATAATTAAAACAATTCAATTCTGTTTACCATGGATAGCAGTTAAAAAAATCCATAACACTGAACGTGTGACAGACACTTTCAATATGGAACGTCAAGGAATGTGGACTTTTTAAGACCCAAAATGAGGAATGTTCCTCATAATGAGGTATACTTTTGAGGCATGTTGTACATATTTTTCATTAAGATCTGTAGAACTAGATTAAGGAATGACCAGCTTAATTATCTTGGGGGGGGGGGGGGCTGTCCTTTCTCTTGCAGAATTTTTTTTATGTATTTAATTGCATTTTTGTTCAACACAGCACCACATTTAAATTCTGATGGGTGCTTTACATTTGAAATCTGTTTGAATTTTGCCAGGAATTCATATGATTTTATCATACGATTCAGATATTTTTTTACTTTAGCTCACATTATCAGAAGCTCTTCCACAACTGAATTGTCTTCCTACTTGGAAGTGGATGGGACTGATGTGGTGGGGCATTATTAGGACCATAATACTCAGTATGAAGCAGTTTTCCCTCTCATTTGTTATTCATTAATATTGTTGGCCTCAATTAGTGATCTTTATTGATCCAGTTGTGTGCGTTATCAAAACCTGTTCTGTGTCAGGATGAAGAAAAAATTTTGTCACAGAAGATACAAAAGAATGAGAGAATACTGTAGGTCTTGGTATTTAATGAGGTGATGCTGTTGCTACTACAAAGTGACTTCCTTGTTGCAGTCAATTAGCAGTGTTGTTTGAAATAGATGTATGGAATTCTGTATTCTTTTAATAAACTAAGTCTGCCCTTAAAATGTCCAGTCAGTACTGGCGAATTTATTAAAAACATCCTATGTTTTTAATCTGTGCATGCCTCTGTGACCAATACTACAGATGAAATGAACTCTTGACTTTACATTTCAAGACTCTTTTCCACAATATTCTCATGAATTAGTTGCTTTTTGTTTTTTAATGTACTCACTAGGGAAAGATTACCATGACAAAATCTTACATATTTCTTAGCAAACTAAATTACTGTTTTGAGGGTCATGTTTAAGTTGCTCTGATTATTTTCACTATGCTGCTTTATATGTGTTTCTGGCACAAGTCCATAGGGAGTACATCCTGCAGTGGGTAAGAAACCTCTGCACTACCTATTACTTTTGCTTCTAATTGCAAATTCTTTTAAGAGCTATTTTCCTTCAGTTTAAAATAGGAACCTTAGCTTCAGAAACTTAAGGTCCTGTATCAGTATGATAGATCACATCTTACTGAAGTTTTCATTAGCATGAATATAATGCCTAATTTGAGCTTATAAAATCTACTTTCCCTGTTTGGCCAGTTTATAAACAGGTATGTAGAATTGTTTGGACTAGCAGTTCACATTTTCTAGTAATATACTGCATTTGTCTGTAGTTAACTAAAGCAAAGTAATTTAGTTATAGTTCATGTTTCCTGTCTTTAAGTTCATATGTAAATACTAGGCTAGCTGCCCTTGCAAGTCATTTTAAAGGAAAACTCCATCTTCCTGTACAGTTTAACTCAACTCTTAAGTTACTTTTCTCCCTACGATATGAATCCAGTACTGTGTAGGTACCTTAAAACATGCTTGTACTTTACCAGTTTTCATTTCCTCACTTTGATATCAAAGGAAGGGAAAAACACTCACTTTTTTAAGCTTAACTTCTCACATAAGTTGCAGAGGAATTTGTCTATACCTGCATAACATACCACAGACAAACAGAAATTTGTAGTCAGGAGCTAAGGCTGCTGTAAACAAGACAGAGAGGTGTGAAACTGTTTTCCATTGTGTTTACTGCAGAGAGGAGTAGAACTTGCACTAATTCGCAGCTGCTTACAGTGCAGTCATGCCTTTCATAGCAAAACAGAGCAATTAGATCAGTCAATGGTTCAAAGGCAGTTATCACCTCTTTCGACAAATTTACATAAGCAGCATTACACTATTGAAATGCTAAGCTTTAAACTTTAAATGTTTGTTCTTTATACTACTTTACATTTTAAGATGACTTGAATGTAGTATAAAAGATGTCTGCGACATTTAGAGAAAAGTCAGAAAATATTTTTTCTTGTAATTCTTTTAAAGTATCACAGCATGTATAAAAGTGTAGGGTTAGGGGCTGTCAATTCATCTCGGACTACAAAAGGATACTTTGAACAAAGCCCTGCAATTTAGCAACTGTTTCAGTTGCAGCTGTATAATTCCTTAGTATACTATAAAACAAACCCTGAGACGCACACAAATGAGGGCCATCCAAGAAATAAATGAAGCAGTCCAGTTACAGACAGTGTATAAGATGGCAGTGACTTATACTAGTCCTGTTATATGTTAACAGAATGGGAATACACCACTACTTCCTTATGTCTAACATGACGTATATAAAGCAGGCTTGAAATGGATTATGGGAAAGAGAAAGGCTTGAAGAAAAATAAGATCCCCGTTGTCGCCTCACAGTAAGACGTCCTGTTCGATTCTCAGCTAGAGCGTCTTCTGTGTGGAGACATGCGTGAATGGGCGTACCTTCGTTGAAGGTTGTGCGTCAGGGCTGGCAACTTGGCACGTAAAAATCTACTGCCAATCATTAGCGGACTGGAGTTCCGCTGTGGCGACCCCTAACCGGGAAAAGCCAAAAGACACAACATTGATATATTGAGCCCCATTGACAGCCATTTTGCAGAAAATATATTAAAATTCTATAAGAAGCAGTCAGTGTGATTTTGAGATTTTAAAATAACTCAAAAAAAACAAGGATAGAGTGGAAAAATAGATCTTTTTAGTTCTAAGGTTGTCTTTCTTTTAAGCCTAGCCAGTTTCCTTTTCATGCTCAAATTAATCTATCACATCTGGTTAGAGATTGGCCTTACACATCCCATGATAGATAAGTATATATTAATAATAATTAGATAATATAATAAGATCATTATATATTTTTTCTTTAAACACTGAAACATATGTAGAAACATTTTTATGTTCATGTGTCTTCATTCTGCTTCAGTGAAAGTAGTGTTTTTGTAGTCCTTCATTTGTTCAGCACCTGAATGTTTCTTCTAGTAACAATCAGTCATTACAGTTGAGCACAATTTATCATGCTTGAAACTTTTCATTTTGTTTGAAGACTGTTTCTAATTATGCATTCCTGCTTTTTTCTCTTTTGAACTTTTCAGTTTTTAAGTCAACAATGCAGCTAATAATGTTGATTGTAACACATTTTTGTGCTTTCATTTAGCCAAGCTGTTGCTGTCCCACCCATTGCCTCTAAACATATTTGGTTATTTTATGATGGTAATTTCCTCATAAGCCTCTGAAAGATTTTACAGTTCTAGTTCCTCAGATATTGCTTTCCATGGTACAGTTGTTCACCTTTAGGTGCATCTGTACTTCTTTTAGCTTTAATAAAACTTATTTTAGTTTCACTACTGCTTTCCAGAGCATGACCATGCACCTTTATTTACTGACAGGAACATTCATTGTGATCAACAGAGTTAAAACTTGCTGGATCTGCAATTTATTTTTGGATTTTGGGATTTAAAGATGCCCACTTGAATAAAACATGTTAAAATGTATTCTTATTTGTCACTCTTGATTGTGATTTCATATTGTTTACTTGTGTATGTGTGTGTGTGTATGTGCAGATGTTTGTTAGGTTCAGTGGTTTGGATTCTGTATGATATACAGCTTATTTTAAAGTTCATTGCAATGTACATTAACAGGACTGAAATTAACTCTGTGTTATGTACTGTTGCTTTATAACACACACACATCCCAAACATGAATCAGAAATTGGAGTTTGAGTCATTCATAGTACCTTTTTTCCTAGCATTCCAAAAGTCTTTTTAGGAAGAAATGCTTGGCCTTTTTGATTTATTCATTTAATTAATAAGGAATGCAACATATGTTCTCTGTGATAAGATGTTGATAACTCAAAACATGAACTGAGGAAGACTAATGAGCATTTGTTTTGTAAACGTAACTATACTTTACAAACTTTAGTTAAGTACTGTTGAAATTAGATGACCCTAGTTTGAAGACTTTATTTATTGTAAAGAAATGGAATAAAACTGTAATGAATTTCTAACATAAAGAAATGGATGTCATTTGGCGTATGTATAGGGAAGATGCATTTTTTTCTGCCAAACTGATGCCTTTTGTGCTGGCAGGGGTGGGTGATACAGCCCAGATAATTTGTTTCTATCTGCATGGCGCCAGACATGTTTTGGAAAGTTAAAAAAAAATTGCATCCTGCCTCTGGATGATCTGGGTTTTGCATCATACATTCCGTAACCAATTTTGTGATAATGCAGCTTATGAAGTTTCAGTGGTCTTTACCCCTGTCAAACAGATGTGTAAGAGTATGGACATCAGTGGCAGGTGAATACTTGCCTAGACCATACAGGGGCTTCGACGATCAGACTTGCATTTGCATATGGTATGTTGCAGATGTGCATTTCATATAACTATAAAGTGATGGCTGTACTTAACTGGAGTTTACCCAGAATTTAAGTTACCTCAGAATTTGTTATGTTAATATTTCCTTGTTACAGTTTAGTAGTAGTCCGTGCATTAGACACTGTTTTGTTATGGATGTGACCCTATGTATGCTTTCTGTTAAACTTCTCCCATTGTCTCATAGGTATACAGCAAAGGGACTTGGATGGCCTTTTGGGAGTGGGATTTTGGATGCTGATCCTTAAGGAGAATAAAAATATCCATACATAATATTATATTCATAAAGTAGCAGAAGGTATTCTAAGAACTAAGCCAAAACTCTCTGATCAGAATTTTCAGAGTTTGAGTTCTGAACTTCAGTCTGCATGCAGATCTGTAGTGCTTCTGTGCTCCCTTTATTATGCTCCCATCATTATAATTCCCTTAAGAAGACAGGAAGAAAGTTGTAGAGTGCTGGTACAGGAATCTGAAAGTAGGCTTTGGCTCAGCATACCTCAGTAGAAGAACTTCAGCAAGGCTGCTTATAATCAAGAAAAGAAGGCATGGCTTATGTAAAATCAAGTGATTGCAAGTGCCAGGATTAATTCTGAAATAAAATAAAAGAACTGCAAAGTTGATGATTCTTTTTTATATGATTTTTTTTTTACATTTTAATGGGTGAGAGAACCAAGTAAGAAAAAAGTAGAGTACTACAAGAAGGAGAAGGAGCTGGAAAAAAAGGTTTCTAAAATGTGAAGAGTGGAATATTTAAAGTGAGATCATCCAGATTATATCATTATGCAAAACAAATAGTCTTTAATAAAAACAATGACATAGCAATGCAAAAATGTATTTGATCTATGTATAGGTTCATAGGTTCATAGGTTCATACTAGGCTATCTGCCCAAGGGCATTTATAAGCCTAGCCCATAGTTATTTGGCTTTCGCCACCCCTTTAGTTTGAATAAAACTATGCCCATTATTTTGCTGTGCCTCTGTCAAGCAGTGACACTGAAGTAATCCCTGGGGTATATCTGCGATCCCCCATCCATTGGTCAAGTAGATAGGGTGTAAAAATAAATTGTTAAATATTTCCATACCAGCTTCAATTTTTGTGAAATATTTCTTAATTTTACTATGAATTCATCTGTGCAAAGTATATCCTGTACAAAGAAAGCATTGTTGAGCATTATGCCATTTCTCTCCAGTAGATCTGTTTTTGTCTAAAATTAGTACTTAAAATGATTTTGTCTTGCCTTTGGACAGAGCCATACTGTATGACGCATAAAGGTTGTAAGCACACAAAGGAAGTCTAGCATTCTTTTTCTTTTGCCTTAGTTTCTAAGGAGCTGACTTAAGCATAGCAGATAAAAATGTTTTGAAGAGGGCAAGAGTCAAGATGGATAAGTTGATCCTTCTAATAAAAGAACAAGTTTGTTTGGGATTACCTGATTTTTAAGGGGTATTTTCAGAAATAGACCGTTAAGGTTCCTATACATTGCACAAGCAGAAAGCTGTAATTCAAAGTGGAAAAGGATGGTGATGAAACAGGGGAAGCTCAAGAAACAAGGAGGGACTGGGATTTTGGATGCAGATCCTTAAGGAGAATAACAATAACCATACAGAATATTATATTCATAAAGCAGCAGAAAGTATTCTAAGAACTAAGCCAACATGGGAATGGAAAAAGGAGATTCTGCTGATAAGGATGACTGCAGAGAATAGGCAAGAGGGGGCAAGAATTTACTGTAGAAAACTGGCAAAGAAACCAAGGTATTGGACACAAATAATTAGAGAGGGAAAGGTGATAGAATGGGAAGAGGCTAAGAATTCATTTGGACTACAGGATAGAGAATTGCTTTCCCTATTAAGGACTGCTATCAGAGTACAGGCAAAAAGAAAGAAATAGGTAGGTCCCAAACAAAAGACCAGTAGTGGTAAAATTTTTAGTAGAATCCAGAGCAGAAGCTGCTGTTAAAAAGGGATAATTAGTAGAGCATATCAAATATTGCATGATAACTATAGGGATCGGTCAGAGGAGGTTGGAAAGGATTGGGAAGAGAGAGTTCACAAAAACAGGACATATAAATATATATGTGTGTGTGTGTGTGTGTGTGTGTGTGTGTGTGTGTGTGTGTGTGTGTGTGTGTGTGTGTATATATATATATATATATATACATACACACGTATATGGCTCCCAAATATGCAACAAGTCTAGACAATTTAGGATCTTTGCTTGAAAGTGTTTGCAGAGGTAGTTTTATACCCCAAACAGATTCCAAAGAATTTTTCCTCAGGTAGATTGCAAATGTTGAAGATATGATGGGGAAGAAAGTGGTAATTTGTGGTCATACTTTTGGGAGTGTTTGTCTGACTTTAAAATTTAAAAATTCCCTGCAGACTACTATATTAGAAATACTGGGTGAGCAAATTGGTGTAACTAAGGAAATAATTTTTTGAGCTGTGATACTGAATCAGAATTGGTTAAACATGGTAAAGCCTTGCTGAGTTAATTCTGGTGGCTGTAAAAAAAAGCAATTACTAGAAAACAGAAATCAAAGTGGAATTCAACTGTACTGCAAGTGATGAATGCAATAACAGAGATAAAGCAACAGGAGGTGGAATCTTTGAAAAAAAATGTAGGAGCAAATTACATACAAAATGGGAATTGTGGATACAATGCATACAGAATAATGTTTTGGAGGAAGAATGAGGTTTAAGGGAAGGCAGGATTTGAATGAGCTATGTAATGTTTGACAATGACTGGATAGATTATAAGTGATGTATATGTTTGCAGCTGGAAATATTTCACTATGGTTTGTTTGCATTTATATAAATGTATGATTGCATATGTTATAAGTAATAATTTAATAAAAACGTTTCTTGTTTAAAAATGTGTACCAAATCCCCATTCTTGTCTGCACTCATAAACAACATTGCAGACTTTGTTTTATTAGTTTTATGTGAGAGCAGGTATGGAAAATTTTATTATTGTAATTTGTAGGTACAGGAATGCCTTTCTGAAGAGAATGCCATACGGAATAATTCACTAAAATTCAATTTATTCATCTGAGTGCTTTGACTTAAACACTTTAAAAGTAAATGGACACTTGTACAAAGACGAACAGAGTAAGGACTGGCTTGTAATTTGACAAAGGAAATTAATAAATAAAATTGTTGATTTGATTCATCTTGAAAATTTCATAGATAGGTGACTGTGTACATTCCTTGTTAAGGGACAAATATGTCCACCTGTACAGATAGCAATTATGAGATTGTCTAAAGGAAGCTTCAGAAACATTAAGCTTAATTCAATGAGTTAGTGGGGTTTCACAGGCCAAGAGCTATGTGGATAATGCCTGACGTTTCCAGCCACAGTAACTGAAGCACTAGCATCTTGTCCTCAGAAAAAAAGATGACAAATTGGAACACAGGACTCCAGCAGCGCTTTCAGACAGAATATTTTTCTGAAATGCTTAGTAATTCAGAATCTTTTAAGATGACTTGTTACAATACTGTGCATGTGTTATTCACACAGTGTCATGGTCACATGGTCAAAACAGCATAAACCTGATACATTTTGCAACTATTACATTCACTACAGTAAACCAGGTGAGAAGAAACCAGTGACTGTATAAGTTTGTACCTCTTAACCTCTCAGCTTTCCAGATCTGCTATTTTATGGGTCGATGATGTATTTTCACCCAGGACTTTCATTTAGAAAATTTAATGCTGTGGCGCATTTCTCCACAGTGTGTTGTACCGTGCATGCTGGCAGAGTGCTTTTTGGGGGGTTTTCCCGTTTTCTCCACTCTACCACAATCTAAACATTAGTATGTATAATTTAGGTGGTTGAGGGTTTTCAACTTCAAAAAAGTGAGTCAGAAGAATGTGATTCAACACCTTATAGGTAAATCTTCAAAATCTTTGCATGGGACCCTCAAAAATTAGAGCAGAAGGTCCAAAATCATAGTATTCAAAATTTGCTTACATGTAATTTTGATGATCTGGGGGGGGGTGGGGGCATAATGCATAAATTCATGCCTTTGAGGGCATGACCTGTAAAATTAGGACACTATAGGGGTGCTAACAGTGGCAGAACTACTCAGACATGGTAGAAACACATCCTTTAGTTAATCATGCACATTTACAGATAGTACAAAATAGTCAAATGGCACTGCGCGCACACACACACACACACACACAAACACTTGACAAGTATGTTTGAATCTTTAGCACTTTTTCACTTAGCAACTTAATATAACAATGAGTTTTACCCTTCATTGCCTGACGTATAAGATTTATCTAACTCTAATGTATGGCATTGACTGACTGTAATCCTCGCGAGAGATGTATCAGAAAATAAAAGCTTTTACATGGAACTGGGAAAAAATGGGGCAAAATCATGGGCATTTGAGAGGTATGGCTGGATGACAGTTTACCTGCAACCATCACAAATGCCAAAGTGGAAATTTTCATACTTGAAAGAGGGGTTAAAACAGACCTATTCTTTCATATGATGCATGAATACAAGTTTATCTTACCTAAATGATTGGAAAGTGCAGTAGCAATAGCAGAACAGCAGACAGCAACAGTAGGCAGGGGTAGCATGTTGTATACATTTTCTTTACAATTACAGATTACAGTCCAAACAAATTCAGTCTGGACTGTGACTGCTAGAGAGCACACCTCTGAAAAATTTTGTGTCCATCACTACTGTATACTGACTCATCCTGAGTCCCAACTAAACTATATAGAAGACTTTGCAAAATACTGCAGAGACATGGTGGTCAAAAGATAAGGAGTTATCAACAAGCGTGCCTGGATCCCATATAACAGTATCTGATTGAAGGGATGTGTAACTCATATAGTATATTAAAATGTTTTGTTTACCAAAATTAACTGTACTGCATTTTTTCACATTTCATTTGAGACATTTGTGTTTGCACCAGTTGTTAACATTGTTTAACCAATGGTTGAACAGTTGTGAGGCTAGTGAATAACACCAACCACTTTACAGCAGTCTGCAAACATAGATAACCAAAAGTGAGCAGCGGTGATCTGAAGATCTGATAAATAAAAGCAAAATAGGCAGTAGCCCAACACTGACTCCTAAGGTACACGATTGGCAATTTTTTTTTGTTTTGTTTTCAGAAGTAGCACCGTGACTGTAAATTATGTAATTTTCACTCATTCCTCAACGAATGGGTTCAGATCCGACCCTCTGATCTGTCTCGGCTACTTTCTTTAGATTCTAGGATCTGACTCTCAAGCTTCTCCCTTACCCTCAATGCCCCTGATCACAGATTTAGCTCAGATCTTCTTTGCCGTTCTTCAAGATTGGATGGGATTGCAACTTCTCTAACTTGGGGATATATTTTTTCATGAGTTTAGCTTTAAAACTTTGAATTTTCACTTATGTTTTTTAGTTTATATTATCTCACTTACCTTCTTTTTCGATCCTTTTTCTGTCATAAAGTAAACTTTGTAGCATTTCCTTCTCTACCTCCTTTTCAGGTATTCTCCGACTACCATAGCTGGTAGACCTTTGTTTCCGTCTCTACCTCTTTTGATGTATTCTTTAACTACCATAGTTGGTAGCCTTTCTTCTCTAATATATATTAAAAAAAAAAACACTTATTTTGTTAATTATTTTTGTTATTGGCTTGTTGAATTTTTTTTGTTTTCCAATATGGCTGATAAGCCTACCGGATTTAAAAAGTGCACTTCCTGCGGACATAAGATCCCAAATGCTGATGCCCACAGGTAGTGCATGTACTTTTTCGGCTGGCACATCTGGACACATCCTGCTGTATTTGTGCGACCTTTAATGTCAGGGCATTAAGTGATTTCAGGAATAAATTGATCCTCAAACTACTACTTCCAACTTCTGCTCATTCTACTGGTACACATCTTCATCAGTGGCTCAAACCACTTTTTAAAAATCTAAAGAGGTAAAGAGTATAGGAAATGCAGTCACCTCAGTCTGTACCTTCCTTTCATCCTCCTGCAAAGGTACGCAATACCTGGGATCCTAAAGCTTTGGATTGGATACCTGTCGGTACTAAATCTCCTTGGCTGTATTCTCCGAGATTTTCCCTGGAGCTAGAATGTCCTACTTTGAGGTCCTCATTCCTCCAAGAGACCCTATAAAATAAATTTTTCAAGGCCAACATCCACTTCTTCTATTAGGTCCTCCCAGAGTCTTTTTGAGTCGGAGGTGAATAGGATGATGAGAAAGTTCCTCAGAACACAGATCCAGATGGGGATTTTGCCAGCTCCATCTGCCATCAAATCTGTAAGCCTTAAATCTACTTTCCCTCCTGTACATGCTGCTACTTTGATCTGGCAGAGTCCTCTACTCAGAAAGCCACGAGAGTTGAACCATCAGATCCGAAGATCCTAGCATCCTCAACTTCGCCATTTTTCTTGACCTGACTGGCTGCAACCCCTTTGGAGCCTCTTGGAGCCTTAGCATCAGTGACAGATCCGAGGGGTTGACTTTGGTGCTGGATAGCTCAGTTCTGACTCCCCTTTGGATCTAAGGGTTAAGGGGTTGCAGGTGCTGTCTGATCTGAAAGTTTCAGCTCCAGTGGGATTGCCCTTGGCATCTCCTGAGCCCTTGGCTTTTGAGGTGGTGGATAGGGTATTGTCTCTTTCCTAGATGGACTTCGACTCTTCCTTCTTTAGATCTGTGTCCCCAACCTCCTTTGGATCCTATGTCTGAATTCTGCCATCCTACAACTCATAGACAGCCAACTCAGATGAGCTTCCAAGCAGTTTCCAGCAGGGCACCCCAGTGAGGATGTCCCTTGGAAGAGATTGTGCAAGAGGCGGTACTTGGATTCCCCACAGGAATCCCTCACAGAAGACACTGATGTTAATGAATGGGAAGGGTTACTAGATCTCCACCTGAGGATGTCTCATTCGGAGACATCTTAGAGATCATTTGTCAAAAAGATGATTGGTCTGCCCAACCCCCATTCCAGATGGAATCAGTATTCTTGGAATCCTTCAGGTCTGGACCATCTACATCTTAAGGAACCATAAAACCACGAAAGTGGCAAAAATAAAACGACTAAGGCAAGAATCCCAAAACAATTTATATATAAACTTTAACTCTAGTGCCCTGGCTGATACAAAGCCTTCAAAGAGTGTTAAAACATTGTCAAACAGCATAGTAAAATATACCCATCAATTAAATAACAGCCAATAAAAATACTAAACTAAATAACTCAAAAAGGTGGTTGGTCTGCCCAGTCCCCCTCCCAGAAGTAATTAGTGTTCCTGGAAGCCTTCAGGTCTGGACCATCTACATCTTGGGTTACCCCACCTGCAGATGAGCTGATAGACCTGGTCTCCTACAGGGCATGGAAGGAACCAGACTCAACAGAACCGATCCCTAAATGCATAGACAAGATTCTTGGTGACCCATCAGGTTATATTGGATGAAGGATGATGCCATGGTCATTGCGGCATTTGCTAATAAAGAGTTGGTTGAGCAGACCTCCTCTGTCCATCCACCTAACAGGGAGTCTAGGGCATTGGACATCTTTGGGAAGTGAATGTATGTATCAAGAACATTCACTTTATGGTCTCTGAATTATTTGGTTTGTTTCATGAGGTTACAGAGGGACTTAATCAAGGAACTATCTAACTCTCCCCCAGGGTCCAAGTCTGTAGAGGAGCAAACATTTTTTCCTGACCACTGGCCACCCTACAATCCATTCCTAATGAGTCCATGAGGTTAATCTCATACTCAGCTGAAGGTTCCTCACAGGCTGCCGGTTCAGGAACAGCCATTTGTAGACATGCCTGGATGTAGTTGTGTGATTTCATGGAGCCCTTTAAGGTGTCATTTATCAATGCTCCCTTTAATGGATCTTCCCTATTTGGACCAAAATTTAAAGAGACACTCTCCTGCAGGGAGAAGGATGGAAAGACCCTGTCTGCCGTGGGAATCCACTTTTCTACCCCGCAACGCACTTTTTACCTGGTGGTAAGAAATCATGGATCAAAAAATCCAAAGGGCCTTTCCAGGAATCACATGGAGATTTTTTCCTCCAGAGGCAGATGGGGAAGTAACTGTAATGGGAGACACTGCCCTCGTGACAGAGGGGGGTCTGCAGAATCAAGGTTCTTGGGATTCTTTCTCAGACAGGCCTTTTCAGCACTCTTGAAAGGTTGCCCAACTGTAACTCTCTGGAGGCAGTCAGGGGGTGCTTATCCTTATGCTCAAAAGCATGGACAGCCCATCACACAAGATTATTGGGTTCAAAGGATCATATCCAGAGG
The DNA here is from genome assembly GCF_019279795.1 of Protopterus annectens. Lineage (NCBI taxonomy): Eukaryota > Metazoa > Chordata > Ceratodontiformes > Protopteridae > Protopterus > Protopterus annectens. The sequence goes on from NC_056748.1 coordinate 577,409,247, forward strand.
ATACTTCATTCCTGTTTCCCAAGTTCCCCCACAGAAGAGAAAAAGTATCCCCGATATTCCACCCAATCAGTGAAAACAAGCAGCTCTAGTAATTCAAAAGCTACTGGACAAAAGATTCATCCAAGAGGTTCTCTCAGACCAAAGAGGATCCAGAATTTGCTCAAGGTTCTTTTTAGTGCCAAAGAAAACAAGGGACCTGAGACCCATTTTGGATCTCAATTATTTGAACCAGTATGTAAAGAATTCCAAGAGCTGGATGGTCACGGTTCCGTCCATTCTGCCTCTCCTTCAGAAGGATGACTAGATGTGCTTTCTAGGTTTTCAGAACACGTATTATCATATCTAAATAAACAGATGCTCCCGGAGATATCTATGCTTCTGGCTGGGAACCAGCCATTATCAGTTAAGAGCCCTCCCCTTTGTTCTTACCAGAACCCCCCAGGGTGTTCACCAAATGCATGGCAGTGATAGCAGCTTATCTAAGACTGCGTGGATTCAGAGTGTTTTCACATTTGGATGACTTGCTCCTAACCGCATCAACAAGGCATCTTCTGGAAGTGGCCAGAGATTACTTTCTACTTCTATCTCAATCTCTGGGGATTATGATAAGTCTGGTAAAAGTCCCAACCTCAACCAGTTCAAGCTTTGGAGTTTATAATGGCTCATCTTGACACAGTCAGTTGCCTAGTTCTTCTAACTCAAAACAGAATTCTTACTCTGAATTTGCATGTCAATCAAATTCTGTCTAATCACTCACCCCCAGCAAAATTAATATTCAAAGCCCTAGGGTTGATAGCTGCTGCAATAACTTTACTACCCACTATTCATCTTCATATGAGAATTCTTGAATGGACTCTAGCAGTGCAGTGGTCTTTTCATTGATAATCTCTATGACATCCAATAAAATTATCTCAGGTTTGCAGAAAATCTCTACTGCGGTGGATATATTCCAAAGAGATTTATCAAGGCTGCCCATTTGTCGTTCCTCTCCCAAAAGCCACATTGACCACAGACGCCTCCCAGTTGGAGCAGGGGCATTACTTGAGATGGACATTTCAAGGCTCATGGTCCCAAGAAGAGACTAATTTTCATATAAATGTTCTAGATATGTGAGCTGTGCTTTTAGCATTGTAGGCTCCTCGGAGTACTGTTGCTATTCAGACAGAAAACATGTCAGTAGTCTGGTACATCAACAAACAGGGGGGAACCTGATCTTACCTCCTTTGGCAAGAAGTAGAAAGACTTTGGCAATGGGTGATCTCCTCCAACTAATATCTAGTAGTGACACACATACCAAGGAAATCCAACATATTAGTGGACAAGCTCAGCAGGATCATCCTGACTCCTCACGAGTACTCTCTGAATCAATCAGTGGCAAAGATGATCTTCCACAAATGAGGTCAACCATGCTGTGAACAACAAATATAGCAAGTTCTTTGCCCTAATTCTCCCCAGGGACAGTTACCGAGAGATACTATAGTCCATGTTTGGCCCTCTGGTCTCCTTTATGCTAACCCATGTCTATGCATAATACCCAAGTTTCTTCAGAAAGCCAGTCAGTTGAAGAGCAAAGTAACCCTCATTGCCCCCTTCTGACTTTGGTAAGTGTGGTATCCCTTCTTGTAGTCTCACCTAGTATGTCTTTCATGGACACTGGACCCCAGTCCAGATCTTCTGTTACACCCATTAGGGATGATTCACCTGGACATTACAGGCCTGAAAGTTGACTGCCTGATTTCTCCAATTCCAGTGATAGCTAGACATTCCAGGCTTTCCTTTCCAGTTCCACAAATTCTTTCTTTGTCCCACAAACCTTCAGCCAGAAAGATTTATAAGAGTAAATGGAAATGATTTTCTTTATGTATGCATCAGAGTGACTTAGATCTTTCTACTGCTTCAATCCCAACTGTTTTAGATTTCCTTGCTTCTATTTTTCAAACCAGAGCAAGTTTCTCTACCATTAACGTACAGTTAGCAGCCATCTGCAACTACCATATTGACAATAAGGCTTCACCTTTAGCTTCAGCTAAGCTGTGCAAAGTCTTCCTAAAAGGTACATTTTTGCTTAAACCTCCAATTCGAGATCCCACTCCACCTTAGGATCTGACTTTGGTATTGCAATCTTTAGTACATCCTCCATTTGAGCCCTCCACTAAAGTAGACCTTAAGTTTTTATCTTGCAAAGCTTTCTTTTTTGGTGGCAATTTCTTCAGCTGGAAGAGTTTCAGAACTGCAAGCACTCTCTTCAGGACCACCATATCTAAATTTTCACAAGGATAGGGTTACCCTGCACACTAATCCTTCCTTTCTACCTAAAGTGGCTTCTGAAACAAACTTCAATCAAGTCATTCACCTACCAGTTTTCTTTCCAAAATTTGAGAATAAAGGAGAATATACCTTTCATCTCCTAAATGTACATAGACAGCTTCATTTTTATCTTTGTAAAACCAGGGCGTTTAGAAAAACAGAGGAGTAGTTTGTTTCCTTTTCTAATACCAAGATGGGAAAATCAGTTTCAAAGATTACTCTAGCAAAATGGATAACAGATTGCACTTCTCATGTTTATTCCTTGAAAGGCCTAACCTTACCAAAATAACTGAAGGCACATTCAGCCAGGTCAGTGGCTATGTCAGCTGCATTTTGGGCTAGAACTTCCATTGATGACATTTGTGCAGCTGCCACTTGGTCTAATGCTCATACCTCTGTTTCTCATTACAAATTGACATAATTTCCAGGAACAGAGCATCATTCGGTTCTGCAGTGCTCTGGAATATCCTACCAGGAGGACCACCCAAGATAATTTTAGCTGGGGACTCTGTCCTATTCATTGAAGAATGAATGAAAATGACAACATCAGATATAAAAGTTATGTACTCACCACAATGTTCCATCTGTTTTGTCCATTTTCATTCTTCCTCAACTCCCCTCCTACCTTCCCCCATCCACATCTTTGTGAGTGACCTAATAGAATTCTTAAGAACCATTGATCTGATATTGTTAATCCTCGTTCATTCCTTACGTGTGGGTATCAGTTCTGACCTCGGAACCAAGCCAGCCATCTTCCAAGCTCACGAGCTAAAACTCTTACCCAGAATTCCCCCCTCCCTGTTACCTCAGATTTCATTTGCCGCATTGCCATTCGGTCATGTCAAGCTGCTTCTCTTGAGCTAAGTGCAATATTTTTCTTCATACTAAATTCTAAAATAGCCTTTTCTCACAGAAAAGTTATTAGATAGATTTCGCTTACCTTATCACATTTAGCGACTATCCTTTCTTGAATCTTTTCAATTCCTTTCCTCCCCTTTACCGCGAGGTAATTTCTTTTTTACCATCGTTGGTAAACCCCCTTTCCTTCTTACCTTTGGGTAATTCCTGTACCATTGCTGGTATTTTTTCTGGGTTTCCTTTTTTCTTTCTAACATGGTGGATAAAAAAGGTAGTCCAGGATTTAAAAGATATTTAGATTGTGGCCATAAATTACCTACTTCAGATGCACATTCCCTGTGTGTCTATTGCTTGGGTGTGCCTCATTTAACAGTTGACCCACCCTGCGGGATTTGTAAGAATTTCTCTAACAGGACATTGATTGAGAGAAAAAAATAAATTAATATTGAAGGGGCTACTTAAATCTCCTTTTTCAGAGTCTATTTCTGGATCGGAGGCTTCAACCCCTCCAAGATCCCATAAGAAAAAGAGTGATGAACATATAAAGGACAAGTATCTTCCGTCGTCCCCCTGCTGGGGACCCCCAGGAACCGAGACCCAGGAAATCTAAGCTTTCCAGTTCAGATTTGACTTCTTCAGTTCCAGCGCTTTTGGTACCTAGACCTTTGGCACAGAGGCCATTGGTGCCATCTGTGACTTCGGCACCAGCTAGCATGCCCGTTACCTTATCAGTACCGAGGGGCTTCTTGGTTCAGACTTCTTTACTGGCACCGACTGTCCAGTCGATACAGACTGTTACGACGTCGATGGATTTTTCAATGCCCATTGCCTTTTGCTCCGACAACTTACCTGGCACCGACTACCCTCTCAGCATCGACCATTCAGTTATCGGCACCAATTTTTTCAGTTCCAGCCTTAGCGCCGACAACCACTTCGGTACCGACCTTATCGTTGGTGCAGACCATGACTTCTGCACCAATGATTTCCTCGGTGCAGACACCTGTAGTTAAGTCCGTTACAGCCCCATTGTTTTCAGTGCAGACCTCCGAGGTGGGCACCGAGCTTGCTCCTTCTTTGGATAGACCTGACTCCCCCTGAGCCGTGTTCGTGAAATCCACTAGAACATGATGTGTTGTGTCTTGTGGATCAAGTGCTTTTGGCCAGAGGTATCCCACCCCCCCAGGACCTATCCTTCCTCAGGAGGTGATCACCCTTTACCAAAGACTCCTACTTATTCTCCTCCTTCATTGCCTTTGAAGCCCCTTGATATAGCACAATCTTCCCCCTCTATGGTCCCCTTTATGGACCTCACTAAGGAGCCGCAGTTGCCTTTGTGGCAGGAGAGTTTTGCTACAACCCAGGATTTCAGCTGTGGCATACGTAATTTAGTGTATCACAGCTATCCAGGGACTATGAGTCGGCAGGCTGAGCCACTTAGGAGAGGGGTGACCCCTGCCCTGGTCACTCACTCTTCTTAAGGTGGACCGTCCTTCCAGCTAATGGAGAAGGCTCTGGCGTCTGTTGGTGATCCTGTGCTATCACTCTCCCCGCCCTCCTCTGGACCACAGTGTACACAAGTTGCTCCTAGTGGGCACCGGGTGCAAGGGCCTCAGGATATACTCCCACGGGAGACCCCTTTTGCGCTGTCTTCCCCAGCTTCTCCCTCTGATGAAGTTCATCAACAGAGCTCATGCAAGAAGAAGCACATGGACTCCACAGAGGAGTCCCTTACTGAAGACACAGACTTTGATGATGGGGAAGGGTCCCCTCGCTCACCCTCTGAGGTATCTTTTGGTGATATTCTTGAAATTCTTAAACAGAGAGGTGGCTGGCAGCCCTCGATCACAACCTCTGAAGAGTCTGTGTTCCTGTAGGCCTTTCGCGCCTGGCCCCCTACCTAATGGGTTACTCCACCTGCCGGCGAACTGGTCCGGCTCGTCGTGCAGCATGCGTGGAAGGCTTCTGACACCGTTGAGGCCATTCCCCAGAGGCAAGATAAAATTTTGTCCCCTACTGCTACTGATCCCCATTGGTCCAAAGGTCTTCCTGTAGATGCTTTGGTGGTGGCGGCCACAACTAAAATGGACCTGGCGGAAGAAGAAAGCCAGACTGTCCATCCGCTGAACAAAGAGTCCCGGGCTCTGGACAGAATAGGGAAGCGTACTTTTGCATCAGTGACCTTTGCAATCAGGTCCCTGAACTATATGGCCAGGCTTCAAAGAGATTTAATTTCTGAGCTCTCTGAAATTTTGGCTGGAGCTGTGTCTGATGAGGTCCGTGACAAAGTGGCCTCTCAGCTAGCCACCATTGAATCGATATCTAACTCCTCCATGCGCCTGATATTTCACACATCAGAAGGAGCAGCTAGAGTGGTGAGTTCAGGCATTGTTCTGAGACGACATGCCTGGATGCGCTTGTGTAATTTCGCGGAACCCTTCAAGGCTTCCTTTCTCAATGCTCCCATTGAAGCCTCTTCATTGTTTGGACCCAAGGTTAAAAGCACACTGGCCAGATGTGAACAGGATGGTAAGACCCTTTCTGCCGTGGGTGTCCGTTATTCTTCCCCTCAATGGGCTTTCTCCAGAAACCAGAAGAGTTGGAAGATATGGCACAAAAAGTCTCAGGATCCTTTCCATGACAAACAGGCCGAGTAATCCCCTAGAAGCAGATGGGGAAACTCACAGGGAAGACACCCTTTTCGTGGCAGAGGAAGTCCTCATAACCAGGGTTCCAGGGACTCTTTCCCTGGCCAATCCTACCAGTGCTCCTGAAGAGCGGCCCAACTGTTTTCCTCTGGAAGTGGTTGGGGGTCATTTCTCTTTGTACCCTTCTGCCTGGCTAACCATCACCACCGATTCTTGGGTACAAAGGATAATAACCAGAGGTTATCATATTCCCTTCAACCTTTGTCCCACTCCCCTAAATAATTTACCCGACGTTCCACCCAGTCAAAGGGAAGAAGCAGCATTAGAGATTTCAAAACTGCTGAGAAAAAGAGTCATCCAAATACTCCCTCCAGACCAGATAGGATCTGGATTCTACTCAAGAATATTTTTGGCGCCAAAGAAAATCGGGGACTGGAGACCAATTTTGGATCTCAGTGTATTGAACAAGTTTGTAAAAGTACAAAAAGTCTGGATGGTCACAATACAGTCTATCCTTCCGCTTTTGGAAAAAGACGATTGGATGTGCACGATAGATCTTCAAGATGTGTACTATCACATAAAAGTGGACAGACCATCAAGAAGATTCCTTCACTTCCGTGTGGGAGCCAGTCTCTACCAGTTCAGAGTACTGTTCTTCAGAATCTCTACAGCCCCCAGAGTGTTCACAAAGTGCATGGCAGTCGTCACAGCTCACTTGCGATTACAAGGATTCCAGGTGTTTCCATACCTAGACGACTGGCTCATCTCCGCCCCCAACAGATATCTATTGGACGAAGCCCTGGCATACTCTCTCCTGTCTGCAGAAAGGCTAGGCATAACCATAAACTGGCAAAAATCCAATCTCAGTCCACAGAATTCATAGAGGGGTCATCTTGAATACAAAGAATTGCAGAGCATCCATTCCAGAGCACAGAATTCTAAGGATAAAGCAACAACCGATCCCAATCCTTTCAAGGGAGAAATCCACAGCTCACTCTGTTCTACAGTTGTTGGGTTCCATGGCAGCCTCCATCACCAATGTCCCCCTGGCCAGGTTTCACATGAGGCTTCTACAATGGCTACTGCTCACCCAATGGTATCCCTTTCAGTACCCTCTTTCAGCCAAGATTTGGGTAACTCACAGGTGCAAACAGGATTTAAATTGGTGGATGGCCCATAACCCATCACAATGATCTCGCCCCTTCTACCCCCAACAGCCCAGGGCTACAGTGATCACGGACGCCTCCCTGATGGGGTGGGGGGGCTATGTCGGAGACAGACAGTCCAAGGTACTTGGTCCAAAATGGAGGCCCATCTGCATATAAATGTTCTAGAGCTGAGGGCGGTGCTTCTGGCGTTGCAAGCATTCCATCCCCTGCTGCCGTCTGAGATTATTGCGATACAATCAGACAACATGGCGGTGGTCTGGTACATCAAACAGGGTGGAACCAAATCTTACCCACTCTGTCGAGAGGCCATGATGTTATGGCATTGGGCGATGGCTACCAACCATTTTCTTCTAGCAACGCACATTCCTGGGAGTTCCAACGTGATAGCAGACAGACTCAGCAGGTGTGTACTACAACCTCAAGAGTGGTCCCTGAATGCCTTGATAGCGGCGGAGATTTTGAACCGCTGGGGTCATCCTTGCTGCGACCTCTTTGTGTCCTCGACCAACTACAAATGCAGCAAATATTTCGCCCTGATTCCCCCTCTGGGACAGTCACCAAGGGATGCTCTAGTCCATGATTGGCCCTCGGGTCTACTTTATGCATTTCCACCTCTCCCCCTCATTCCCCAGTTTCTGAAGAAAGCCCGACGGTTGAAGAGCAAAGTAATCCTCATAGCACCATATTGGCCTCATCAGATTTGGTTCCCCTTCCTTTGGCCTCACCTGCTAGATCAACCGTGGATTCTCCATCCAACCCCGGGGTTGATCTCCCATCCACAGAATCTGTTTCACCCCAACTTGAACAGCCTGAAGCTCACAGCTTGGCTCCTCCAATTCCCTTTGATTGCCAGGCAGAATGATCTTTCTTTGCCAGTATGTGACATTCTTATTGCATCTCATAAGTCTTCCACCATAATTACATATCTCAGCAAGTGGAAAAGATTTACCTTTTGGCTGAAAGAAAAACAGGTAGATCCTTTTTCAGCACCATTGTCGATAGTACTGGAGTATCTAGCTACCCTATTTCAATCCAGTCTATCTGCCTCTACCATTAGAGTTCATTTGGCTGCAATATCTAATTTCCATGATGATGTCCAAGACTCCTCTCTTATGTCACACAAATTATGCAAGACTTTCATAAAAGGTGTGAATCATGTAAAACCCCATTTTAGAGAACCTACTCAACCGTGGGACCTGTCATTAGTCCTACAAGCTTTGACAATGCCACCTTTTGAACCAGCTTCTTCTTGCAACCTCAAATATTTGTCATGGATAACCTTGTTTTTGGTCGCCATTACTTCTGCCAGACATATCTCTGAGCTTCAAGACTTATGCATCAAGAGTCCATATTTGATTTTTCATAGAGATAGAGTGTCATTGAGAACTAATCCTTCCTTTCTGCCAAAAGTGATCTCTAAAATGTCCATTAATCAAACTATTGAATTGCCAGTTTTCTTCCCCAATCATTCAAACAAAGGAGAGTATTGCCTACATACCTTAGATATTCACAGGCAAATTTGCTTCTACTTTAACAGTATTAAGGCCTCTCGTAAATCAGACCAGTTATTTTTGGCCTATTCTGGACCTAGATTAGGATGTGCTGTTGCTAAGGTCATATTGGCTAAATGGTTGAAAGACTGTGTCATCTTCATTTATAGACAACGTAATATTCCATTACCTACTACCATAAAGGCTCATTCTACAAGGTCGGTGGCAACTTCTGCTGCCTTTCATGCTAGAGCCTCTTTACATGACATTTGTGCAGCTGTAACTTGGGTTACTCCTCATACCTTCATCATTCATTACAAATTGGATTTGGCCTCCAGAGGAAGAGCATCTTTTGGTTCTGTGGTGCTCAGGAATGTCCTTCCAGGAATAAAGGTAGCTGGGGACTCTGTCCCACACGTAAGGAATGAATGAGGATTAACAATATCAGATAAAGAAGTTATGTCTTACCATAACATTCCATCTGTATTGTTGATCCCCGTTCAGTCATTACGACCCTCCATCCTTCCCCCTCCTGTGGCTTCTAGTGGATCTCACCATCCGGTTCTATTAAGTAATTTGACCAGAGGTAGCCTCTACCTTCTTTTGACTTGCAAACTCAATCTGAGGTAACAGGGCGAGGGGAATTCTGGGTAAGAGTTTTAGCTCGAGAGTTTGTAGCTGACGCGAGCTTGGAAGATGGCCGGCACGGTTCTGAGGTTGGAACCTATACCCACATGTAATGACTGAACGAGGATCAACAATACAGATGGAACGTTATGGTAAGGCATAACTTCTTTTTCCTTTTGAGCTCCTGATCTTTCTGCTGTCAGTGTTTTGTCTTTCAGTATTTTTTTTCTTTCCCTGAGATATTGCGTAATAGCAGCAAACTCGATCTGAGGTAGTTCGGTGATCAGGGGCATTGTGGTTAAGGGAGGGCCTCGAAAGTCAGATACTAGACTCTGAAGAAAGTGTTCAAGTCAGATCCATGGGGTATAGTGTTAAAGGCTTTGTTCAGGTCCAGATATGCTGTGTGTGCAATGTAACCACTGTCCACTGCTTCAGTGACATTTTCAAAGAAATTAATGAGGTTAAAGAGGACCTTCCTTTGACAAAGCCATATTGGTGGGAGTCCTGGGTTAAGAGATTTTCCAGATTAATGAGATCGGATTAAATATGTTCCATAGCTTTGTATATGAGGCTAGTGAGACTAATGGGTCTATAGTTAAAAGGGTCCATGGTTGGACCATCCCTGTGTAACGGAAAGTTGCAAATATACATCATTCTTACAATGTAAAGTTGTATGTATAATGCAAAGTCTTAACAATATAAACATGGAAAAGAGCAATACTAAATGTAGGTAACATTCCCTGGTTTAATTCCGCACTGGAGTGCCTTGTGTGTGGAGTCTGCATGTCCTCCCTGTGTTCGTATGGTTTTCCAGGTGCTCCAGTTTCCTCCCACATTTCAAAGACATGCTGTAGGTAGATTGGACACTTCAGATTGGCCATAGGTGTGAGTGTGGTGTGGAAGAACTAGCTTGGCAGGGCTAGTCACCCAGTGGTGTAAACCTTGGCTCTAGGTGATTGTCACTGTTGAAGTGTCAGTCCGACCTCATATTCAAAAATGGGAAAAAGGGGTTGTGGATGGATGGATTAAACCATGTTGGGCATGCTTATAATAGACAGTAGGACATGGAAACAGAATTTGTAAGGAAAAGAGGGGAAAGAATAAAACAACCCATTAAACCTTTAGAGATTATGTAGCTTGAGTTACAGGAAGAGCAGATATAGTATTGCTTAGTAAAACTAATACTTAGCAGTAGGATCAACAGGTGACTTACATATTTGAATATTGAGACTTAACAGGAGCTAAATAGTATTGAAAATTAAGAAGTGTTGTCCTTAGCATTAATCACGAATAAGCACATTGAATACAGTGTGTAAAATAGCGTTAAAGTGCATGAAGTTGCTTTAGTTGGCTCGTTTGGCATCCAGAGCTGCTTGCCCGATCTGGTGCCCCTCAACACGAGGTTGTGATCAGATTGAAATGATGAAGTCCCGTTGGTGGATTAAAGACCTTAGGATGAATTAAAGCTGAGTTATTTCAGTAACTTAGCTTGTTTGAGTTTGTTTCTTCAGTACCTTCATAGAAGAGGAATTAATATCTGAAGTTTTGGACTGTTTATTACTGCTGCATAATATTTTAACATTTAAGTGCTTTTATTTTTCATTTTTCACAAATAACAAGGAAGTGAAGTCAGTCCTGTACCTTAACATTGAGGACAGCCATCTTCTCGCACCTCTGTTGAGGTTTTTTTTTACTTGTTCATCCTGTGACTTACGTTTTGTGATATACAAGGTTCTTGGATGTGAGGCAGATTTTCCATGACCATTTATTTAATTACTATAGCCTGGATCTCAAATTAAGAAGTAAAGCTTCTTTTTTGGGGGTGGGGGGTGGGATGTTGCCCCACCCTTTGGGGCATTTTTCCTTACAACCACCCATTTACCCTATATATATATATTTTGTTAAGTCTGGTGTGTTGTAAATTCGAAACTTAAGTATGATACTTGCATACATCTGTCAGTATTGAACTTTCCCGGGGATGTCTGTCTTGCTCAGCCTGTTTTTATGTTCCTGGTAGGACCTTTCATCTAGACATTTTCCCTTCTTTTTCTAAATTAGTATGAACCATAATTGTGGTCATTTGAGGCAAGTGTAGGATTTTATATTCATAAACTATATGTTGTACTGAAAGGGAGAGGATATACTCTGACCTGCGTTTTTTTGCTATCCAGAAGATCCTTGTATATGTATTACCATATTTATTTTAGTATGGTGGGGCTTCTATTTCCTATGTGCTTTTAGGCCATGACTGTCCATGCACACATATGACCCTTTAGTTCTGTTTTCTCACCTTCTTTATCATTTAGTGCCATTAGACATTTCCCATTAAGAAAAAGATCCTTTGTGCTACTGTACTGACTAGAATTAGCGAGAACATCGAAGTATGTCTGTCTGACAGATACATCTGCAGTGAAAAATGGTGTCTTTATTTTAAAATTAAAGATGTATACATGCATATTATGTCATATAAATGGCTTATTAAGTACTCACACACACTATATCTGTCTCACTCGAACCCTGACAGTGCTCACTTTTCAGTATGTTACCATCAGCATGATTTCTGTTACTTACCTAGGGCTAGAATATGCCCTTATCCTGATGATGCATTTCTAGTGGGCATGCCATCACCCTTCCTCTTTGGTAGTATAGTTGGCCCTCAGACATTTCTCCCTCCCTCACATTCGGCAACAAACTGGGTCTCTGGTCAGACCTCTAATGTCAGTGGTCTTGCCAGATGCCTTTTTTCTTCATAGTACTTTATATATCTATGGATGCCTTATTTGGAAGCTAAAGTACTGTATGCATTACTTTGTTTTTGACATGGCCCTTTTGCCTACCCCCCCCCCCCCCCCACCCACACACGTTATTAGCTGGCAAGCTTTTAGAAGGCCTTAAGGAATGTTTAGAATTTGCAAACATACACAAATTGAAATATGAAATAACCAGATAAATAGGTGTTTGAATAATGAAAGTTTTTCTTGCATCTAGAAGTCTAGTTGCTCAGTCATATTGTAAACCTCTTACTCCTATGGGTTTGCTTATTATTACTTACTGAGAATGTAATTTTTTTGTTAAGGAATGTACAGAGCCTGACATCCCTGTATCACAAGTATTTGTATAGTGGAGTTTGTATACAACATTATCCAGTGCACTGTGCCACTACTGCTCCATATTCCCAGTCTGGAGAAATGGTCTGCTAAGATCTGAAAGCTTTCATCTCATTCTAACAATAAGTAATTTGATTTATTTTGTGTTTCTTCTCCCTTCAGGTACTGCTCACAGAAGCCACACAGTTAATCTATCCTTGAGGTCTGCTCAGTAAAGCTACTCCACGCTACACAAAACCGAAACATTTATTGATGATTTTTTGAAGTATCTAACTGTTGTTTTTGAGAAGTTCTGATTAAGCCATTTGTCGATTCAGATGTTACTAAAGGCATCATCAAACTTCTCCTTTACTGTTTCTTGTAATCCTCCTTAATGAGCTACATCTTCACTTATTCCATTTACTTCTTGCAAAGACACATTAAGTTGATTCCAGATTTTTTTCATTTCTTGTGTGCAAGTCTTATGTAATTTTTTTGGTGTGGGCTAGAGTTGCGGCAGTCGTAGAGTTTTTATCATAGCTTATTGCCCTCAGACTGGTCCTGAAAGGGGCCTTAATGCCCACTGACAAAGAAGGGTAAGCCATAACTGTTTTGAAACAGTACTGCAAAGCTTTACTGTAAGCTATTATCGTGGCTAAGCATAACTAATCAACAATTCCTCTGTATGATCATAGCTGTATTTGTATCTTATTTGGGGGGATGTGTGGCTTTCTTTTCAGGAAGGTATTCAGTCCAGCTGAGATTGGTAGCTTGCCATTGCTTTCATATAACTGGGTTTTAGGTCTTTGGTAAACCTGAACACATTTAACCTAGTAGTTACTGGCAGAACAATCATTCTGAAAAGCTGCCAGTTTTTTAATGTTCTCGTGATACATTATACTTTCTTTGGTATGTTAATGTGCTAAGATGCCAGGGTTTTATTATTTCCCAAATGTGAAGCATTGTGCTGTCTTCAGTTGCACAACCTCTGTAAATTTCCTGCTGCACTTTTTTTTTTTTTTTTTTTTAACCATTCTGCCATTTTACCAGATTTTTGCTTGGTAAATGGAAATGCAAAGCCCTGATTCAGTTTTGCTTTTCTGGTAAACATGACAGAATGCCAAGTACAGATGTGATGAGCTTTGCCCATTTGATGCTGTATTGTCGAAACATGTTCTGTTTGTTAAAGAAGCAGTGAAAGAGCAGTATTATAAACCCTGCGTCATTTAACTTTAGAATTTGTTAAAGCAGATAGCTGTTTTCAATTTGACATGCTGCATATAATTTATTCTAAGGTATTCTAGCTTCTAGCCTTTACTTGTGCCAATTATACAAGTCATAGCACCACAGTTCTTATTTTTCTAAAGAAAACAATTCTGCATAAACTTGTGTCCATGTAAATAATTAATCACTGCTGTCAGATACACTTAGTTAAGTAGGATTTTGAATGCATTGTTACTAATACATGTGTAATACATGGTCATTTTGCTAATATTCTGCAGTTATTTAAATTTATTTTCTAGCAGTATGACATTATTTAGTGCTGCTGTTGAGCACATTAAAATACGAAGTATTCATTACTCCTACAAAAGCAATTTTTTCTCAGTTTAACAAACTCCATCTTTTCTGTTGATTAAAGTTATGAAAAATTAAATCCATGATACACTTTACCTATGCCTATGCAGATGGTTTGTTAGATTTACAATATGAATAACAACATTTCAGAATGTTGTCACATCATCTAAAAATCTTTATTCCAGACTGCCTTTGGGGGCCAAATTGGGACTGGATGCATGCATTTAATAAATTGTGGTCTCAAGCAGTCATTTTTGTAAATAATTAGCTTCAGTGAAAGAATAAGTTGGCATATTGTATGCATCTAATGTTGCAAATGTACATACAGCAAACTTTCCTATTAATCAACAGTCAAGCACTGTAAGTTGGGTCTCATACATAATGAATTGTGTTTAAATCTCCTGGGTTTCATTGATAGAAAAATAAGAGAAAATACAAGTGCGGCAAGCTTTTGAATAAAATTTAACTAGATTGCTCTGCATACTGTAATTGTTTTGTAATCATTAGGGACTAGATAATTCATGTGAAATTTGGGGGGATTTTTTTTATTCAAGCAGCAGAAAGAAAGAAATAAGTCCTAATACCATTTTAAGGGGAACATAACCCAGCTTTTTTATTTTTAACCTTTACTGCAACTGTTCAGTACTCACATGTATAGGCTGGCTCTTCATTTGATGCAAAAGTGGTAATGATTATATCTTTTTAGTGACATATAGACAGAGAGAGAGAGAGAAGTTGGTCATCATGTTTTGCCTTCTGTTGGTCTTGAAGACGTATTGCTGCAAATAATTTCATACTGTCTGAAATATATTTCCTAAAATATTACCAAAAACGTTCTGGAGTGTTCATAGCTTTGTTAATACCCACTTTATCCTTTTCTGGGTCATGCAGGATCTGGAGCCTGTGCTAGCAAGCAGCAGATGTAAAGCATGGACCTAATCCTGTAAAAGATGTGAGTTCGACTTAAGAGTGCATATGTACATGTATGTGCAGGCATGAGCACACACACAAACACACACTATCAGCAATTTGAAGGTTCGTCAGTTCAACAAATAGACCTGTGATGGGGATGCGGAAGGAAACTTGAGCCCCCAGTTAATACTCATTCTGAAACTGATGGGGTATAAGAACTCCTGGCAAACTGCGTCTTGTTTGGGAACTGAGGTGCCACAATAGCCACTGCACCATTGTGATGCCCATCTGAATTGTTTTGTATAGCAAATGGTTCTGTTTATTTAGCACAGTTTGCTAGTCATACTCATGGCCTTCGTGATGCATCCTAACAAGTAAGTTATTTTGAATTGCTGTGCAGTGAACAGTAAAGAGGTGATATTCTACCATCGAAAACAGTTCTAAACCGCATATATGCAGCATTTTGCATATACTTGGTACTTACTGCAATGACCTGTAATTTTCTAAATAGATGTACTATTTCTGCAGGATTACTCTAAAGGTCTGTGATGTCAATAGTTACTTTCAAAGAATAGTCTGTGCTACAGATTAATTGCAAAGTAAAAAAAAAAAAAATAAATAATTTCATCCTGACTTAGTACTGTCTGTAATTTCATAGGGCATGGGGCATGGTTACATTGCTTACTGGAGATAGATTATTAAGATAAAGTCAGATTGCTTGAAATCCATTGTGTCAAAATGCATTTAAAAAAAAAAACAATAAACCTTACACTGAAGTTGTGTTTCTTGATGTAGGAAATCTACTATGGATATTCTTGAGTACAGTTAGGTCCTCCCCGGGACAGGACAAAGTGTAGCAAAATATATCTAATTCAGAATGTATTGAGATATTGGGAATGTGGCTATTAGTTGTCTACTTCTGGGACTAGATTCAAAAAGGCCTGCTCACGCCTGCTGTCAGGCACTTATACTGAGAGTAAGTGTTTTGGAACTGGGTTCCTACGTAAATATAACGCTGTATCAGATATGTGTGTGTTCTTCATGCTTGACTACTCACAGACTGTTTCTACAGTTGTGATAGACCTGCATTTTGATAGCTGAATGTTGTATTAGTTGTCTTTCAAACATGTGAATGACATTCATGATGATGTAAAGAACTGTATAAATCATAAGACAAACTCTTAAGACAGCTGAACAGTTGTACAGTAAGGTTCACTCATTCATTCACTATATCTTTCAGTCACTCATTCTCTGATTACCTGCTTTATCTAATTTACGATTGTAGGAGAGTTGCAGCTTTCTCTTCCAAATTGGCCTTAGGTGTGTATGTGAGCATGTGTGTGCATTCTGAGGAAAGTTGGGCACTGGGCTGGCAACGCGACACAGTAAAACTCTACTGCCATTCATTCTGAGGACCAATGTTCCGCTGTGGCGACCCCTAACAGGAGCAGCCAAAAGGAGAAGAAGAAATAATTGGCCATTTGCAGACATAGTAGAGATATCTCCAAACCTAAACCTACCTAATCATGGTACTTATTGTGGCTGTTTATAGCATTTGAACTTTGCAATGCAAGTGAATTGATGTATTTCTTGTATTTTATTCATAACTTGTCTGCTTAACTTAGTTTAACTGACTGCTCTAATGATTGTCTGAATTCTGCTGATATAGTGCAATATAGTACTTTTTAGTACTTGTCTCATTTTGTGATTTAAATTTCATTTTGTATTTGTTTTGCTTTCCTTTATATACACCTCTCACAAATTTGCTTAAAAAAGGCCATCTTAGTCCAGTGCATATACCTGAATAACTTAGCAATAGCTTCATATGTTGACTGTTTCACTTTCCCAATTGTCACTTTGTTTGTGGATGCCTCCTGTGTCATACTTCAGTGCAATAACACAATACCACAGAGCACTGCACATTCTACTGCCTTATGCCTTTTTTAGATATTCATTGGTGTATGCTAAGTTAACGACCATTGGGATCAATATAATCATGCATCCTAAATGTATCCTGCAAGTTTTTTGTGCAGTTAAAGTTATTTAAGGGCTATAAGTATGCTATGACATGGGTTACAGACTGTATTTGTCTATTAGTGATATAGGTGCTAGACCTGGGGTGAATTTCCAATTTCCCATTCACTGGTGCAGGTTAAGCTTGAATAGGGTTAGGGAAAAACACTGCTTCACATGGATGGGATGCTTGTTCCAGAGGAGGGGAATTCTCCAAGACATATACCCGTTCCTCCAACATGTCTTATTTATGTTGCAAGCAAGGTTCAAGCCCCTAGATCAAGTAGCTGTGATGCTGTTGGTTTGTATTGCTGTGCAAATGGTCCTTCAGAGTAGGATTCAAAGATGCCTTGTATGTCAGGCATATATTTCCTCTAAGTAGTCTCTAGGAAACTGAGTACAGAGATAGGGGTTTGATGTGATCTACATAGGACACGCTGTTTGCACCCTGTATTGTTTTTTATGAGGAACTCTGTGGATGTTCTAGTTGTTGTATGTGCATGGTTGTACCTTACACAGATATTGGTTGAAAGCCAGGCTACTATGTCCCCAAATCCCTGACTTACTGGGTCCATTCTTAGGGGTGTGTTATCAGTGAGGTAGTTTTCTAGTATGGCTGACTTCCCAAAAGGTACTGTTATGCATTTCTTATCATTGAATTTTAAGCTATGGCTTTGACACCAGTCATTTGTCTATGTTAGCTCTTCCTGTAGGATGTTAGCATCTTGGGGGGATTCTGTGACTGCTCCTCGTTTGCAGTCATCTGCAAACTTGGTCTGTCAGAGGCCTCTGACTTTGGCTTTTACTTCCAAGAAGTATATGCCAAAAAGGAACGGGCCCAGCACAACGCCCTGAGGGTCTCCCCTATCCTAACTTCCTGGGTCACATCTGAGAACCAGCTGGCTAGTCAGTGCATAACATAAGGGTTAATGACTAATTCCATTAGTTTATTTACCATGCCTGAGTGAGGTATTGTACCAAACAGTAAGCCAGGTCAGTGTAGGCAGTATGCACCATTTTGCCCTCATCCAGTGCCTTGGTGGCCTTTTCAAAGAAGTCTGTCAGCACAAGTAGGTATTATCTGCCCTTGACAAAGCCAGGCTGGGTTAGATCCATTGTCTTAAGGTTTCCTATGTCATTATCAATCACACCTGTGATAATTCTTTCCATTGCTTTGCATTTAAAACTAGTCTGATGCATGGGTTTGTAGTTACAAGTCCATTCGTGAACCGGACTTGTGCAGAGGGAGGACCATTGCAGGCCTCCATTCATGTGACACAAAGCCTGTCTGCTGACTTTGATTAAACAGTGACTCCAGAGGTCTAGTTAAGCCATGCTTCAGGCTATTTATAAGGCATCCTGGGATATTATCAGGGCCCATTGATGTGGTGTTATTAGTCTTACAGAGCACATGTTCCTTAGTGATAGAGGATTATGTTTGATGCTATTATGTTAGAGGCAGACAGGGTAGGGGGATAAGTAAAATTAGAAATTAATTTATCGGTCGGCAAATTTGCTATATCCTCTGGTTGTGTGTAATCAGCTCCATTTATAAGCACTTCTGTGTATAGTTGTGTACCACTTTTGAGGTTTTTGGACATAGAGAAACCCTTGTAGTTGTCCTTGACCTGGAAGGCTATATTTACCTCAAAATTGGCTTTGGTAGGCTTGATTTGCCCTTCTGTTTGTTTATTTTTTTTTAGCCAGGTGAGAAAGTTTTTTATTCTCCTGGGCAAAACACTTCCTAATGTTAGATATGACTATTTTCCTTTTGTTGTACAATCTGTTTGTTTGGATTCCACCAGGGTGATTTATTTTTAGAGTTTGTTCTGGGCTTGGTTCTGCTAGACACAGCTCACTCTATGCATCTTTTAACATGATTGTACAGGATTTCTGTGTATAGTTCTGAATAGGCAGCTGTATTCGCCGAGTTTG
Organism: Protopterus annectens; assembly: GCF_019279795.1. Taxonomy (NCBI): domain Eukaryota; kingdom Metazoa; phylum Chordata; order Ceratodontiformes; family Protopteridae; genus Protopterus; species Protopterus annectens. Next base: position 577,427,864 of record NC_056748.1, read on the forward strand.
GTGGGGCTTGAATTTTTGTCAGGTTGTCAGTTAATAAAGGTAGTTTGCCTTAGAATAGTTCCTAACTGTTTCAGGGTTTGCTGGGTTCACAGCATTGCTTTTTATTTTGAAGGAGACACCCATATGATCTGACCAGGGAGGATAGAGTGGCTGCAGTGCTCTCACATATTTGTGAGCACCAGATTCAGTATGTTTGCAATCCTAGTGAGTGTTTGGTCTAACTGGTCCAGGATGTTAGTGTTTTTAAATACCAAGAGTCTCTGGGCCTGCAGGTTTGGGGTCATGTAGGTTTCCCCGTTTATCAAGAGGTAGTTAAAAATCCCCCCTGAATGTGATATTGGGTTGAATGGCAAGTTTCTCCAGTAGATCTGATAATGAACTATGGGTTTCAAGGGTCACAGTGGATGAATTATAGCTTGCAAGGATATGATATTGTACTCTAATTTGGACATGGAGAAGCTCCAATGCGTCATCCTGTTTGACCAGGTATGAGGTATGTTTGTTTCCACCTTTAGTCCCTGCCTGTGCAGCAGCTGGTATAAATTTATGGAAGGCATTGTATCCCTGCACTGCTGGGGTGCTTTCCACAGTTTTAAACCATGTCCTGGTAACTTTACAGATGTCTGCATTCTCTAAGGTGAGAAGAACTCTGAGAGAGTGGAGTTTCTAATTTAGGCTCCTGGTGTTGGGCAGTAACACTTTAAGATTCCCTTGGGTTGATTTTGCTAGTTTGGAAAGTGTATTAGTTTGGCATTGCCTAAAAAAGACCGTATAGGTGAGGACAATGTTTTAACCAATATTCAAAAGCCTAGCAGGCACAGGGGACAGGTGCATATCATCCCTGGAAAAGCAATGTGGTCTGTTGACCATATCCTCCTATGCTGACAAATACTGTACTGCCTTTTATAATGACACTAGAAGGTAAGCCAATTATTAGTCAGTCATCCTCTGCATAGTGTTGAATGCTGTTCAATGCTAGGCTTATACCAGCTTGGGACTGAATAGTGTGAGAGCCCCATAATGTCTCAATTCATATAGTACAGGAAGGTAAGTCTCTTGTCACTTATACCCACATGGATTGTGACCGAGTCATACTGGTACTTTTTGGTTCAGTGACCTGAGTGTGTGCTTGACTTGTCGGGTCCTGGCCCCTGATAGGCATCAGTCTGTGATTTCCTCCTTGTTCAGCTCGGTGAGTGGGGCATCTGTGTGTCTCACAGTAGAGTCTCCTTTGACTAGAGCATTGGATAGTGTGTTAGCTTGCCTTACGGGTTTTGTAATAGTTGAGCCTGTATGTGGTGTGGCTATATGTGTGATGTTGAGTGTTGTTTCAGTTCTGTGCTTTTAGGTTTACTGACTTAAGGAGCTTTCTTTTCTGTGTAATTTACAACATGTCTGAATGCACTATGCCTTGGATTTCTTTTATTGGTACATTATGAGTCGTTGCACAGCTTAATGTAGAGCACTGGGCTTAACAGCTCCATATTCATTTGTTCTCATGCATATGATCATTCAACTATTTTTTTTCCTATTTTTTTTAACTTACAAAATACAGGTATGTAGTTTTAAATGTAGCTGAGAAACGCAACTGAAGACACATGACTTGCTTAGCTACATATTATGCAAGTAGTTTCATTAGCTGTCATGCCCCACCCCTTTTAAGCTTGTCCAGCCTACAGTATGACTATTTCCCATTCCAGAGCAGTGTGTGTGTTGTCATGCCCATATGTTTCTGCACAGAAGAGTCATTAAATCTCAGCTGAGAGGAGATTTGAATAATGGCCTTCACTCATCTTCGCCACCAGACTTTTTCAAAAGCTTCCCTAACATATGAAATTAGCTGATTGGCTGTTTTTCATGTGTAGTCATCTGCAAGCTTAGTCAGCCACAGACCACTGGTTTTGGCTTGCACTCTCAGAAAATGTATATCCCAAACAGTAGAGGCCCCAAGACCGATCCATGGGGTACACCACTCGTTACAGGTCTACTACAAGAGTTGGTTCCCCTAATTTGACTGAATGGGTTCTATCAGTGAGCCAGTTAGCTACCCATCTGGCAACATACGGGTTGATTCCTAGCTGGGAGAGTTTATCTGTTTTGCCCGAGTGGGGAATAGTGTCATAGGCTTTGGTAATTTTTCTGGTAGCCTAAGCCATGGAATCAATTTGCAAGTTTCTTCAGGACCCAACTGTACTGTCCATTCCCTGCAGTTTTCTGGGTAATGGCTGACCCTTCTGTTATATAGATTGCGATGTCCCTCCTTTGGGCCAGTGATCAGGTAGTCTCAGTCCTCACCATTGACACTGGTGAGGGACTTTACTTGGAACAAAGATAGATACACACAGTATTTCCAGATGCAGCTCTCTGCACCAAGCAAAATTTCACATAAAACCACACAGGGATCCTACTCCCGTCCTGGGGCTGGCTTTGCTTCTCTCTCACTAGGCCCCACATAAGACTCCACACTGACCACAGATGTAGAGTTGAGTCCTCAGCCGAATGTTCCAAGCCAAGTCCTCCACCACCCTCTCTGTGAAACCAGTGCTCTGTGTCCCTGTTCCAAGTAGCTGACACACACACACTTTGAGATTTGATTTTCACATACACACACACACACACACACACACACACACACACACACACACACACACACACAGGAAAGGCTGGCACAGATTTACCAGCTATGCCCCCTCTGCCCAGATTATAAGGTAGATACTGCCACCAGAAAACTCCAAAGCCAACTACTCTAAGGCTGTTACAATGGTACCCAATTATACTGAGTAAAATGAATACTAATACAAATAGTAGTGTTTGACCAATGCAGCAAGGCTTTCAGGAGTGGCCACATTGTCACCAAATAAATAGAAGTACTCCCAAAGGTTAAAATATTTTCTAAAAGACCAGCCAAAATGAAAAGCTTAATTAAATAGTAATAAAAGAACATGAAAATAATAAACATCTATTTACAATAAACATCCGAGTTTCAATCACAGGACATATTAAAAATAATACAGATGGATACTTTCACACAGATACAGAAAAACAGTAGTTAACTAATCTCACTATATTTTCCTGATTGATCTAAGGAATTACTATTTCCTGGTTACTTACTAAAGCAAGGTGAGATGAAGTAAGTGGGTGAGTGATCCTCTTCCTCGTCAAGTTTCACAGAGAGACTGCCCTGAGACTTCTGTCTCATCTAGTACTAAAACATTATTTCAGTGCTGGGTTACAGAATGACATCAGATACATCTGGCCATCCGACTTCTAATTCCTCCACTACCACCTTTACTAGAAACTGAACCAGAATCTAGCATGTGTCTGTCCACAGACACACACACACACACACACACACACAGTTTTGCTAAGATGTGTTTCAGCATCTGGGAGCTATTAAACCATTTCAAAAACATTCACCTTTCCAGGGTAGCAATTGGTTCACCCCTAAGGAGAGTACAGTAAGATTCCTAGTCCTGGTTTTTGCAGACATTTTATCTCCGGCTGCAATCAGAACTGTAAGATACAATCTATATGGCCTGAACTAGGTAATTTAATTTCAGACTATTTTTCAAATTTAGCTGAACTGAGATTAACCTCTTCTCTTCCAGTATTTTCTGTTACAATACATTCATTTCAACATTTGCATTACAATCTGACCTACAGTTGTATTTCTTTTCTGTCCAGCAGAATCCACTGTTTGTACATTTTAACACAAACAGCTTTACAAATACATTTTCAGCACAACCACCTGTACAAATCAGTTTGACAGATAAATAATGTATAATTCTTTACAAAACTCCAGCTAGCTATGCTGGTATATCTTACACATCCACTACCCTACTCCCTCTGGCATAGCTTGCACTACCTGTCATTGTCACACACATCTTATCCATAAAAGATTACTTAGGCCTTGGGACATTAGCATACCTTCTATACAAGTTAGTCATAGGGCTATAGAAAATGCTGTACAGAAATGTGGATGTTGAGATATGTTTTCCCTTAGTTTCACATCACTATTCTTTGCATATGACAGGGCACAAACTCTATGCAACCAGAGCATCCCATTTGTCAGTTTGACCCTCTTTTCTGAATCCTACTTTTAGATTAAAAAGCAGTTAAATTCAACTAGAAATTGATAAACTCACAATTCACGAGTTACATCTCCTTCTTCTCTTTCAGCTGTTCCTGTTAGGGGTTGCCACAGTGGATCATCTGTTTCAATGTCTTTCTGTCCTCTGCATCTTGCTGTGTCACACCAACCACCTACATGTCCTCTCTCACCACATCCATAAACCTTATCGCCTAGTTAATGAATATTGATTGTAGTTTTTTACATGGGTTCATAGGCAAGTACTAGGCTAGTTGCCAGTTATGAGTTACAGTTCAGCTTTTAATTGTCAAGCAGCTAGGAACTGGCTTCCTTAACTCCTAATGAACAATTCTGTTTTTCCGAGTGATAAAGTATAATCTCCTAACCTCTTTATTAGGAAAAGTGGTAATGCTGACCACTGAAAAACAAATGCATTGCATACTTCATTAGCCCAAAAAACTATTATTTAAAATGAACTGTTTAAGATGCACAATAAAAAGCAGTCAGTTGTACACTGCAGTAAAGTAAGATGTGTAACTATAGAGTTTTAAAATGGCTGACATAACTATTTTTTTTTTTAGTTTAATCAGTCTTTTAAGGTACGTGACCTGTTTTATATCTGAAAAATTAATGCTAGATGCTAGTTCACTGGTCAAGTATTGCTGTTTTATTTTACTGTTTGTCAGTAGTGGATATTAAAATTATTCAGTCTTAGTGGATTTGTCTAAAAATTGATTAATGTAGATTGTGGATGACAGATTTTCTTAACTTCATTTGACCCTTGGTAGAGTATTATTACATTCTCTTGGGATCTTTCTAAGGCATTTGATTCTGTGCCTCATTTCTAATAAGTAAATTTTGTTACACCACCATTTAAGCCCATATATGTGTATGTGTGTGTGTGTGTGTGTGTGTGTGTGTGTGTGTGTGTGTGTGTGTGTGTGTATATATATATATATATATATATAGATTTATATATGTATTGACATGGACACATATTGGTTAATAGATGGGTTCCCCAGGGCACAGTGTTGTGCCTGTGTTGTTTTTAATTTTTCTTTTTGTTTTCCTTTCCAAAGCACAATCTTGTTATTACAAAACATTTGTAGATGACTGCAAAGATGTTGAAATGAAGGTAAATTGCTGACAGTATTATGCAATAGCAGTGGTACTCGGATATGTAATTAACAATGGAAAATATTACCATGATTTCTTTTCTTTTCTATTAATGTATTTGTACTCATGTCAGTCAATAATTCAATCAAGATATTTAAATAAATATGAAATAATTAAAAATGTACACAAGTGTGCATTCATCCAGTTTTGCAGCCTTAAAGGTCACTTAATTTGGTGCTTGAGTAGTGAGACAGTTAAGGCTAAAGAAGTCAGTGACATAGGAACAGTAGTAAATAATACATTTATATTTGGAAAAAAGAGAGGCACTGTTGTTTTGACAACACTAAAAACTGCAGCTTAACACTGAATATTTTCACATTTATTGTGCTATGCCGCTAAGACAGTTAAGTGAAACAGACTGAAAATTGTCCAGAGACAGTTTCCAAAAATTCTCTTTGAAAGGGTATTGTCATACCTATTGTACTTATTGCTTAAATTGACTAAATCTGTACAATGTAGCATGTAGGATGATGAGAGGGAAATTATATTCATCGTCATGTCTTTACTGTATGGGATTAAGATCTATGAAATATGCATAGGGCAATTTGTTTATATTTAAGTTTAACATTTCTGTTCTTAAAAACAAAACCATCTGAGTGGCATTTCTCAGGTGATGAGCTGTAGGCATTTTGTGTGTGTGTGTATGTGTGTGTGTGTGTGTGTGTGTGTGTGTGTCTGTGCAGATGTATATTTATATCTGTTTAAATTACATTTGATTGACAGAACTTGCACAGATTCGTGCTCCGTAAATCGCACTGTGACGTGTGATGGTCACACCACTGCCAAACAATATGTGACATCTCCACATTGGACCAGCAGTCAAGGAGCCTGAATCCTCACCACTGTCACTGGAGTGGGATGTGCACTTGGAATACAAATGGATACACTCAGTATTTCCAGATGCAGACCTATCTGCATCAAGCACAATTTCCCTTAAGAGCACACAGGGCAGACACTCAGACCGGGGTCTGGATTTCTCTATATCTGTCTTCCTCCAGGTCCCATTGGTACAGCTATAGGGTTAGGTCCTCAGCCGTGTGTCCAAGCCAAGTCCTCCAGTACCCTCTCTGTAAACCCAGTGCTTCACGTCCCTGCCCCAAGTAGCTGACACTCACACACTAAGAGATTTGATTCTTCTTACACACACACACACACACACACACACACCTGGGAAATGCTGGCACAGATTTACCTGATGTGTGTCCCCTTTTGCCCAGAGTATAATGTAGTTATCACTGCCACCAAACACTCCAAATCACCTACTCTAATGCCCTTAACAAAACTTGTCGAATTATACTGTGTAATATTAATACTAATACAAATGGTAATAGTTGACCAAAATGGCTAAGCCTTCTGGAGTGGCCCACACAGTGTCACCAAATAAATATAAGCACTCTGAAAGGTTAAATACTTTCTACAAGGACCAGCCACAATAAAAGTTTAAATATGTTTAATAATATATAATAGAAGAGCATGAACATGCTGAATATATATTTACTGTAAACCGCAGAGTTCAAATCACAGAAAATACTGAAAATAACATTGATGGACAGACTCGTACAAATAAAGGAAAACAATCTATAACCTAAGCTTCACTATATTCCTTACTGAATCTAGGAGAATTACTATTCCCTAATAACGTACTTGATAGAGCAAGGCACAATGAACTTACATGAGCAGTCTTTCTACTCAGGTTTGTCCAAAACAGAATACTCCTTCCTCAGAGATTACTCCCTGTAAAATATAATATCCAAGATGGATTGTAAAATGACCTAATCTGGTCACCTGACTCTAGGTTCTCACAGTAACCCCCTTTGAAGCTGAGACAGGAATTCAGCTCAGATGGCTACAATACACATCTTAAATGTACATGGCAGGGCCCTGGAGCCATAAAACAATTACAGTACTTCCCCTCTTCTTTACAGAGGCTATTAAACAATGGCCTCTCACAGACCTACTGACTTCAGTTCCATTCAGCATAGTTTGATGCCATTTTATTGGTTCAACAGCTCATTTACATTTCCCTTATTTTCTTTAAAGTATGCTAGCTGGTTAACCTTTGCTGTCCCAGTCCATCCATCCATCCTTCCTCAACCCCTTTTTCCCATTTTGCACATGGGGTCTGGGTATCAGTTCAACAGTGACAGTCATCTTGAGACAAGGTTTACACCACCAGGTGGCTAGCCCTGCCTCGTTAGTTCGTCCATACTGCTTACTTGCACACACACTCACACCTACGGCCAATTTAGTGTGTCCAGTCCACCTACTGCATGTCTTTGGAATGTGGGAGGAAACTGGAGCACCTGGAGGAAACTCACATGACTGCTGGGAGAACATGCAGACTCTGCACAAAAGGCACCCCAGCTGAGAATCGAACTGGAGAACCTTTTGCTGTGAGGCAACAACACTAACTGCTGCACCAGCAGCGTCCTCTGATAAAACATATATGTTTAATTCAGTTACAATAATACCTGGACATTTCTTTTCATTCCAGCAGGATGCACTGTTGATACATTTTAACACAGGCAAACCTCACAAATACATTTTCAGCACAAGCATCTATACAAATCAGTATGATATACAAATGACATATAATTATATACAAAATTCTAGCTAGCTGTGCTGTCACAACTCATACATCCACTGCCCTACTTCTCCTGGCATGGCTGGCAGTACCACCTATCATCACACACACCTTATGTTAATCCACATTACTAAATTAACACTGAAGCACAAAGTGTTTTTGGTGGGGGTGCTCTCCCCACACACCACATCTCTGTATATTGCACAGTGTTGGAGAGAAGGAGAATCTACCAAATCCCGACTTTTAAATGATCTTGCTATATTTCTGTGCAGTTAGCTGATACAGGTGATTGACCAAAATACTCCAGTCATTTTGCTGTTTACAGACCCTAAAGTGGTTTCAGAGTTAACCTTGAGTCAATATATTAATCTCTCTATCTTCTTTCTAGAACCCAAAAACTAAGGAGAAAGAACTTGTCATATTCTAGATGTCTACAAGCAGCTTGGATACGCACTTGACAGAACTTAGCCCTTTAGAAAAGTCGATCAGCTGTCTGCTAAGAAGACAAGAGTAAAGGGCAACTAGTATTAAAGCAAACAATTTTGAAATCATTGTCTAATTACATTTCTTTGTTATTTTTAGCATAACAAACCACTTCTAGGCAGGATGAGGTATCATTCTACCAGGACTCTGGCTTTTTCTGTAGCTTCCTGGAAAAGGGTAAACTCAAGAAGTATTCTAGAGGCAGCAATTTGGACCTCTCTACATACTTTTACAAAGGATTACAAACTAGTTTCCTTTTCCAGGTCCTGAACAGGGTTGATAGAACCATTCTCCAGGTGTTCCTGGATTTTGAATCTAGTTCCACCTGTTTATATGTTACTAAATTATGGTAATCTAAACTAATGGTTTCTGCTCCTGCAACAATAATCACATTTTGAACATAGTATAGTTGTATAAGTAAGCTTACAATAACAGTAGTTGTTTTAATAGAACATTGCATCAATAGCCTTACCCTTCCTCCATCCTCCACCCCGTTGTTTAGTTTTTTTATGTATTGTAAGGGTGAGGTTGTACATACCCTTGTGTATATAGTTCCTTTTGTTTTACTTTTACTTTTCTTTCATTCTCCCACCATCGTATTTCCCAAGGAGGAGTCCTCAAAGCAATCCTCAAAGCAGTTTCTGAGGTCAAGAACACTGCTGCTATGAGATAGGATAACATACCAGGTTGCCTACTAACAAGTGTGAAACAGGACATGTCAAACCCTCTACAGAATCTCCAAACTTGCTTTGTGCCAGATGAATGGAAGACATTGATGGTCTTCCTGCTACACAAAGGTGGGGCACCAGTGGACCCAGGCACTTTTTAAGTCTAACCAGTCTCATCTGTAAGGCTATGCAGAGGTTCATTATGGAATCAAAAATAAAGACATAAATAACCTACAAACTCCTGACCCATGTGTGTCAGGTTTTGCCAATAGTAGGTCCTGCCTGCTTAACCTGATCAACTTCTTTGAGAAAGTTACTAAAGCAATGGATGAGGGGAAAATCAGTATGTACTGCATATCTAGACCTCACAGGGGTGTTCAACATCATTCCACACTCTGGTTGGTATTGTTGATGAACTGTCCCATCTGTATGTAACTCTTGTATGTATCCCTATGTAACTCTTTAGATAGTAAATTGACTTAGAAATAGATCCAAGGAAATTAGAGTTAGGTCACTCTACCTCTTCCAAAAGACCTGTTGCTAGTGGTATAAGGTTCAGTACATGGGGCACTCCTCTTTGGCAGTTACTTTGTGGAGATCAAAGTTAATGTAAAGGGTCTGTGGCTGATTAAGTTTGCAGTTGGCAATAAACTTGGTGCCTTCATAAACTCCCCAGAGGACACCAGGGTGCTCCAAGAGAGCCGTTGCCAAATAAATAACTGGTGTCATAACCATGGACTAAAACTAAATGCCAAAAACTGTATAATAATCTCCTCTGGCAAACATGATGTCCCCTGTAGCTATCAAATCAGCAACACACCCTGAAAACTGATTAGGCAGTTAGAAACCTGGGACCTTATGTGGACAACAAACTGTCCTTTGATCCCCTTGTATTCAGTATTGTGAGAACGTCCTTTTTCCTTGTGCAGCTTATTAGTAAGGTTATGGCATCTAGGTCCAGGGATGTGTTCACTCCATTGCATCTGGCACTTATTAAGTTGATTAAGCATAATGCTCCTTCAGTACGTACCTGTCTAAACACTTAACTGAACATGAAAGACTGCATCTCTTTGTCACCAAGAAAATCACAAGCCTAAATCATAAAAACTACATTGTCCACCTCAAAGTTATGTCCCTCTTCTCAGTATCATCAAGCTGCTGAGGAGCGATCTCTGCCCTTCTGATGTGTTGCACATCCACAAGTCCAGTGGTGGAAGAAACACTTGCTCAAGATACCTTAATCTTTTCTGTAACATAAATAGAACATGTTGGAGGGATAGACATGTATGACAGAGAATACCACTTCTTTGGAATCATCTTCCTCTCCCCTTAATGCAAAGTACATCTGTTAGTCTATTCAAACATAATCTGGAAGAATGGATGGGGAAACTGCAAACTAAATCCTGGTTAGCACCCGTATCCCTTATGGATTGGGATAGCATGTAAATGTTCTACCCAGCTCTTTGTTATTCATACTTAAATTACAAGGGCTAAAATCTTCACTGTAATACAGGACTTGCTTCCAAAGATACCCATAGATCATCAGCCTAGTAAGTACCTTTGAAACCATGATCTTAATTTTCTTTTCAGGGCAATTGCCTCCCTTCATGGGTCAAGAAAGGTCTAAAGTTTTTGGCATTGTAACAGCCTTTTATATGGAGCTCTGGTGAAATTCCTGACAGTTTGGGTCCAAAGAAGGCTCTTAACTTTTGAAAAGCTAGCAAGTCAGTCATATACTTGACAGCATATAACCCAAATAACTTAAGACTACTGCAACAGTGATCAATTAGAACATCTGCTGTTATGGTTGAGTTTACTTACAGAATTGTAGTTACCGAATTGACAACTTCTAGCTTGACATTGTTTCAAAACCTTTAAAAAATGTACGTAGATAATCTGTTAAATGAAAGTCAGATAAACATTTGTAATCTAGGAAAAACTGGAGCTTTGTATAGTATCAGGACAGACTTATTTTACTTAAGCAGCTGAAAGAAAAGGAATGACATCGCAATCACTTGTCTGCACCTAGATAAGAACCAGTGTGGATGACTGTGATTAAGACACATCCTGTCTTTGTTGGTCAAGTGCCACTGATGCCTTTCTACAGGCCAGTGCTTATCAGTAAAGGGGTTATGTAAATGCTCCCTATTTCTTCTCTGATGAGAGCCTTGTGTAGTTCAGGTAGGTAGCTGATCCCACAGAGCAGGCTGAGTCATACTCAAAATAACTAGGAGTACTGGGAATACATCGGAAGCCTGCATCGGTCTTTAGCAGTCTAAGGGTACAGGGTGATTTAGATATACAAGAATGGTCATCCTGGAAGAGGGATATGCAATGTCATGTGGAGGGTATTGTAGTTTGACAGTTGGCGCACACATCTTCCTGTCAATAACAGTGCTGTACCTCCTCTTTTGGGGATGTGCATATATATATATATATATATATATATATATATATATATATATCATGTGTTCATCTGATAAAGAAACCTGTTAAAATGTAAATGAGCTGAGTAAGCAAATTTGATTCACTTGGATAGCATTTGATTTTAATATTGCAATGAGCTTATCTATGTATTTTTGATGCATACAGGAGTGTGCCACAATGATGTGAGACCACTACAGTGGGGAAAGCTGTTCACTGTTGTGTCCTTTTAATTTAGTGCATAATTAACTATCAATGAAGGAAACAACTTTCATTGGATGAGTTTCTTCAAAGAAATGTCTGAATCAATTTTTCATGAAATAAACATTTCTGACAGTTTAATATTGGCATCACTTTTTTTTTCCCTGTTATATATTTTTTGAAATATTTTAATTGGCAGACTGAATTAAATGTATGTGGATCAGCACTGAGCATTATTCAGAAAAATTCTTTCCCTATGATAGTATTGTCGAATGCATGTTCTAGTTTCGCACTTGTAGATGTATCAAAATTGTTGTTTTTGCTTATCTTAAATGATAAATGTTTTTGCTTTCTGCTAAGGCATTTCATATTTTGCGTGATGAAATGCAGGCATGGTAATTTAAGAAAATGTTAACATCTTATAATTTGGTTCATAGAACGAAAATAAAATAAAGAAGTTTGATACATTACCAGACAAGACACACTGTCTTTAAAATTGGTTACTTGCAAATTCGGAAGCTTTATATTTAAGTTATTCCTTCAGAAATTTGCTTACTATTACTGTTTTGCTATTTACAGTAATAAATGGGTCAGAGAACACACAAATCAAATGTTCCTGTTATAAAAACAATTTTTTGCTGTAATTTTTAAAATGTAATGCTTAGTAGATAGAAGATTAGCAGTCATATAAGTCTAGTGTCAGATTTATGATTTTTTTTTTTTTTTTTTTACTGGTCTGATGTTCTCCTAAGGTCACATGAGATGAAGAGTCAAGGCGTGCCCTTTTCCTTAAAAATTAAAGGCCATTATGTGTGTATACAGTTAGTAAGCTTGCAGGCATACAGGATTTATTTTCTAACTATACTGTTTACAAAAGATTGCAGTGGCCACCTTACCCATTTAATTCTGGTCATCTGTCTATTAAAAACGTTTGTCTGTGAAGCCTAGACACAATGACTAGGCCATACTGACATGTGACTAACTTGTTTATTGGCCAGACCATGCACAAAATGTATTAATAAAATACTGTTCAGCACAAAAAAAATGCAAACCATCATATGAACAGAAATGATCATGATACATGTAATGCCAGCGTTCTGTAGACCACTTACCCTTGAGAGTCATTTTAAAGACCGCTCACTTTCACTCCAGAAACACAGCAGAAATACCCAGGAGTAGTGTCCTAAACTGCTCACTCCATCCATAGCATTTGCTACTGGCCAAAGAGAAATTGGGGGGACTATATTGATAACCACAAACCACCCACCAGGCTGCTTAATTGGCAGTGTCTCCCACCTCCTTTTCTCTCCCTACACGCAAGCCCTATACTCCTGCTCTGAACATTCAATCCAGGCACCTCTGTAAGAAACAGTGAGATGTGAACATTGAAAAGATATAAACGAATGTGACTTATGTAAACCTCATTTGGCCTAAACTAAACTTTGTCCATATCAGCAAAGTCCAGTGCTCCAGCACTGACAAACCAAAGAAAGACGCTGTTGTTGCCACTCTGTGATGAATAAAATACATGGATGTTTCTAACACTGAAGCTTTGAGTGCCACTTTCCAAAAAAGCATGTAAATAGACGACCATACTACTAATGCCCAAGGAATGTTATGCTATACAACCAACAAATCCCTAAAGATCAAGGACAATTTTCATTTGGAAACATTATCCAAATTAACACCCACACGTATCACAGTAATCTTAACACTAGATGCTGCTCATTTCATCTCCTCCAACAAAGGTAAAATATGTCTCCACAGCATACCTCAATGTCATTTCCATATCACACATGCAGTCACATCCAGGCTTAACAACCTCTCTCTTGGTGTTACTGCAGCTCCCCTGGCCACTCAAAATATGAGCAATACCTTATAATTAATATTCTCATACATCCATCAAAGAATAAAATACAATCATCACCAAACATACCATTAATTAAAGCATACCATGGTCTTATATAATGCCTGTAAGCTTCTGAAGCCCATCTGCCTATTTTTAATAAAATCAAAAAACTTACCATCTCAAACCAAATCCTAACTTCTAGATATGAAGAGTGAGATGAATCCTTCCTTTCAACAATACCCTGACTATTTGGTGTTCTTTGCAAAACCACATTAAGTTGATCCAGCAATGCTGGCCTGCCATCCAAAAAATAAGAAACTAAATAAATTTGCACTCCTCGAAAGTTCATTGTCAAAAAGCATCCTGATACCAACAAACTGACAGGGTTCCCCACAAATCATACAAATTTGGGTTAGCCAATACCACACCCATGCCCTTCAACAGCTGTCTACATATGGGCAAACTACTATCCGGTGATACACCCCTAACTCACACTTTCTTGTTTACCAGTGCTTTGTAAATTCAAAAATACTTGCACACTTGGCAGCTGACATGAATTGGTTATATCGACTTGCCAATCTCCAATACCAATTAAAAACTAGCTACGTCAGTTGTAATGAAGGTACCCTTTCCAGTCAGAAAACCTATCTTAAAGTCATATACTCCTTTTAACTTTCATTATAACTAAACTATACCAAAAACAAACATCAACTAGCGTATATGCCTGTATATTAAAGCATACATGAAAGTCCATATTTTAAGTTTTAAGATTGTAAGGGCATAAACGTTTAGTATTAATAAATAGAGAGAATTCTATTAATAAGTATAATTGACATGGTCACCTATTATAAATAACATTTATATAAAACATTCCATCCTGCATAGCATGACTGTATGTGTAGTACATGATTAACATCTCAAATATAAAATTACATTTGATCTGATTGTGCTGTTCATTATTACATGTATCCTGTTGATTTGCTTCATAATCGTATGAAGAGTAGTAAAATGTAGCTTTGGTATGTCTCAAGGGAACCACCTCTTCTGTAATCTCCTTTACGTCTGCCTCATTATATCCCCAATATGGTGTACTTTATTTTATACTCAATATGTTAATAAAATGACTCAGATAATATGTAGGAATTGGGGTATATTAACCACCGACAAAACAAATAGTAGGTAATAAGTCTTTGTTCATGTATAAAAATAAAAACAATATATTAAGAGAATGTTATGCTACCAAAGAGATTATTTACAGAAGCCATTCAATAACAAGAATAGTTATACACATCTTTGTGGCAACTGTAATTATTGTAAGTATTTAGATACAAGTGGTACCTTTGTCCATCCTATAACACCTAGAAAATATAAATTTGAGGTATATGCTAGTTGTGATAGTACCAATATCATTTATTTAGCACACTGTACCCTTTATTATTTCTTATTTGTTTGTTTGTTTGTTTGTGTCTTTCGGCTTTTCCTGGTTAGGGGTCACCACAGCGGAACTCCGATCCGCTAATGATTGGCAGTAGATTTTTACGTGCTGGCTTGCCGGGCCTAATGCACAACCTTCAACGAAGGAAAGCCCATTCACGCATGTCACCACACAGAAGACGCTCTAACTGAGAATCGAACGGGCAACATCTAACTGTGAGGCGACAACGCTACTGCAGCACCACCACTGCAGTACCCTTTATTATTGCTTATATGTAAGAAAAACTAATAGACGTATGAAAGAGAGAGTAAGGGAACATCTTTACAATATTAGAACTATGAATATGAAGAATGCTCTTGCTAAACATGTACATGCTACTTCTATACATCATACATTTAAATTTTTAGCTATGGAAGTAGTTAACATGGATCAAAGATTAGGTGATGTTGGGAATAAAACTGAATTGAATGAAACTAAATGGATTATTAGGTTGCGTGCCGACAATGACAAAGGATTAAATGGAACTATTCCATTAAAACCAGCACTTAAAGCACGACACGTATTTAAGAAACAATATGTAAGTATTTTGTTTTGTTTCTGAAGTATAAATGAATAGATCAAGAATTCTATACATGACTGTTATTTTTGTTAGAATTATCATATTATTTTTCTTGGATGAAAATTCCATTACTGAAAAGTAAAGAAAAAATGTGTGTGTGTGTATGTATGTATATATATATATATATATATATATATATATATATGTATAGATATGCAATGTTCTGGACATGTATTCTAATATTATATATATATATATATATATATATATATATATATATATATATATATACATACATACATACACACACACACGTCTTAATAGTCTTTACAACTGTTTATATATATTTTATTGATCTATATTTTCAGATATAGAGAGATTTGAATGGCACAGTGGTAGCGTTGTCGCCTCACAGCAAGAGGTTCTTCGGTTCGATTCTCGGCTGGGGTGCCTTCTGTGTGGAGTCTGCATGTCCTCCCTGTGTTCCTGTTATTTTCCTCCCACGTTACAAAGACATGCGTTTGGAGCATTTCTCCCCGGGCCTCCGCTGAAAATTGTTTTTGTTCCAAGTCGGACTTTCCCGGTTAACAAATGTTAAATAAATAAAAAAATTATATCTAGATATAGATATAAAGAGGGATATATTTGTGTCTATAGCTATGTTTATATATATATATATATATATATATATATATATATATATAATATAAAATATAAAAATATATATAGAGATATATACATATATGGGCATAGCAGGAAAGATCAAATATACTAAATGAAGACTGGCAAAATGTCGACAT
The DNA here is from genome assembly GCF_019279795.1 of Protopterus annectens. NCBI lineage: Eukaryota > Metazoa > Chordata > Ceratodontiformes > Protopteridae > Protopterus > Protopterus annectens. The sequence goes on from NC_056748.1 coordinate 577,444,133, forward strand.
CAGAATATAGAACATGTCAGCGTCAACACACCAGTACACAAGCTCAAAGAAATTACATGCAAAATGTAAAACTTACAAAAAACAAAAACATTGTTTTTTGCAGGGGTCTAGCCCACCCTGCACCAGCTGCCAAACAAACACAGGGTAAGGACATACTCCCCAACCCCAGGCATTGTGCAACCTCACAAACTTGTAGACCAGTTGCTTAGTCGAACATATGTGGTCGACTAATTGGCTGCTGACCGTACACACAACCAGCATTCTGCAGGGATCCCATACATATATATATATATATATATATATATATATATATATATATATATATATATATATAGATATATGTATAGATATATGTATATATGTAATGTGTGTGTGTGTGTGTGTGTGTGTGTGTGTGTGTGTGTTTCTTCACCTGTCCCTGTTAAAACCTATGCAACTCAGTGAGGATTGCAATCATTAAATGATAATGACATTTGATATTCACATACTTCAAAAAATGCATGCTAATGCAAACACAGTTATTCTAGCAGCTTGTTAAATTTATAAAAGCCATGTTTAAAATCTGTCCTTAATCTTGGACTTTTGCCCCATTATTTAGAACTTTGTCCAGAATTCTTGCCATAAGAGGTTGAGAGGTATGCTCTGCAGAGTGCCAAAGGGGTAACCAGTGTAAAGCAGCTGTCTTGAGAAAGTGCAGAGCTCCATGAGGTGCTTCTGGGAGGGTGAATGTGAGATGTCAAATCCAATTGTGCAAGTAGCTCTTCTGTGAGCTATCAGCTAATGGAGCATTTTACCCCCTGGCATGCTATCGGGGGAACTGATGCTAGACACCCTCACAGTTATAGGCTGTAGAGGATGGAGATGGTTCTGATGAATAACTATGTTTATTTTGAAGGCCATTACTTTCACCAAGAGAAGGGTATAGGAATGGGGGCTGCATGTGGCCCATTATATGTGAATATTGTCATGGCAGCTTGGGAAGAACGTTATATATTTATTAGTGTGTTTGCATCCTTTTGGGCAATGTATACCCTTTTTCTTGATGACATATTTGTTGCCTGGACCGATGACATTAATAAGGTAAGCAATTTTATAGATTATATAAATACAACTACCTTTTTGAAATTTGCACATATGAGTGTAGATACCATTGCATATCCTGATGTCAGGTTTACCTGAAATCCAGAAACTTATGAACTTAGTGCAGATATTTACAGAAAACCAACGTATTCAAATACAGTTTTACATTTTTCTAGTAGCCATCATTTATATCAGAAGAAGGTGGTCGTGAAAGGGCAGTTTGTACGTGCTGCCCTGATGGTTACTTATTTTAATGAGTTTATATCTGAAGTTGTCTTATTAATTAACATGTTTAAGAATAGAGGCTATCCAATTTCTTTTCTTAGACTTATTAGGGAAGAAGTGGTGAGAAAAAGATCAAAAGGGATTTACAAGCCTATATTACAAGCAAAAGATAAAATAATGGGGTCCAATAACAGGGCACATATTGTTACTAAAACTGTGGGGTCCCCTGGAACATTTAGACATCAACATTCTTTTATTACTACTTATTCAATTGATAGCCCGGAGGTAGCACATATTTTGTAAAATAATTGGCAGTTTATAAAAGGTGATTAAAGCCTTGTGACAAGGTTGGGCACAGCTTCTCATATAGTATATAAAAAAGGATATAATGTGAAAAAATTATTTGATAGGATGGGCAATGTAGTAGAAAACCCAGTTTCCAAAATGTCAAAATGTTGTGTTTGTAGTAGAATGTTATTTTCCTGGGTTGAATTTTCTGTATTAGTGTTTAACAGTACATATAATTTTGTATTGAAATAACATTAATATAGCTTGGTTTTGAGTTGAATTTTCAAATATGTAATTTTTTTGTATAGTAAGGTTTTAATTTATTATTTTATAATGTATGTTTTGTAGTGGGGTAGTCTTGTGTAATGGTAGCTTCCATGTCGGTTTTCTGTTTAAATTAGTTGGAGTATTATTTAAGTACATTAAATGAAGCTATTTTTGATCACTTTTCACTTCTGCAGATATTAGTAGAATGTCCCGATTTTTGTTTTATATGTTTAGTATCTTGTTCATACAATTTTTGTTTTACCTGGCTAATGGTTGAGGACTGGAGTTACTAAATAATGAGAGAGATTTGAGTGTTAGAGCTGATATCCTTTGGAAAATGCAGGATAGATCAAATTGTAGCATGATTCCTTACCTCAGGAAATACAGGAGCATTGCACTGAATAATGACTTGCGCTAGAGACTTGGGAATCTTTTAATTGTGTGTGTCTTTGATTGACAGTACTCTCGGACCTTATGGATATGTTCATAGTAGGTTTCAGTGTTGTATATTGTCACCAATATTTGTGTTCTTGTAGCATTTTGGGCTGCTTGCATTCATTTTTTGTATGTGCTCGGCCTATGCCTTCCATGGAGACAGTGTAGGTCACCCTAATTTATTTTTGGCATTTTGTTGCCACAACTAAACTGCTGGGGTGTTATGGTAAGTGATATTTATACTGGTGACCTTGCGACGGTGTTTTGTAGTGCACAGATGAGTTTTGATTTCTGAATTTCTTTTTAGTAAGTAGGGCTGCTGAAGAAAACATCAGTGACTGGCCTTTTTTCTGTTGGGTTCTCTTCAATTTACAACAGGTACACTGTTTGTGTTGTTCAGTCAACATGCTCGTTTTTGAATACTAATGAATATGTATTGTATAATATCTGATGTCATGTTGTCCTGTCTTGCCTTCATTCTTTGCTGGTTGAGTATGGAACCTAGAATCGGTTCCGACTCAGCCTTATTCAAAAGCACAAGAGCTTCCACTGGCACATGGCTGTACCCTATCCCATGATGCTCAGGGAAGATTATCCAGAGATCCTTTGCCGCTAACCAAGATCGGGTGATGTCCATGCAGGCTCCTGGCTAAGTGGAATTTACTTTATATATTGTTGTTCTATTTTTGCTCCTTTTGCTAAAAATGAGTAATTATTGTTGTCGTTGTTCAACTTAGAAATAATTTTAGTGGTGTTTGCTTAGTCTGCTACTGTTTGCTGGCTCTTGTTTAGGCCGTCATTTTTTTCTCTAGGCCTGTTATTGTTGAACTTTCCATATCCCTGCTTCCAGGCTCATTTAAATTAGAGAGCTTGGTTATTCTCCCTCCCTAGGCAGTTCGTTAAAGTTAGAGGACTCCCTGCAGCCCATTTAACTTAAAGGGCTGTTCCCCTTTTTTTCCCTTATTTGTGTTTTTTCATCTTTTTAGTAGCAGTAGTTCATTTATGTTAGAGAACTTCTCCTTTCTCTTTGCTTGGTTAGTTTTAAAATTTACCTTTAAAAAAAAAATTAAAGTCTAGTTGAGTTTTTCTGGTTGCCTTAATATTTGGTGTTGTGCGTGTATTTAGAATCACGTCAAAGGATCCTTTGGGTTTCAAGAAATGCGACAAGTGTAGCCAAAATATGTCTCTGACAGATGTGCATATCATTTGCGTTTACTGTTTGGGTGCCCTTCATTTACAAGAGCCCTGTTCCTTTATTCATGCCTTTAGCTCCAGGGTTTTAATGGAGCATAAAAACAAGTTAATTATGAGAGGCCTATTAAAAAGCACTTTTGCAGAGACTTTAGAAGGGACTTAGAGCACTGAATCTACAGCCAAATCCCCTTCTTCTAGATCAGAGAAGTTGGTGAAAAGGACTTCACCTTCGGCTTCATCTTTGGAGCCACCTAAAAAAATGGCTAAAGATTCTGTCTCGGAACCAAGGGCTCTTGGTTCAGAAAAAAACCCCTCTTCAGCACCAGTTGGAGTTTTGGAGCCAATAGAGTTCCAGTTTTGGAGCCAGTATCTCCTAATTTGAGGTCTCCACTTCTGCAAATAGCAAGATCTCCAACTTTGTCCTTCTGATCCTCCAGAAGCTTATCGGATGATGACATGGAGCAGGTAGTGATGAGACTCCTACGGATGCCAGCGCTAGCTAAAATTCTGTCTACTCCTATCCAGTAGGAACCATGGCCAACAAAGACCACTTCCCCTTATTTGGTTTGTCCTTCAACCCGATCTGGGATTTCTTTGAGCTCTTGGACCCGATCGCAGCGGAACCATCGGGACCAAGACCTCCTACAGGATCATTGGTTCCAACAACTGCTCCGACTTCCTTTAATTGCATCAGAATTTGAGGAGTCTAGGAGCCGAGGTTCTGCTGTCAGGTTCTAGGAGAGTCTGATGCTGTCTGGCCCGATTCTACCTCTTGGGGCCTTGGCACAGTTGAGCTCGGCTCCTACATTGGCTTTGGAGCCAACCACTATGCTTCGGGTCACTCTTCTGGTTCTTTGGAACCAGGGGTCTTCTCAGAGCTTAGTGAGGGGGCTTTTGAGCTGATGGAGAGAGTGCTGTCACCTCAGACTGCTCCACTCTGTGGTCCAAGTACTCCTCCCCCAAAAGCGCCAGTGTCAGTCTCAGCCGCATCGCTCCCCCCAAGCACAGAGATCTTAAGCCTCAGGAGGCAAAACTATCTCTTCTGAAACCTCTCCAGGGTACCTATCTGAGGAGGTCCCTCAGAAGAGATTGTGCAAGTGGAAGCACCTGGACTCCTCGAAGGAGTCTATCACTTCAGACATGGACCTCAGTGATTCAGAAGGGTTCCCACGGTCACCCTATGAAAATTTCTTTTTTGCAGACATCCTGGAGATCCTTAAGCAGAGGGGTGGCTGGAAGCCCACCAACCCTTCTGCGGATGAGTCGCTGTACCAGCTTTTGGGTCTCACCCTTTCACCTCTTGGGTGTCTCCGCCTTTTGACCAGTTAATGAATGTAATTAGTCAAAAGGCATGGGGCTCTCCGAATTCAGTGGAACCTGTTCCTAGGAGGCCAGATATGTTCATCACAGCGTCTTCGGAAAAGGAGTTCCTTATCAAAGGTGTCCCAGTAGATGCTATGGTGGTGGCGGCAGCCACAAAGAAGGAATTGTGAGAGACTTTCCTCATCTATTCATCCACCGGAGAGTCTCAAACAATGGACAAATATGGAAAGTGTATGTTTTCTTAAGCGGCATTTACCCTTAGATCGCTGAACTACCTGATCCATTTCACTGGAATTCAAAGGGATCTCCTGAAGGAGCTAGGAGATACCCTTCAAGGTACTGTAGCTGCAGGAGTTTCAGATAAAGTTTCCTCCCAGCTCTCCATTTTAAAGTCCATGGTAAACTCCTCCATGTGACTGATTTTTTATGCGGCCGATGGAGTGAGCAGGGCAGCAGGTACAGGAATTTCCTTAAGGAGACATTCCTGGATGTTCTTATAAGATTTCGCAGAACCCTTCAAATCTTGCTTTAGTAACGCCCCCTTTGATGGCTCGTCTTTGGTTGGGCCCAAAGTTAAAGAGACCTTAACCAGGTGTAAAGAGGAGGGAAAGACACTGTCTGCCATTGGAATCCATTTCTCCCTCCCCACTAGACCTTATCCCAAAGGTCAGAAGGGGAGAAAAATGTGATTCCGCAAGTTCCAAAGAGCCTTCCTGGATGCACGTGGTGATTCTTCCCCTAGGGGTAGAGGGGGAAGTAACAATGGAAGACGGTGACCTCACGGCAGATGGGGTTCGCAGAAACAGGGTGACATGGACTCCTTCCTTGGAAAACCCTTTCAGCGCTCCTGAGAGGAGGAAGCAGTCGGGGGGGGGGGTCGCTTGTCATTGTACCCAAACAACTGGCTAGAAATCACAAAAGACAAATGGGTACAAATGATCATATCCAGAGGTTAGTACATACCCTTTTCCATTCCCCCATTAGAAAAACAATCAGTCCCAGATATTCCACCCAGTCAAAGGGATTATGCAACTCTAGCAGTACAAAAGTGTCTAGAAAAAAAGAGTCTTCAAAAATGTCCCCGCAGACCAAATTGGATCCGGAACTTACTCAATGTTCTTTAGTTCCAAAAAAGACAGGGGGACTGGAGGCCCATTCTGGATCTCAGCAGACTAAACAAGTCTGTCAAGAAATCAAAGTTCTGGATGATGGCACTGCAGTTGATACTCCCCTTTCTGGGGAAGGATGATTGGATGTGCTCAATAGATCTCCAGGATGCGTACTACCACATAAAAATGGACAGGCAATCCAGGAGACATTTGCACTTTCGGTTGGGAGCCAGTCACTACCAGTTTAGAGCCGTACCTTTTGGTCTCACTACAGCCCCCAGAGTGTTTACCAAATGAGTTGCAGTGCTTATGGCTCACTTGAGGCATCTAGGATTCTGGGTGTTTCCATACCTAGATGACTGGCTCCTAACCACCACCACCAAGCAACTACGAACAAAAGCAAAGGACAAAACCATTCATCTGTGTTCTCAGCTAGGCATTACAGTAAACTTCGAAAAATCTGCCTTGTTGCCATTACAGCATCTCATATTCATAGGTGCAGATTTAGATACAAGAAAAATGTTGGCCAAACTTCCCCCTGAGAGGATACAAACCTTGCATCATCAAATCGAGAACCTTTTATCCAAAAGGAAAGTGCAGGCGAAGATTGTTTTGAAGGTTCTGGGTACCATGGCAGCTGCAATTATTTTGGTACCTCCAGCCTGTCTACATATGAGAGTTCTTCACTGGCTGCTTTTTTCCCAGTGGTCCATGCAGGATCTACCTTTGTCTCACAAGATCATCATAACAGAATCCTACCAAAAGGACCTGCGCTGGTGGCTTCACTCAACTCAGTTGACTGCAGACCGACCATTTGTCTTCCCACAACCTGTAGCTACGGTGACCATGGACGCTTCTTAGATAGGGTGCGGGGGGAGTATTATCTGGAAAGACTGTCCAAGGTGTTTGGCAGGAACATGAAAACCACTTGCATATCAATGTCCTAGACATAATGGTGCTTTTCGCATTGTAAGCATTCCAGGACTCTCTTCCAATAGGAACAATTGCAATTCAGACAACATGTCAGTAGTGTGGTACATAAACAAACAAGGAGGAACCAAATCCTTCCCTCTATGTCGAGTGGCACAGAGAGTATCGCAATGGGCAGTCTCTTCTCAACGCTTTCTGACAGAAATGCACATCCTGGGGAAATCCAATGTAATAGTGGACAAACTCAGCAGAGCTATTCTGATGCTCCACGAGTGGTCCCTAAAACAGGAAGTTGCGGGAGAGATTTTCCACCAATGTGGCCAGCCTTGCTGTGAATTATTCGCCACGTCCATGAATGCCAAATGCAGCAGCTTCTTTGCCCTGATTCCCCCCTCTAGGGCAGTCACCAAGGGACATGCTTGTACATGACTGGCCCCCGGGTCTCCTTTATGCCTTTCCACCCTTTCCCTTGATACCGAAGGTCCTTCAGAAAGCCAGCACATTGAGAAGCACAGCGATACTCATTGCACCATACTGGCCTCATCAGATTTGGTTCCCCTTTCTGTGGCCCCATCTCCAGGAGGAACCATGGATTCTGGACCCAGTTCCAGACCTTCTGACTCATTCGTCGGGAACATTCCATCCATTGCTTCAGACCCTGAAATTGACAGCTTGGCTGCTCCAGTTCCAGAAATAGCCTGGTTCCCTGATATCTTCCCTGCAGTTAGATATGTATCGATTTCCTCTCATAAGGCATCAACCAGGAAATTATACTCTAGCAAATGGATGAGATTTTCCCACTGGGCTTCCAAAAACAACTTTGATCCCTTTACTGCTCCTATCACAGCAGTGTTAGATTTTCTGGCTAAATTTTTAATGAGGTTGCAGCGGCAGCTACAATTCAAGTTCATTTAGCCACTATATCAAACTATCATATCAGAGAAATGGGACAAAAAGTCATGTCCCAGAGGCTTTGCAAAGCATTCTTAAAGGGTACATTCTTACTAAGGCCTCCAGTGAAAGAACCTCCAGCACTATAGGACCTAAATTTTGTTCTATCTCTATTGATTTTACCCCCTTTTGAACCCGCATCATCATGTGACATGAAGTTTTTGTCATGGAAGACAGCATTATTGGTGGACATAACTTCTGCTAGATGAGTGTCTGAACTTCAAGCTTTATCTATATGTCCTCCATACATAACCTTTCACAAAGAGTTTCCTTATGGACTAACCCTTCATTCCTACCAAAAATGTGTTCAGAGGCCAATTTAAATCAATCCGTTACCATTTTTCTTTCCCAAACTATGGCAACAAGGCAGAATATAAATTACACCAGTTGGATGTGCATAGACAATTGCATTTCTACATGCATAGATCAAAAGATTTCAGAAAGTCAGACCAGCTGTCTGTGTCCTTTTCAGACAAAAAGAAAGGGTTCCCAATTTCAGAGGTCACACTTTCTAAATGGCTTACAGACTGTATCACCTATACATACAATTACCAGAACAGAGAACTCCCATGGAAAGTGAAAGGCCATTCCACAAGAGCTATTGCAACTTCATCTGTCTTCCAGGCAAGGCTACCTATGGATTCCATTTGTGCAGCAGCAACATGGGTAAGGCCTCATACCTTTATCTCTCATTACAAAGTCAATTTGGCCTCCTGAAGAGTATTTTCCCTTGAGCCACCCAAGAAAGAAGGTGCTAGGAACGCTGTCCCAACCAGCAAAGAATGAAGGTGAGATAGGACAACATAACATTAAGAAGTTATGTACTTGCCATAAGGTTCCATGTTTGTTGTCCATCTCGCCTTCATTCTTGCGTCCCACCCTCCTTCCCCCACCTTCGCTCTTGGAGGATCGGGCATTTTATTTCCTGACAAATTGATTATAAAGTCTCTAAATCTCTTCTTAGTCTTGTCTGGATATGTTGGCTTGTTTAGAGGTAATGATTATGTTTTTTATCTGCAAACAAAATCTGGGTAATCTTCCCTGAGCATCATGGGATAGGGTATAGCCACTAGCCAGTGGAAGCTCTCGAGCTTTTGTATAAGGCCGAGTTGGAACTGATTCTCGGTTCTATACCCAACCAGCAAAGAATGAAGGTGAGAATGACAGCAAACATGGAACGTTATGGTGATTACATAACTTCTTATTTAACACTGAGTATGCTTTACATTTCAGTACAAGAAAAGAAATATTCAGAAAGGCAGTGTGTGTCCTTGTGAAGTGAATTGGCTAATTGCTGTGTATGCACATAGTTACTTTTCAGAAATGCAGCTATTACTGCTTGATGCTCACCCTGACCGTATCTACAAGATGAATATGTATAGTCCATGAATATGCTACTATGCTTCTTCTATGAGTGATTGAAATACAGTTGTTTGAAAACCAGCTGCTTGATCATAACTGCTTGAGAACTTAACCAATAACTTTCCACACACATCATCAAAACAGGTATTTTTTTGCAGGGAGATTCCCTCTTCTATAGACTAATTCCACTGTCATCCAACATTTTGGAAAGGAGAAGTGCCCCAATAAAGTGGACAACAATCTTACATTTCTTATATCTTTAGTTATGTTTGGGCTGTTAGACCCTGATCAACTGGATGTCAGTGAGATACAGGAAAGCTGTACAGTGCACCTCTTCAGCTGACAAAGTAGCAAACACCAGTGTTAAACTAGATATGTACCCCTTTCCATCAAATGTAGCGAAGTTATTTTTCTGAAAATGGTCTAGCCATACTTCCTGCTTTCAAGTGTTGCACCACTAAGTAGTAGGTCTTCCTCCAGTTATTTACTTGATCTTTTAATCATTGATGGAATCTAATTTACCAGATCTTTGGCTGGCCAGATTACGATACTTTCTTGCCTGTTGTCATAGGTACATTCTAGAGCTGTCTGCCTTTGTAATAATCCTTCAGAGATTTTCCCAGACTTAGCCTGTACATTCTAGACAAGTGAACAGCATACAAGTTTGTAAATGCTGCAGATGTTTTTTTCACGGTTTCTGATAGCTCTGCAACAGTCTGTATTCTCTGACATTATAGACAAGAATGCATAGAAAGAAATCACACACACGGGACAAAAAAATAAATAAATAAGCACATAGCTCTGCAGTGCTGGTCTTTAAGAAAAATACACAATGTGCTGATGGGCTATATTTCCAAACTAGTTGCCTACCCTGTTAAGCAAAAATGAGCACTATTTACAGGCTTGGTAGATTCTACTCAATTGATTGCTTAGTTTGACATATTTAACTTTCATTTCTGGAGGACCTGACTCAGTCTAGAAGGCACATTAAAATAGGAATTTTTACTTACACACAAAGTGCAGTCTGTCAAAAAACAGTGGTGTTAATTATTTACTTCTTGGTAATGCCAGTATTGGGCTCCCAATACTTTTTACTTTGATCTTTACTATGTGATAACCAGGGACAATTATTTTCCAATTTTTGGGAAAAATATCTGGTTATTGGAAAACATAGGATTTTCATAGAATTTTTCATTTTAGACCAGAACATTCTTTCCATTCATGAGATAGTAACACCCATTTTCTTTGTCTCACACACACACACACACACACACACACACACACACACACACACACACACACATATAATGTGTGTTTGTGGGGGTGGGGGAGTTGGGCTTTTTTTTTTCAAGACAATGAGCAGTCATTAGTATGTGACTGCAGACTTTTTACACAAAAGATGGAGGAGGTTGCAGTGTTTTGGGGATCTCTTCTTTCCCCAGGATGGTACAACCTCATATAAACAGTGGGGATAAGGGGATTTAGTGAGACTTTTTTCCTACAGTTTTGTGATTGAAAATGGTGTTTACAGTTTAAACACTTCACTCTTTTGTGATAGCAGTTCTGAAGGTCTATCAAAAAAAAAAAAAAAAAAAGAGTAATTTTGTCATGGAGCCATATATATATATATATATATTTATGTATGTATATATATATATATATTTATGTATGTATATATTGTCTGTGTGTGTGTGTGTGTGTATAGATATAGATGTATAATCATATTATGTTACTGAATTTGAAACTTTGTTTGTCATTGTCTAAGGTCAAAATGCACAAATAACCATTATATAGTATCCAGACTAGTCTAAAGCTGTCTGAGAGGATTTTTGTTACAATTTATTAATGTTTCATTCATTTTTAAATATGTTTATTTTTGGGAAGCACAAGATGTGCTGGGTATAAAGGACAAACAGGCATATAATGGCACTGAAACATGTGGTCTTTCAAACCCTTGTTAATGAATATCAAAATATAATCTTTCTCCATATATTTAAAAAAGCTTTTCCATGCCATCAAAATTTGTCCTATGCTCAGTCTTTTGCATACTGCCTATTTGTGTTGTATGTGCCACTTTATCCCAAATGCTGTTACACAGTCTCTGTATGCACACCTTATACTGTCTGTTCCCTGAGTTGTGGCTGAAAATGGTCCACTGGACCAGCTTGCCTAGATTTTTATCAAATATCTAAATAAATGAAATATGGAGTCCATGTTTGGCTATCGAATTCTAAAATACTCAAAGCATGAAATAACGAATGAAAAACAGAAGGAGGGGTAATCCTCAGCGTCTATATTACCTGATCGAACGTTTAGGTTACTGAATACCTAAACATCAATTCGGTAATATTGAAAAATTAAAACGGCAAACGGCCAATTTAACTTAGGGAATGAATTCCCTTGGATGCAAAAAAAAATTTTTAAACCAAAATGTACTGGGGGGCTTCGCCCCCTAACTAAATATACCAACTCCGAGATCGCTTTACAGTGAGGGAAGGGACAAAATCCGCATAACGGCTATGGGAATTATTTCCCTGCGTTAAATCGGCCGTTCTTGTTTTTTTGCTTTCGCTATTATCAGATCGATGCTTAGGTATTCGCTAACCTAAACGTTTGATCAGGTAATAGGAACCCTAATCTTCCAAATATGGCAACTTCGAAAAAAAAATACATAGAATGCCCATAGTTGGCTAACTAGGAAGTAACGCAATACATAAGGTATTGAAGGGAAACCTTTTAATTTTTTCCTTTTCCCCATTGTAGTGTGATCTTGGAGTTGGTATATATAGTTAGGGGTGTTGTAGGGGGGCTCAGCTCCCCACCTTGGTTGGTTTTGTGTGCGATGTTGGCCGACTATGGCCATTCGATATATATTTTTTTCGACATTGTTCTTGTTCGATGATTGTCCTGTTTGCTGTTTTACTTTCACTGTTTCACGGTTCATGTTTTTTACAATTTGGTAGCTGAACATACACCCGAAATATGTAAAACCTACCCATATCAATTTTTTTGCTTACATACCAGATGCTCAAAGTCCATTTTCTAAACATCAGTATGACCATGGCCCAAGCTGAGTCTAGTAAAAGAATGTTTTAAAAGCAGAACAATCCCACTGGCTAATAATAATTTGTGCTTCATATATCAAATACAAATAATATCAGAATAAAATAAATTGTTACAGTTTGAATGGAATAACATTGCCGGGTAATGTTGTTTCAGAATAATTGCACTGTTGTTTCAGAATAATTGCACTGTCATGTTCCAAACAGAAAGCCATAACTTACGAAGCTGAATATGTTGTATGTCCTCTTTTTGCTTGTTGGCTATTTAATTCTATGGATTAGCAAGCATATTTAGTCCAAAGTAAAACTTTACAAAAGCTTAACTTGTCTTGGCATTGTCTAATTTAGGCATACAGTCAACTGTTTGGTCAGCAAATGACATATTCTGTTGAGTGCCTTTCTCAAGTCCTTTTGAATCAACTGCTTGGGGCAAATCAAACTCTGGCCTGATTCTTTATGTCTGAATTACACCAGAACAACACTGTTATTCTTGCAATTACCTATTTGGTATGTGGGAATTTGCTGTCCTCTCATTAGTAGTTGTACAGTGATACATCATGTAGCGAATAGCCATATTCTCTATTTATAGAGCCATATTAAGGTGCTGCGGTATTGTTGTCGCCTCACAGTAAGACGTTGTCCGGTTCAATTCTCAGCTAGAGCGTCTTCTGCGTGGAGACATGCGTAAATGGGTGTACCTTCGTTGAAGGTTGCGCGTCAGGGCTGGTAACTCAGCACGTAAAAATCAACTACCAATCATTAGCGGACCGGAGTTCCACTTTGGCAACCCCTAACCGGGAAAAGCTGAAAGACACAACAACATTAAGCAATATAAAACCAAAAGTAGCTTGATCATCACTAACAGGGAATGTGGATCTCAACCAGACAAACAGTGGAAATACGTTCAATTGATACAGATAAATAGATTGAGAGAGAGAGAATGTGTGTTTGTCAGTAAATAATTTCTTTTTCTGGAATTTTTAGTAAAATTATACAGTGCTCATTACTGCTGTGGATCTGCTCAGGGTTGATTACTATATCTGAAATCAGGGCTACACAAGCTCATGTAGCTTAACAATTATAGTAACTATATCAAGAGATAGAAATAAGTGAAAATGAATGGTAGAAGTATCTCAGTGCAGAACACTCAGTGACACTATTTCATTTAGAATGATGTTTGATGTCATTTTTGAAAACTCGGTGACAACCTGCAAACACACATTCAGATATGTAGAAAAGTCAAAACCACACCAGTTGTTCATGGTAAAGGTGGTTCCAAAACTTTAATAAAATAGTAAAAATAAAGAACAGGTAAGCACTTTCGCATATAGCTTCTTCAGACCTATTGTCAAGTAAAAACTCTAACCAGCTTTTAAACACCTTGCAACAGTTTCATCCAATCAACTGAAAAAGCATTAAAAGTTGCTAAGCAACATAATTGCATTAAATATGCCAATTAAATAGACCAATTAAATCTGCTTACATTCATATTCCTAAAAACAACTAAATATTATAATGACTATTAAATTAAATGCTCATATCACCTATTACCTAATAATTCATAAGAACATTTAATCTATTTCATAAACACGATAAATAAGAAAATACGCATCTTAAAATTGTATAACTGCTTAACTAGTACGTGTTAGTTTAAAAACATTCCACATTCAGATATGTTCATTAATATTCATCAAATCATGTGTACAGGCCACCCACTTGATGAATATTAATGAAAATTCATATATACGATTTAAACATTCCAGTCCTACTCCTCAATCATATATACAGCCGTAAAAGTGTTACTAATTAGTAATGTACATCTGCTTGCCTCTTCTTGCACTGTTTTTCATATCTGAGTTCATGCAAGGGCCATAACAATTTTCCATGCATGGTTGTATAGAACAGATTTTGCATTGTAGCATTAAAAAAACTGTACTATATCACATCATGTTTAGCTTTCCAAACTGTTTTTATATAAAATTAATTCTAGCCTTTAATCTGTAGTTGAGAACTCCCAGTTACAAGTATTTGTGTAAACTGGTATTTCATTAATACTTTGTTTTTGCAAGTGCCTTTTAAGAACATCATGAAAGTTAGCATGCTCAGTTGTTCTTGCATGGCTTAATGAAGATAGTGATCATCTGATTTACTGAAGCAAGAGACAGCTGTCAAATTGACCAACAAGGAGTAACATGAATCGCTGCTAAAACAGGCACCATCTGACCACAGTTTATAATCCTACTGAGTGGGCTAGACATCTTCCCGGAGTATTCTTGACAAGTGTCATAACAGTAGCTGTATCACATGTGTGACACTGTCCTTGTACTTTGGAGCTGTATTTCAAGATTTTATATATATATATATATATATATATATATATATATATATATATATATATATACATGTATACATACAAACACATGCCATTCAAGCCTTTCCTACCCTGTTCATGTCATTGATCTGATGCACAAAGTTGCACATCTGGCAACTGTTGAATGACTAAAAGAGCAGGAAAGCACTTGAATTCACCTGACCTGATCTCCTTTCTGAATAGAATTATATATAGAAAACTGTAAGCCTCTATACCACCCTTACATAGTGAACTCAGCTGGTAGCCCATACTGCCTGACAACACCCATGCAGATCACATGCCTGGGAAACACATGGAGCTTTACTTTACGAGGATGAAGACCATTATGTTCAATTTAGTAGTGTGGTAAGATGCACAGTTGAATTTGCAACACATTTATCTCAGTATAATAATGCAGAGCTGCTCTCCTTCTATAGAAGATGTCCATTCTGTTTACTGGACATACTAGTTCATGAGGTTGTATTTATAACACAATGGATTTAGTCTAATTACAACCAACAAGATATTTTGTGTTCCTTTGTTCAAACCATTGGAGTCACTTTATATACTGTTATGGTATGTTATGTTTTGCACAGTGCACGCTTTGTAATCAAGCAAGACTCAGGTGGAAAGAGAGAGAGGTGCACACATACACACACACACACACACACACACACACACACACACACACACACATACACACCCTGCAAAAATGGCCTCATAGACTTCTCTACCTACTCCGTTAAACAAGTCATGTAGTTTGTCTGTGGAACATTGAGAACTGTATAAAAATAAAACAAATTCTGGGATGTGACTTAAGACAGCTGATCCCATAAAAAAGGCCTTAGGTTTTGGATTCCTGCCACCACACAAGAAGGCCAAATGTATAGAAGGATATGGCAAGATGGGTCTTTGCCTTCTCCATGATGGCGTTGATGACCTGAATTATTAGGTCAGTGTCACTGCTTATCTTTCAACGATTTTGAGCCAGATGCAGGAAGAAATTGATCAGTTTCCAAGAGTTTGATGTCAGAGAGAAGTTAGAGTAACCAGTGAAGACATTCAAGTCAGCTGGATGGCTGTGTAGCTAATCACAGTTATGGTGCTGTTGATGTACCTTGTAGACTTTCATGAACTGATTTTGTTGTCAGATGCTATGCCTGGTTAATATCTGAAATCTACCAATTGGATTCCAGAGCAGCTATCTTATATGCTTCTCTGAACTCAGATCTTCTTAGTCTTTTGGACCCAAAAAAGTAAAATAGATCTAGGGAGATCTTTCAGAATCCATATAGATCTTACTTTTGAAACAACTTCTGCAAAAGCTAATATTAAAGAAATATCAGAAAGCAGGACTAGGGTGAATATTTTGCAGCCTGCAAGAAGAAACCTCCCTAGTTAAGGTAGAAATTAGGAATTCAGGCATCTTACATGTCTTTCATCATCCCTATGGATCACAGATGCTTCAGAGAGTATCCTGGTTATCAAATTATTTTTTTATTTAAAATTTTCTCCAGCAAACTCAAATTCTTAGAGGCAGTGATGTACTGGAAGGAATTTCAGTGGTATGTATAATGGAGTTTACATTTGTTCCAGTAATGGAAAGTCTTTACAAACTTACGCCTCAGTGTTATTTTGTGACCTAGCACCAGGTTTGGAATTACTGCAGAAAGGAACAGTAAAACCAATTTCTTTATCTCTGCAAGGTACATGTTTCAGTTCAACATTCTTTGTCTTTCTAAAAAGATTTGCTTTTTCTAGCCAATTTGACAGCTGTAAACAAGCTTGTGAAGGAATAAAGATTTTGAATGATTTTGTTTCCCTTTTTTTTTGTTGCCTGTAATCTCAAAGGAAGCATGGATGATCAGGATGATTACTGTGGACACGAAGGGATCTCAGTCTTCACATTCCTTTCCTACCATAGGCAGTGCTTCAGGTTCAGAATAGGCTAACAACACTTAAAATTTGCAACTGTTCTCTTTGTTTTGCCCACAACTCCAAAGACATCTACTATATGCCAGTCACAAGTGCTAGTACTCTTCAATTCAAAAGGTGCTCATGTGTATGGATATCTAATAGTCGATCGATTTACTATTGTTTTCTTAAAACCCACACTGTCAAATGCTGTGTTGGAGAGTGCATGAAACAACTAAAATTAAAAAAGAACATTTACTAAATCAGTGATATATCACTTTTGCTTCTTTATGTAAGCTCCCAGAGTCTTTTTTTGTTGTGTCTTTCGGCTTTTCCCCAGTTAGGGGTCACCACAGCGGAACTCTGGTCCGCTAATGATTGGCAGTAGATTTTTACATGCCGAGTTGCCAGCTCTGATGCACAACCTTCAATGAAGGTGCGCCCATTCACGCATGTCTTCACACAGAAGACGCTCTAGCTGAGAATCGAACAGGACATGAGGCGACAACGCTACCGCAGCACCTCCACCGCAGTCTCCCAGAGCCTAAATGTGTAATATTGTATATCTGCAAGTCCTGAAGCCCCAGATGTTATTCACATTAGATAAATGCTGCAAGGTGTTTCACTTTGCATTATCGAAGTGTAAAGTATGTTTTATGTGTATGTTTCTGACCAGTGATTTCTACAAAGTGATTTTTAAAAATGTACAGGAATGGCAAGATACCAGATTTAAAAGGGTTATAGATTACAGTCCATTTAGCTTCTTAACTTGCAGTTCATAGTATTAGCTTTTGTAAACGAAAACATTGTATATGCAGACAAGTTTACAATACCATCCTGAATTAGAAGAGTATACTACTAATTAATACGTATACTTGTATTAGCTAGAGGTGTAGAGAAACTGCAACAGATTTGTTCTTGCAGGGAGACAGTACTTCCACACCCTTACATTCTAAAATATATTAACTCTGAGGTGTGTGTGTGTGTGTGGGGGGGGGGGTAACACTACTCAAATGTATACATGGTCTGAAGTATTTTACTCAGATGTGTCCTGAAACTGCATTACTTACCATACAATTTAATTTCAGTTAGCGTCAGTCCATCTTCTGTCTGGAAAGTTATGTAATAACAGAATTTGTTAGCTGAAGAAGGATAGTTAGGCTTCATAATCTGCCCAGATGTTTCTTAAAATCTCTTAGCAAACATTAGATGGCCATTGGGTATCCCTGCCACATACTGTTGGTATTCTTTTTCTGTTTCATCAGTGCTTTATATCTCATGCTATTTTGGTGACTACAGGCTGTCCATGCAGTTCACCTTCACCTTGTACTCTGCATGCTTTCAAATTCCATTGTTCTTCCTTAAATAGAAAAAAAAAAAGATTTTTGCTGTGCTCACTCTTCTGACTTTCTGCTTCACTGAAGACTGTACTCTGGTGTTTCGTCTTGCATCATATACTTCACATTCTTTTTACATAGGTCTTTGCTTGTTGAATACCTATGCATATTTTTCATGTTAAGCTTGCCACTGTAGACATTAGATTGGGACATGAATTCAAATTGTAGTACTATTTCATGTAAGAAGACTCCTGACATATTTAAACTCTTCTTTATTTTCTTCTGATTATTGCAAGTTATTTTTTATGGTTGTTCCTGTAGTATTCTAATAAAAATGCATTACTTGTGATTTGCAGCTATATTTTCTCAATACAGGGGGAGCTGAAGACTGATTCCATTGTAAAGCCATAATATAGTATGTTTACCTTGTTGATAAGTTATGTAAACAACCAGCCCATGATGTAGAAAGGAGAAGTAATATTACGCTTGAAAGAATTTCTTCTGCCCTCTTTTAGCTTGCTACATGTGCGTCACCTATATGAACATAATCAAGAGAGTCTAAATGCAGAATTGAATGTTAATATCATTAGGTGAAGCATGTTATATAACTAAATGAATAATCTAAACAGCAGATTAAATTGCTATATACAGATGACTTCCATTTACATCTGCATATTAAGACAGTGGGTATCTATTAGCCACACATATTGCACTTGGGGTAAACATCATAACTAATACGTGTAATTAGCACTTGTAATTTAGCATAACTGCATATGCAGTACTTATGTTTGTAGTCTCATTAGCTATACAATATGACATGATTTCATCTAATTTGTCAATTATAAAGAAGTCCTTGGCAGCATTTGCATATCCTTGCAACTGAATTTTATTTTTGATGATAATAAATTCAGTTGAGTTTATCTGATTTAACAAATCTGTACTTTAATATTTTGTTGTTTGCCATGTTTTTAAATATGAAATGTAAATGTATTTAAATATTTTCAGTAGGTTCTGACTATATTTTCTGTTGCTTGTCAAAAAAAAATGCCATAAAGCTCTGCATCCATTTCCCCCCACTATTTCTTGGACCTTTTGACAAGAGCACATTTGTCATCATTATAGTATTAGTTGTATGTTAATTTTCTCTTCATAAATTTTGAAGAACTTACTGTATTTATTTCCTTGTTTTTCCTGTTTAAGATATATACGGGCTAATTAATAAGAGATGTGTTTAGATAAGTATACATGTCAAAACTTTGTCATAGCAGTACTTTACTGAAAGTAAATGCTTGTGTCATGATATCCCTCTTATTAAAGGGGGACAAAGTGGAACAGATGAAATCAGTAATGATCAATAAAGAAGCATTCTTGTAAATTGTAACTAGAATGAAAGCATTAGGTTCATCACGTAGCATTGCAAGTGAACAGCTTTATAAGGTAGATAATGCATAATGAAGATTCAAGATGAGGTATTAAGGAAGCGGTATTCTCCCTTTACATTGTATGTTTAAACCTTCATTAGAACCCCCATCTGTTGTTTGTTGCTGCTATTATACCAGATGCAGAAATAAAACAACAGTTGGGTTTCTTTAACTACTGAAGACTTGACAAACTTTTAAAGTAATATTACATACACTTTAGTAATAGTCATTATTATCTTAAAGACTGCCACACATGAGAGTATTATTTTAAAACATAGAGTGCGTGTGTGATTTTGTGCTGGAATTGTTAACAAATATGAATATTGCCATCAGTGATAAATGCCACTTGTAAACTTCAGTATGGTTTGACTTACTGTTCTCATACTTAAAAAATCATATCTCATATCTTATTGTATGTGAAAAATAAATATAAATTTTGATAGTAGTTACCTGATTTTCCACAAGTAAGATTAAACAAATGCAAAAAAAAAAAAATATATATATATATATATATATATATATATATATATATATATATATATATATGGGTCTACTTCATATGATCAACACTCATTTCACCGAAATCAAAACACCTAAAGCTCAAAACACCAAAAACTCATTTAGTCGAAACTCATAACATCGACACATGAAATTCACAGCATTATGCCCTTTCCCCACTGTAGCGTGACCCTAGAGTTAGAATAAATAGATATGGGGGGTGTGGGGGGACAATAAATATTGTCATTTTTGTTATAACTATCCACATGTATGTTTAAAATTTGTTATGTATGTGGGGGGCTTCACCCCCCACACCCCCCTATGTATTTATTCTAACTCCAGGGTCGCGCTACAGTGGGGAAAGGGCATAATGCTGTGAATTTCATATGTCGATGTTATGAGTTTCGACCAAATGAGTTTTCGGTGTTTTGAGCTTTAGGTGTTTTGGTCTATCTGAAAAGTTTGTCGATCATATGAAGTAGACCCATATATATCTATATATATATATATATATATATATATATATATATATATATATAAACATTTTCAAGTAGTGGGAAATAAGATGCATACACAACTGCTAAGGGATGATACTTTACAGCAGTGCTGATTTAGTTCTTGTAAAATATTGAATGCTTGACCTACAAAGCAAGTAATTATTTATGTATTGGATGTAATTGATTATTATTCCTCATTGGAAACTTAAAGAAAGACAGTAGTGGAACTCTAAATGTGTTTGTTCTATTGCATCTTTTCTGTAGTGCCTTCTGAGTAAATGAGCTACGTATTTTGTGTGTTTATTAGAGATTTCTTTCAACAGTCCGGTCTCTGTTCTTATTAAAGTTTTAAGTAAATTGTTAGCTTTTTTAAAAGTTATTTAGGAAATGGTTTCAGTGTTGAACAAACAAGCAAAGAGGAAAAATATTAGAAGGGTTTTCAGCTTGACACCGAGGCTGTCTTGGCATTTGGTATTGTTATAAGAAATGATGGAAGTAGCTGGTGCCATATAACCAACCAGTGCATTCAGAAAAGGGATAGAACAAAATGTCATACCTACATTAGTTTCATTTTGCATTTTAGATTACATCGTAAGCCTCACCAAGAAACAAAGAATTTTGTTAAGTAGAAAAGAATACCCTGGTAATGAAAATCCCCATTGTCAAGTGTATGCAATTTCTGTTCAGTTGGCAACTGATTTAAAAATTGCAAGCTTGTTAAACATTCTACAATCCTGTTTTTTCCTGCAGCTGAATATAACCATACGGCTGCACAGGGCATCTGTAGAGCCTAATGTGTGGTGCAGTCTTTAATGAAAAATGCTATTAAACCTGCTCATATCACTGGGAATGCATATCTTTTAAATAAGCAAACAGAGGGATGTGTTATACTGATTTCCTCTTCATAGTCTAGTGAAATGTTATGATATTATAGTACAGTTCTCATGTTGGGGAACAGAAGTGCTGATTCTCTTGTGTGTATTGCCCGTTGTGATTCATAAACAGCAGTGTCTTAAAGTAAAGCTGTCTTCAGAGTGGTCATGAGCTGTTCACAACATTTGTAAGTGGTTCAGCATAAGTTATGAATCACTTTCAGGTTGTATGGTAGATAATCATTTTTATTAAATATGGCATTTTCTTTGTCATATACTGTAGTCAGAGCTGCAAAAAGTAGTTAATTTCCCACTCCTGAGTTTTTTTGCTGATGTTTTGAATTTCAATTTCAACCCTCACTGTAGGTGAGTAGCTTTATCACAGTTTGGAAACCACAAATGACCAGATTTTTGCAAATTGCAAAAAAGTCTGTTTCCTACAAAATTTGTGTTTTTCTGGCAATTCACTGTGGATTGAAGCCACTAAATAATGACGTACAATTTGAGTTAAAGACCTCATATCCTTCAGAAAATGCATGCTAACAGAAAGCCTGTTACCCTAATAACTTTCTAACTTTATCAGAGCAATATTTAAAATCTTATCCAGTTTTTGTGCCTTTATCCACCCAATAACTTAGACATTAGGCAGATTTCTTGCACTAGTATTACGTGGGTATACCTGAGTCAGCTAGATAGCTGCTAACACACAATCCCATGATGCATTACTTTGCATGTTATATTTTCTGTTTAAGTTGTCCTGGTTTTGAAAACTGTGGATTAAACACTGCACAGCAAAAACAAGCATAGTCCATGATACAGGAACATGGCTTGCACATAACATTACTGAGGCTGCAGATAGTAGAAAAGTTAGCTTTGTCTAAGAATCTGAATTAGTTTGTTCCAAAATATCTGTTAATACACCGGGCTTAGGAGCATTTTACAAAACGAGAAGTAGAGGAGTAAAGTTTTAAGGCTTACAGTCTTAACATTTATTCCCCAGGAATGCTACAAACCCAAATCCATTATCCCAGTTTCAGTATCGTAGAAAACCTTCTTGCTAGGACCCTGCTTGAGCTGAACAGTAACACTGCCTTTATGAATATTTAATTTGTGGAGTACATTTGGAAGCCATAACACATGACACACAATGCCTAGTCATATAATTGCAGTCTATTTATTTGGGAATAATTGCACTGGAGAAGAATTTTATTCAAAGGATAGACTGCATCTTTACCATGAGATAAGTAGAGTACAGTTTCACAAGATAGAAAAGTTGTTAAAATATTTTTTTAGAAGTGGAAAGGGTGTTTTAGTGAAGGAAATTTCTTCTTCTTCTGTGTTGCATTGAAGTTGTTTTGGTGATAAATGCAAGAAGTCTGAATAATAAAATGTATGAATTACTGTTTGTATTTTACAAAGAAAAAGTCAGTATTAGTATTACTGAAACATGGTTCAACACAGTCACTACTTTCTTGGAACCTCTAGAATATACAAGTTTTCATAATACTAGAAAAAATCATGAGGAGGAAGGTTTACAGTTCATTTAAAGAACTGATATAGAGGACTGTTATAGAGGTTATGTGAAAAAAATATCAAATTAAATACTCATGATGTTTGAATTTTGTGAACTGGACATAGCTCAATATATCCCAAGTCCATCTAGGGGACATTATATATTAGATGTAGATTTAGCACTAAGGGATGTAATGACCTTTGAGGTGAAGGCAGTGGAACCATTACCAAGTCCCGATCACTGTGTAGTAAAGTGTATGTAATAGTGAGATGCAGAAGAGTGGTAATGGTACTTTGCTGAGAAGGTATTTTTAACTGATTTTGCAGATGTTGAAAATGACATTAAGAACTGGAAAACGATGGAAGAGTTTTCCGGTAAGTGTGCTCAGGATGTGTGGGATATGTTTTAAGCAAAAAACAAAAAAAGCCGAAATGTTCTGCCACCACAAGTTTATTACTGATCTGGTACCTCGGCAGTTTGCCTTATCAGGATGATTAAACAGTTACGCAAGGTACCTTAAATACAGATAGGACATCATTAATTTAATTATACAATTAATTAATTAAACATGTAAACATTTTGTAATCTAAAATTTAAACAGTCATAAAGTTCATTATTAAAAATTCAAATTTGTATTTGAATTATAACAGTATTACACATAAAAACTAATTTTTAAATGTACATTTTCGTATATTTACACCTTCATATTACCTCAACAGTATTACTACTTGTTTAGGGACAGACATTAATTTCAAGATTTAAACCCTTGGGAAATAATGTTCTATAATTTAATATCATTTTACTCTCTAATAAATTCAACTTGTAAGCAACATCACCCCTCTAGGAAGAAAAGGTTGAGCTAATGCTGTTATAATGTAAATTAGCTTTATGACTGTTTAAAAATTTTAGATTAGAAAATTAAGTGTTTAGTTAGTTAATTGTATAATTTATTAAATCCATTGTGTCCTACCTGTATTTAAGGCACCTTGTGTAACTCTGTAATCATCCTGAGAGGGTGAACGGCCGAGGTACCAGAATAGTAATAAACTGGTGGTGGTGGAACATTTTGGCTTTTTTTTTTGTGTTTATTTTTCTGTGTATATATTGTATGCTAAGATATATAAAATCATATATTTTTTCTCCCAGTGATGAAACTGTGTTGAAGTCATCTAGAAAGGGCCCGTGGTTGAATAAAAAAGGTAGCACATGTGCCAAATATTATTAAAATAGATAATGGCACAATATAAAGAGGAGCCCTAGTAGAATTTACCAACAGGAGCATATGACTATGTTTGTCACAGTAAGAAAAGATGTAAGAAGAGCAAAGGAAGGGGACTATGAGTTTTAGTTGGAAACACATGTTTTAGACAACAAAAAATTATTTTATAAATGTGTAAGATGATGCAGGAAGAAAGGAAATGAAAATATGTAGATCCTGCAAGATGGAAAGTGGTTATGCATGTGCTGCATGTGGTTAAAGGTTTGCTTTTTTCTATCCAGATAGATGGAAATTCTATATTTCCTGATTCAAGATTTCTTGAGATGTCAAGTAAAAGTACTGTACCATTGGTGATTATGGCACTGGTCAAGGAGGCATTAAATAAAGTAAATCACTACTCCTTTCCTGGACCAGATCAGGTTAATGGGTTCTTTTTGAATGGACTTGTGTGTGTAATATTGGAGACAACTTATTTACTTCAGTAAAGCCTGATATCTGGTAATGCCCGTGTTTATTGGAAAGATGCCAGTATTGTTCCAGTTCAAAATATAGGCATTCCTCATAGTGTGGATATAGACCAATAAGCCTAACAAGTATAATAGGGAAGAGTCTTGGATGTGTCTTATTAGGCTTGTTGATGGAATCAGAATTTCAAGGTTACTATGATATTCATCAACATGAATTCTCATCAGGAAGATCCACCATTACAAATTTAATTATTTTTTATGCAGTTATATGGAAATATGTGGTGAGATGGATTAAAAATTGATTAAATGACATAAAGGTTTGGGTCTGTAGTCTGTTTCAGTAGTGGAATAAAATCTAAGGAAATAAAAAATTAAAAGGGGTGTTCCACAGGGATCCACATTGGGGCCTTTACTATTTCACATATTCATGGCAAGTTGGGGTACCCACATTTTGAGTTAAGAAGTTTGCAGATTGTGCTAAAATGACTGGAACTCTTACATCAATAAGGGATAATGTGGAATTACAATGTTACTTAGATTTTGATTGTGAATGGTTACAGATTAATGGAGATGCACATAAGTTTACCAACAACAAAGTTATGCACTTTGGGTTAAACAAATAATAAATACCCATATGGTCTAAATGCAGTGATAATTGACAGTTGTAAACAATATGAAGACTTTAGTGTACTGATGGAACACAACCAAAAATTGCCTGGATTCATTAGTAATGCACTGAAAACCTGCTATTCTGTTATGCATACAGTATTTATAGCAATGTCTATAAAGAATGAAAAACTAATGGCAACAATATACAAAGCCATTGTTAAGCCAGTACTGGTGTATGGAAGTGGATTATATACAGACTCTAAACTTGAAATTACCAAAATAGAAAAGGTGCAAACATTTTTAAAAGGATAATTCAGTGCCTGAGCAACATATATTATCAGGAAAAATTGAAGAAATATAAGCTGTATTCTGTGTTCTACAGGTTATGTAAAGGAGATTTAAAATGGGTGCCCAAATGTGTGAATAATAATCATTTGGGAATTATGTTATGAATGACTTTTGTTATTTGTGCAAATTTTACAAGAAACAATAAGGTTAAGTTAGAGGTAGTGAATTTGGATAAAATCTATTTCTGTTTTAGAACAGGAAGTTGATGGAATAAGTTGCCTCTTAAAATTAGGCAGGAATGAAAAATTCAAAGTTTTGAAAGGAATGTTGATTTATGGTTTGGTGATCTGGTATGTTCTCCTAGCATTATCTGGAGTAAGGACTATAATGATCTTGTTTAATGTCTTTGGCCTATAAACGACATTGTAGCATTGTGGAAATACAGTATACCTGTTAGCTCTTAAAAGACACTAGAAACAGAAGTATGTCAGAACGCAGATTTATTTGCATTAAGAAATTACAAATAAAATGAAAATATAGCCCACTTGGCTTTTCTGAGTTAATTCCACAAGTTATTTACTCCCCTGTGTGTGTGTGTGTGTGTGTGTGTGTGTGTGTGTGTGTGTGTGTGTGTGTGTGTGTGTGTGTATATATATATATATATATATATATATATATATATATATATATATGTTTTTATCAAGCTGCTTCTTGTAGTCCAGGGTTTGATTCCCTCAGCATCCATTTGAATACTTTGTGACTTTGACCAAGTCACTTAACTAAGCGGTCCACAGGGACAACTGGGAAATTGGGTTTGGCTTCTTAGTGGTCTTCTGGACTGCATGTCTAGTTGCAGCCTATGAATCTGTGGTGTCACACATTCACCAGTCACTTTGGTTATATCTGTTATGCTTTCTACATTTTTGGGTTGTTTGGTGCTCGACATTTGAAATGCTTAAGGTCACTCCTAGGCACATAAGAGAATACTACAAATAATGTCTTCAAAGCTTGCATAGGTGGCACCTTCTGCACACCCTTGGCTGCTAGGTCCCCCTCCTCCTCACTTCATTGTCCACATTTGAGATATCTGCAGTCACTGTTAAGCACTTACTGAATGCTATACATTTTCTATTAGCAGTTTCATAATGAGCACAGTGCACTGTTCCCCGTTGTACAGCTATACTACTCATAATACACTTACTCAAAGGGGAGTGCATTTGGCTTGTTACTGTTGTAATTATAATCTGAGGTTATTAACTTATCATAATTTTGTTTTTGCAGCATTATATTTCATGCCAGAATCCATTGTAGAATCACCATAACTCACTAAAAAGAAATGCTATAGCACTGGTGCAATTCAGTTTAAAGAACCATTCTAGGAAATGTACTTGTGCCCTTGTGATATTCTGATTGTATTTACTTACTTTTGTGATGGAAGTTAGCTTTTATTTTTCAGTTGCACTTTTCCATCATTAGGAAGAAGCTCTGTCTTTTCAGAGTATGGCACATGCTCCTGTTATCTAATGAGTTCTGGTACGTAAGCTGAGATCTGAGCAGCTCTGTACAGTCGTATGTTGGCAGTCACTAAAAACAGCATTTTTGACTCATCTGTCTCTAAGCAGGACATGTACCAATTTTGTTCCAGTATACCACCTGTTTGGGGAAGCCAGTATGCTTACATCAGTCCTTTGAGGTAGAGCCAGTAAAATCCAGAGAACTGGGCAGTGATGGCTATTTGCAGGTAAATGGAATGCTACTTTTGGAGAGCTCACAACTGTTTGATTGCTCTGACAGTGCTTGTGCTCTAACAGATAAAATCATCATACAGTGGCAATATTGTAGGGCAGTAATCAGTCCACCTCATGAGCCCCACCCCATTCTTGTTTTTCCCTCATATTATTACTTGCACAAACCCACCATTACTACACTTCATAACTGTATGCCACTTTTTCCACTCTGCCCCTTCAAATCCTCCTGGTTCTTCCATGTTATTTTCATTCTTTGCTTTAAAACAATTATACACAAAACCCTCAATTTTTACTTTTTATTTCTCAAACTGCACAGTTCACAAACTCAACAGCCTCTCCACATAGTGTGTCTGTGATAACTTAACCATCTGTCAGTTTTTGTTGCATCACCCCGTCTTGCTATTTGTTTCCCCTTATAGTCATGCTTTCAGCCCTCCACTTCCTTCTTCCAAAGCATTTGACCTGATGTTGCTCATTTTCATCCTATCCTTAACTGTTGGGTTTGGATCAGATCCTCGGATCGGACTTGGCCTTTATTAAAGCTTGTGGCAACCAAAAAGCTCTTTAGATCCTCCCTTACCCATAATGTGCCAACCCCTACCATACCCCAGATCTCAGTTATTTTCACAAAAAGATGTGGTTAGCCTCAGCTCTCAAGTTTTTCTGTCAGTTAAGTGTGTTTTTCTCTTAAAAAAAAGGGGAGGGGGTCTTCCTTTTACTGACCGATATGTCTGAAAAAGAACCATTTGGTTTCAAGACATATCTAAAATGTGGGCACAAATTGCCCCCTTTAGATGCTCATACACTATGTGTTTACTGCTTGGATCCTCAGCATCTTCAAGAGGATTGTAAAGTTTGCAGAAACTTCAGTCCTAGGGCAGTGGCAGATAGAAAAAGCAAATTGATTCTAAATGGATTGCTTCCAGCTACCTTCAGTGAAACTATTTCTGGGGCTAAATCCCTCAAAGTAAAAACTAACGAGTTCTTGTCTAAATCTCCTAGGCCCGCCACTTTCTTGACTCCATCATCAGAGCCACAAAGGATGGATCTGAAACCAATTTAGATCCACTCTCCCTTGGATCCTAAAAAGAAATCATTGCATCCAAGCTCTTCGGATCTGATGAAAAAATTAATGGACCTGACTGCTTTGGATTTGATAAACCTTCCTAGGACTAGGTACTCACCTACATTTGACCCAGCACCCTCCAGGGTTCCCTCCCCTTTTTTAGAAAAGCGCCAGTCTAAGTCACCATTGATTGCCCTGTCTCATTCTTCCAGGAGTTTGACTGAGGAAGATGTGGACAGAATGATGAGAGAGTTTCTCTCGGCGCAGATTCACATGGATGTTTTACAGGCTCATGCCCCCTTGGATCAGGAAGCCCATCCATCCACCACACCACCACTACTTGTTCCTTCTCTGATCCCTCTGGTTGCTTCAGAGTCCCTGGATCCAAATCTTCTGGGTCAGTCTAGATTGGATCCGAAGATAATTTATCTTTGGATCCAAAGCTTTCTCTGAGTGCACCGGCTCCCACATCTTCGGATCTGGATGACTCTCAGAACCAAAGCTTCCTTGTTGGGTCAGGGGCATTGGAGTAGACTCTGAAGTTTTCAGAGTCATCTCAGCACATTGGAGCTTCGACATTGGATAGCTCGGCTCCGACTTCTTCCTCAGGGAGATTGCTCGTGGGGCAGAGGGAGGCAGCAGTCCAGAAGCCTACCTTTTCGGGGCCTATGTGTTCCTTCTGTCCGGAGTGGTCTGCCTTCAAAGTAGTAAAGAGAGTATTCTCTGGTCCAGCAGGATGGACGGATCCAACCCCATTGGATCTACAGTCTAATTCCCAAATGTTTCTGCGCTTGGAGCCACATCATTCTGCGCCACAGGGACAACCAGCTAAAGACCCCATAGACTTCCCAGCAGGGTTTTATGATTTCTTCCAACATTTCAGCAGTGTATCCCACCGAGAAAGTCCATAGGAAGAAAACGTGCAAGAGGAGACACTTGGACTCACCGCAAGAGTCAGTCACTGAGGATACTGGTTTTGATGAGGGAGAAGGGTACCCCTGATCACCTCAAGAAGACATCTCCTTTGGAGACATCCTTGAGATCTGTGGCCTCTCAATGGGCTACCCTCCAATCCATTTCAAATTCATCCATGAGGCCTACCTCACATGCAGCCAAAGATGCCTCAAGAGCACCGGGATCAGGCATATCCATTAGGCGACATGCCTGGATCCACTTACGTGATTTTGCAGAACCTTTCAAGTCCTCATTCTTCAATGCACCCATTGACGTCAGTTCATTGTTTGGTCCAAAAGTGAACGACACATTATCCAGGTGTGAAAAGAATGGTAAGACCCTCTCTGTAATGGGCATACATTGTTTGATTCTTCAAGCATCCTTTTCTAGGATTCAGTGAAGTGGGTCAGAATGTGTGGTTTAGAAAGTCCCAGGGCGCTTTCCAGGAAATATGTGGAGATAGTTCCCCTAGGGACATAGGAGGGAACTCTAATAGATGATGATGCCCATGCGGCAGAGGAGGCCCATAAAATGAGGGGTCCAGAGACTCTTTCTGTGATGGACCCTATCAGTGTTCCTGAAAGGAGGCCCAATTTTCCCCCTCTGGAGGCAGTCACTGGTCGAGTATCCCTGCACCGGAGAGCCTGGCTTAGATATAACAGGAGATGCTAGGGTGCAGATTATTTCCAGAAGTTATATATTTCCCTTTTCACTTCCACCCTCAACTGTATGTAAAATTTCCGATGTTCCACCCAGTCAGAGGATAGCAGCAGCACTAAAAATACAAAAGCTGCTAGAAATAAAGAGTAATCCAAGAGGTCCCACCAGACCAGATAGAATCCAGAAAGGGCAGTGTATAATATTGATAGAGTACCAAAGGATAAAATGTATTTTGTGACTACATTTAGTGTATTTAGTTCTAATATTATTGAACTTATAAAATATTATTGGGTTTATTTTACTTCACAGAAAGATGTATGCACTTGGTTAGATAACGCTTGGGATATCTTATAGAAAGGGTAAAAATATTCAAGATTTCTTAGTGAGAAGTAAATTTTACATGCCAGTAATGAATGTGGACCATCCAAATGTTGACAGGCACCCACGTTTGTGGTAAATAAGCATGTAAATATGTAGTAAATAGCTTTTTTTAGAATTAATAGTATAACTTTCAACAGCAGAGATCAGTTTTCATGTGACACTATAGGTGTGATTTATGCATTAAAGTGTCCGTGTAATTTGTTTTATATTGGACAGACAAAGAGACAATTTAAAGTGAAGCTTATGGAACATATAAGGGATGTTAAGAATAATAAAGAAGAGAGTCCTATAGCTAGGCATTTTTATGAATTTCATAACAGTTGTAGTGAAGTTTTAAAGGCTACTATTTTAGAGAAAATTAATGTTTCTTTTTTTGAAACTGAGTTGACTAAATGTCAACTTTTATTTAAGGAAGCTGTATATATTCTTACATTTGATACTGTGTATCATAATGGGTTAAATGAGGATTTCAACTGGAGGGTGTTTATTTAAATATGTAATTGATTTGTTTAATTGAATTATTGTTTTGTATTTTATATATATTTTCAGCTTGATTCAGTGTACGTTTTTACTCCTTGAAGGCTTTTCAGCTGAGACATCAGAGTATTCAGTGCTTCTATTAAATTTATTCTGGTTTTCTGGCCGTTGTATTTTCTTTGTTGCTGTTTCGTTCTTTTTGTTGTATTATTTAGAATCCAGAACTTACTCAAGGTTCTTTTTAGTGCCAAAGAAAAACAGGACTAGAGACCATTTTGGATCTCAGCATCTTGAACAAGTTAGTTCAACATACAAAGTTTCGGATGGTCATGGTTCAGTCCATTCTACTGTTCCTGGGCATGGACAACTGGATGTGGTTGATAGACCTTCAGGATGCATATTATCACATAAAAATGAACAGACAATCCAGAAGGTATTTATGCTTCTGGCCAGGAACCAGTCAGTATCAGTTCAGAGCAATGCCCTTTGGCCTCAACACTGCCCCAGGGGTGTTCAGCAAATGCATGGCAGTGGTAGCAGCTCAGTTGAGACTGCAGAGATTGAGTGTTTCCATCTCTAGAAGACTTGCTCATTACTGCCCCAACCTGGCATTTACTAACTAGAGCAAGAGATCGGATACTTCACATTTGTTCTAATCTGGGGATAACCATAAATTGCAAGAAGTCTCAGTTACAGTCTACACAAACTTTGGAATTTATAGGAGCAGTCTTCAATACGATATCAGTGACAGCGTTTCTTCCTCTCCCGAGTTCATACTGTCAGATTCCACGTCATGAAAATAATTTGCAGAACCAAGATTTCAGTCTGGTTGATCCTTCAAGCCTTTATGTCAGTGTCAGCCGCCATAATTTTAGTTCCTCTAGGAAGATTTCATGGGAGAATTCTTCAATGGATGCTAGCAACTCAGTGGTCAGTTCTTTACCAGCACACGTCAGGGCAAATAAGAATCACTCAGGCATGAAGAGTTTTCTGTGGTGGTGGATTCAGTCATATCAGGTTCTACAAGGTCATCCTTTCATTCTTCTTCTACCCAAGATCATGGATGTTTCCCAGATTGGGGGGGGGGAGACTTCCTGGGGAAAATATTCCAAGGCCCTTGGTTCCCTGAAGAGGCCCATTTGCATATCAATGTCCTAGAGATGAGAGCAGTGCTCTTAGCATTACAGGCCTTCCAGGATGTTCTTCCTTTAGTGACAATTGCGATTCAAACAGATAATATGTCAGTAGTGTGGTACATCACCATACAAGGAGGAACTAGATCCTACTTGTATCGAGAAGCACTCAGAGTGTGGCAATGGGTGATATCATCCAACCACTTTCTCATAGCAATGCACTATCTGGGGAATTCCAATGTGAAAGCAGACAAATTGAGCAGGTCCATTCTTCAGTGTCATAAGAGGTCTCTCAACATGAAAGTGGCAGGAATGATTTTCTCTCAGTGGGGGCCAGCCTTGCTGAGGTCTTTTTGCTTGTCGCCTAAACAAGAAATGCAGCAGCTACTTTGCCCTAATCCCCCCTCTTGGGAAATCACTGAGGGATGATCTACTTCACAATTGGTCCCCTGGTCTACTTTATGCTCACCCATCAGTTCCCCTAATTCCAAAATTCCTGCAGAAGTCTGTCAGTTGAAGGGCAAAGTTATCCTCATTGCACCTTACTGGTCTTGACAGATTTGGTTCTGTTTCCATTAGCCTCATCTGCTTTACCAACCTTGGATTCTGGATCCAGTGCCAGACCTCCTTTCTCACCCAACAGGTATGATTCATCCAGATATGTCAAACCTCAAGTTGATGCCATGGTTTCTCAGATTTCATTAATAACAATAAAACTGATACTGTCTCCCCCCCCCCCCCCCCGTCCATCATATTCTTTTATCTTCCCATAAGCCTTCTACAAGAAAACTTTACACAGGTAAATGGCAAAGGTTCATTTGCTGGGCACAACAAAAACACATTGACCCCTTTTTAGCTCCTGTACATAGTGTACTTGAATTTCTGGCAACAATTTTTAGTGAGGGAGCTGGCTACTCAGTGGTTAAAGTTCATTAAGCAGCACTCTCTAACGTTCATATAGGATTTCAACAAAACATAAATTAAAGGTCATGCTGCTAAACGCTAGGAGTCTAAACATGAAACTGCACTCATTGCAAGCATTCTTAACCCTAGAAGATGCTGACATTTGTGCGGTCACAGTAACCTGGTTCAAAGCTGCAGAGAACACCCTAGCCTTACCTGGTTACTCATCCTGTCGTACATTCAGACCACAAACTGTGGGCAGCAATGCCAAAGGAGGTGGAGTTTCAATGTATATTAAAGACACACACTCCTCCAGGCTGGTCAGTCAGTATGATGCACAGGAGACACTCCAGGTGCAGTTAACCCTTGACAACACCCCTATTCAAATCATAGCTAGCTACAAGCCCCCAAATTTGACTCAGGATGCCTACTCCACCTTTCTGGACCTCTTTAAATCTATCAAGATTCAACCCTTTACCCTGATCCTGGTGAACTTTAACTACCCAACCATAGACTGGAAAAACTACTCATGCTAGAATGCAGATGCTCAGAGATTCCTTGATTTTGTCAATGCAAATGCCTTGGAGTAGCTAGTCGATACCCCCACAAGAGGTGATAATATCTTGGACTTGGTATTAACCAGCATGAGTAACCACTGCAGCACCCCTACAGTATCATCCTCCCTGGTAAGATCTGACCATAAAGCGGTCACTTTCGAAGTCATCATCTCCCCTGCCCCCCCCCCCGGCTTGGGTCAAAGAAAAAAACCTTCTCCAAAGCTGATTACAACCTCCTGAAGGATGATATAGACAGTTTTACAGCCCCTCCCCCTCTGTTGGAACTAGCACCAATGTCCAAACGTACACCAAAGTACTATATGAGCACTTATATAGATGCATGGAATCAGAAATACCTGACTGGGCAAAATCATCCTCCACAAGGAAGAGTAAACCTGTCTGGTGGACATCTGCAATAAACAAACTATGTAACAAAAGGAACAAGTTGCTGTCCAGGACTAAGAAGGAGCAGGTGCCCAATTGGAAGCAGTCTGTCCTTAGCCTGAACAAGCAAATAAGAGCTCTAGTGAAATCCTGTAAAACCAACTTAGAGTCCAAATTGGCCAAATCTACTAGAGACAATTGTAAGGCCTTCTTCACATATGTCCGCAGTGTCAAAGGAAGCACCCAGAACTGTTCAGAACTGGTGGTCAAGGAGACCACATACACAAATGCTGTAGATATAGCCAACCTACTGGCTGACAGATTCAGTGAAAACTTCACCCCTTTGTCTCCCCCATTAGTAAATCAGGACATCCCCAGTACCTGCCCCCTCCCCTTATGTCTAGGGAGCAGGTCATCACTGCCCTCTCAAAGGCAAAAAATACAGCCTCCATGGGGTCCAATAACATCTCATGCTAAATCCTACATGAATTCAGGCATGAACCTGCAGCACCATTAAGCACCCTATTCAACCAAAACCTGAGTACCGTCTTTGTCCCAGCCGAGTGGAGAGTAGCCACTGTCATCCCTTTGCACAAAGGTGGAGCATCCACCAATCTGGGAAATTATAGATCCATCAGCCTAACTAGCCTGATCTGCAAGGCCATGGAATGGCTTATTATGGACCTCATTAACAGGGACATTGGCAACCTCCAAATACTCGATCCCACACAGTTTGGCTTTGTCAATGGGAAGTCATGTCGGTTAAATATGGTTGACTTCTTTGAGACAGTCATCAAAGCCATGGACGAAGAAAAGATGGTGCACACCACCTACCTTGACCTGTCCAAGGCCTTTGACACTATTCCTCACTCTGGCATAGTAGACAAACTCTCTTAACTAGGTATCAATCCATATGTTATCAGATGGGTAGCAAACTGACTCACTGATAGAACCCACCTAATCAAAATAGGGGAAGCCACCTCAAGCAGTAGACCCGTAACGAGTAGCGTACCCCAGGGATCGGTCTTGGGTCCTCTGTTATTCAGGATATACTTCTCTGAGGTGCAGGCCAAAACCATTGGGCTATGGCTGACCAAGTTTGCAGATGACTGCAAGCTGGGCGTGGTCATCAATCCCCGAAGTGATGTGGACGTCCTCCAAGAGGGTCTCACCCAAACAAATGACTGGTGCCAGAAACATGGCCTCAAACTGAATGCCAAAAAATGCATCATCATCCTGTTTGGGGAGAGTGATGTCCCCACATAGTATCACATTAATAACATTCTAAGCATCCAATCAGTCATGAGGGATTTGGGCACCCAGTTTGATAGCAACCTGACTTTTGAGCACTGTGTTGCTTCTTTTGTACGGAAACTTTCTATATGGTGCGCCTCATAAGTAAGGGTATCCCATCCAGGGACAAGGAGATCATAACATCCTTGTATTCTTCTGTTATAAGGCCATTTATTGAGTACAGTGCCCCCTTCGGCATGTACCTCACAAAACACATGCAGCAGCTGGAGAGACCACAGAGGTTCCTCAGCAGAAGTATCCAGGGCCTCAAATATCTACCCTACACAGGTTAAAAGCCCTGTATCTCCACTCAGTTTCATACAGACTCTTCAGAGGTGACCTCTGTCCGGCATACAAAGCAATCTCAGACCCCGCCTTGATGGGACTACTGCATATCTATAAGTCAAGCTCAACTTGAGTAACCAGCACGTGTGACCTCAACCAGGTCTGTGACAACAATAGGACTTGTTGGCAGGACAGATTTGTGTCCCAGAGACTCCCCCATCTGTGGAATAGACTTTCTCTTCACATCAAACAGAGTACCTCATTGTCCTTTTTCAAGCCCAACCTGGATAACTAGATGGGAAACAGAAAATACACCTCTGGGATTCCACCCATGTCCCTGATGGACAGGGGCTTTGGGTGCTGACTTGCCTAAACATGGGCTAAACTTTTGGCTAGGCTTGTAAGGGCCTCAGGGCCAATAGCCTAGTAACTTCCCATGATCCCATCTCAGAATTCTTCTGTGGTTTCTTCTAAACTTTGCAAAGCTTTTTAGAGAGGTACACTCTTGCTGAGACCCCTGTATAAAGATCATATTCCACCATGGGATTTGAACTTGGTACCGCAGGCCTAAATTCATCTTCCTTTGAGCCAGCAGCAAAATGTAATCTTAAATGCCTGACCTGAAAAACTATCTTTCTAGTAGCCATTACCTGTGCTAGAAAAAATTCTGAACTTCAAGTACTGTCATCTAAACCTCTGTACTCAATCTTTCTTAATGATAGAGTCACATTATGTACCAATATATCTTTCCTTCCTAAGGTGGTATCAGAATCCAATATTAATCAATCCATTCATTTGCCAATCTTCTTTCCTAAATTTGCAAGTAAAGGTGAATATATGTTGCATTTATTGGACGTTCACAGGCAATTAGGTTTTTACTTGCAGAGGACAAAAGAAATTAGAAAGGCAGATCAATTATTTGTGTCCTTTGCAGATTTTAAATTGGGCAAACCATGTGCAAAGATAACTTTATCCAGATGACTGACGGATTGCATATCATTTATCTGTAACAAGTTGGGTCTAACCTTGACAAAACCTCTAAGAGCCCACTCAACTGGGTCCATGGCAACTTCTTCAGTGTTTCTATCTAGAGCCTCCATGGATGACATATGTATGGCTGCAACTTGGGCAAACCCTCATACCTTCATCACTCATTACAAATTGGATCTGGTCTCAAGGGGAAGAGCAGCCTTTGGCTCAACTGTGCTCAGGAATATCCTTTCTTAAGAGTCCACCCGGGGTTTTAGGTAGCTAGGGCTGTGTCCCAACAGCTGAAGAGAGAATAAAATGGAACAACATCAAATAAAAAAGTTATGTACTTACCATAATGTTCATCTGTGTTGCCCATTTTCATTCTTCCTCAGCTTCCTGCCCACCATCCCCCCAACCCTTACCACAATAGACTTCTGGAAGAATGAGATACTATAAGGACACCACTGTCCTTAATGTTGAGCTCCAGAGCATGTCCTACTCTAGGTAAATCAGTAAACAGGATCTGGGGTATGTTAGGGGTTGGTGCATTATGGGTAAGGGAGGAACTTGAGAGCTTTTTGGTTGCCACGAGCTTTAGTAATGGACTAGTTGGATCCGAGCCCAACAGTTGAAGAATGAAAATGGACAACACAGATGGAATGTTATGTTAAATACATAACTTTTTTTTAATGTTGTGAATAATTCATCTGTTGCTTCAACACCTCTTAGCATTCTCACATATAAAAACTTCTTATTTAAATTACTCACTGCCTACATTGTGTTGAATAATGTATTCCTAGCATACAAGATGCAGCTCTGTGTTACTTTTAGTCTTCTTACTCTCGTATCTTAAATAATTCATCAGCAATTCCATATTCTGACTATACTCACCGCTACCTATTTCTCTTTGCCTTCAAAAGACCGATGTCAGTCCCCATTTTGTTGATGCATGCCAGATATTTCTCTTTACAATACTTCCTCCATTCCATCCCTGAACTGCTGTTTAATAGTATCAGCTTTGTGAACATTTATTCCCAAAATACACTTCCACACAGCCCTGATCTAGCAGTAGTTTTAAGTTACAGCTTTATTATGCTAAACGTTACAGAAATTGACCTATTAACAGCACAATTATATCAGAATATTTTGCATGCTTCATGTTTGCATAACAGTGTCTTTCCTCTAGTTAACATCCCACAGATCCATCAGTCTTGTTTTATGTTTGTGCCTTCTGTGTTTCATATAAGCTTGTCTGCACCTTACAACATTTCTTAAAAAAATTGTTGACATTCTACCAAAATAAGTCCAACTACTCAGTGACAAATTAGTCATCCATTGAAGGAATAGCCATGTTTCCAAATAATGCATAGGGCACTGTAAGCAGCATCTCTTCATCTGCAGGGTGAATTTCCTCAAACAAGCCAAATACTGTCTTTAAAAAATCATGTCTTAAATCTAATAACCCACTGCTTCTCTCATTTCTTCATAACTGCCAAATTGCTTCATTGTGTCAATCCTGGATAAGAGAAGAGGAAGAAACCTGTTTCTGTTCTCCATGACATTTCCACTCCACATACTGGCACCACCCCAGAGTTCACAGGGACCCAAATTGGATATTTTGCAAATATTTGGCAAAGAACCGTCTTAAGATTAAAGTGGGTTTGTTTTGATTTTCCTCAACTGTCCTTTGTCAATTTTGTTGAGCAGCTGATTAACCATGTAACACCATTGTTAAACAATCCTATTTTTGTCATTCTCATTGACCTCAGTGTCCACTGGTCTACCAAAAACTAGAAAGCTGTTTGATAGCTGTTTCCTGAAATGCTCTATATCATCTAAGTGTTCAATGACACCCAGTCCCTTCCAACTAGCAATCACTACATTGACTAGCGGATGACAAAAACCAAGAGATACTCTCATAATTCAAAATCCAATCACTACTCAGTCATCACAAGCTTCTCCACAAATCCCCTTAGTCATTAGGCATGCTTTTCATATTCATAAGACTTCACAAGGATTGTGAGCCCACAATCTGATGCATTTTCTCAGTGTCTTTGGTCATCAGTTGTCTCACAGATGTGTTGTACTTCAGTGAATATCATCATAATATACTTCTACAAAGCAAGACTGTATATTCCCAGCCTCACATTCCAGACACATGACTCACAGATATGCTCAGTCTTCAAATAAAGCTGTAAGACCTAGGCCATATACAAACATTGATTGTCATACAAGCACTTCTATTATAGATGAATAGAAGTGACCCACCAACAAGGGAAAGTCAGCATTCGTTCCCAGCAACTTATTAACTTGTTTGTTTTTGGGACATGTTACCATTTCATTTTTATGGGCTCTATCTCTCTAGTGGCAACATAAAACTGGAAGTTCATAGGTGTGTACTAGGCTAATGGCCCTGGAGCCTTTACAAGCTTAGCCCATAGGATTACCCTGGCATCGTGCCACCCAACCTTAGTTCCTATTGCCTCTGTTGAGTAGAGCCACTGGAGTGATCCCCGGGGTGAATTTTCTATTTCCCATCCACTCATCAAGATTTCTCTTGAAGAGGGCCAGTGAGGTACTCTGCCTGACATGTATGGGAATTCTGTTCCATAGCATGGGCAGTCTCTGGGTTATGAACCTGTCCCTCCAGCATGTTCTATTGAGTGTGGTAATGATGTTGAGGTCTCTGGAGCATGTGGTGCAGAGGGATTGGGATTTCCTTAGATCTAGCTAGATGATTTCTAACAGAGTTGGGTCAGACATAGCTTTGTAAGCAAGCAGAGATCGCCTCTAAGTAGGCGATATGAGACAGAGAATAGTTGGAGTTTTTTTGAGTCTGTCCATATAGGGCAAGTGTTTATGGCCTAGGATCCTCTTTGAGGTACTTTTGCGGCCTCTCCAGTTGATGCAGTTGTCTAGTTACGTACATGCCAAATGGGGCATTGTACTTGATGATTGGCCTAATGAGGGAAGAGTAGAGGGAGACAATGACCACTTTCTTCTTGGATGCAAAACCCTTAGTAATGAGATGTGCCACATAGAAGGACTTTCTGACCACAGTGGCAAC
Source organism: Protopterus annectens (assembly GCF_019279795.1). NCBI lineage: Eukaryota > Metazoa > Chordata > Ceratodontiformes > Protopteridae > Protopterus > Protopterus annectens. Next base: position 577,483,224 of record NC_056748.1, read on the forward strand.
GTGGTGGTCAAAAGAGAGGTTGCTGTCAACCTGTGTTCCCAGATCTGTTATAACACCTTCTGTGTTCAGTGGACTACCATCAATGTGGTAATTCAAGGGAACCAGTTTTTTCCCAAGGGGGATGAAGGCACATTTTTTGGCATTGATCTTAAGGCCATGGTTCTGACACCTGTTGTTGGTGTCATTGATGCCTTTCTGTAGAATGTCAACATAACTTGGGGAGTTTATAATAGTTCCCAACTTGCAATCGTCTGCGAACTTTGTTAGCCAGAGTCCCTTCATGTTGGCCCGGACATCAGAGAAGTAGATACCAAACAGGAGAGGACACAGGACCGAACCCTGTGGGACTCCACTTGTGACTGGTCGGCAGTTTGACTTGGAGTCAGCTACTTTCACACTGTGGGTTCTGTCTGTGAACCAGTTTGCAACCCACCTAGTGATATAGGGGTTGATACCTAGCTTAGTGAGTTTTTCTATGATTCCTGAGTGGGGAATGATATCAAAGTCCTTGGCCAGATCAAGGTAGGCTGTATGAACTACCATGCCTTCATCCACAGCTCTGGTGACTGACTCAAAGAAGTCGACCAAGTTGAGCAGGCATGATCTACCCTTCACAAAACCAAACTGTGTAGGATCCAGTGTTTGAAGATTCCATATATCCTTGTTTATTAGGTCCATGATGATGTGTTCCATAGCTTTGCATATCAGACTTGTCAGGCTAATTGGGCGATATTTCCCGGGGTCTGTAGTCGCTCCTCCTTTGTGGAGAGGGAGGACTCTGGCAGTGCGCCATTTGGTAGGGACAAAGCCTGAGATAAGGCTGTGATTCAACAGGGCACACAGGTGAGGTGCCAGTTCACTCTGTGGTTCATGTAGAACACAGCCAGGGATATTGTCAGGTCCCATAGAAGCTGTATTCCTGGCCTTGGACAGTGCTGTTTTAACCTGTGCAGCAGTAATACTGGGTGCCTGGCAATCTACTGGTATTGTGATTGGACCTTTGGGAGGGAGAGGGGTAAAGTTAGCACGGAATCTGTCGGCCAGTATATTGGCAATATCTGTTGGCTTGGTATAAGAGGTACCATTGTGCAGTAGCTCAGAGCAAATCTGGGTATTGCCCTGGAGATTCTTTACATAACATAAGTTAGGGGAGCTACCTGTTCTACACCCTCCCTCAAGGCAGAAGCACTCACTTTTCCACCTCATCTCATATCTTAAAGTACAGATTGTCCTTCAGAATCAGTCACATTCTATTCTTGTCTCACTCCTTTTCTTAATTGCTTTTTTTTTGTTATGTACTTCTGGGGTATGGCAAGTTAAAGAACAGTTTTTCCAGTAGCTCTTGCAACTCCTCTCTGCACTTATTAAACCTCTGTCTGGACAAAAAATGCACAGCCATATTACATAAGTCCCCATATCACTGTCCATAAATGCTGGATCTGCCTGTGAGAATATCCTACTCAGTCTTGCTTGAGAGTAGAAAAACTTGCTCTGACAGTCCCACCAAACATTCTCAGTTTCCTAGATTTAAGGGCATATCCTGCAGCTGACAAAAGTTGCAACCAGCTTTTGCCATCCATATCCTCTTCAGCATCTTTGGGCCAACATTTTTTTATCCTCTACCTTTCCTTTTAGTTCTGTCCGCACTACAAACACCATACTCACTAATCTCTTAATCTTTGGTAGGTCACTCCTAATTTCCAGTAATAATAGTAATATCGGTATATGCAGTATTTTAAGCAACAGCCTGGTTAAATTCACAGTTCTTGTAATACTTAACATTCTTTCATATTCCTAATGCAAAGTACAGTTTCACCCAAATTGTTGCCTAATTTAATTCTAGGTACCATTCTTATCACTACTTCTCTGTTGCTCACGGTATAGTAATCTGTTTTTGCTGTCCTTCCTGAGTCTAAACCTTCTTCTTTCATGACACCTATGAAACCAGCATTATCACATCTAATAAGCCAAAGCAGATTAGACCACGCTTTCATCTCTTTATCATGCATTAATCATATAGCCCACAGAATTTGTTTCAACACACAGGGTATCACCTGTGTTCAATAAGATGAACAAAAGGTAGCACTGTCCAACTCCTTCCTGTTACTCTCACTGAAGCCAGTCAACTGCATCCATGTAGCTTCATAAGGTTTTGCCATAAATTGATAAATAATTTTGATTTGGGCTGCATTGTGATGCAGGTATGGGTCTGGCACTCCCAGACCCTCCATTTCTTTATCCATCACCAGCTTTTTGCATGACACTGTAGGCTTTCTATCTTTCCTAATAAAGTCAAACAGTTTATTTTTAATTATCTTCTACAAATGTTGCAAAATATCCATTGAAAAGAAGTGGAATGTGTTAAGTAACAGTGAAAAAAAAAAAAACAGTTTGTAATCAGTGATCTGACTCCTGTCCTACAATTTTCCATTTATTTTAAGTCAAAGACATACCGTACATTTTGTCAGATAATACTGTTCTACTCATTTACATGCATTCTGTTCATCTAAACATACTATCAACAGCTCATTGCTCTCTTGGAGTATCCTTCTCTTTAGTACATTGTAAAATATCTGCACTCTCCAAGCATACATTGATCACTGCGGTAGCATTGTCACCTCATAGCAAGACGTTGTCCCATTCGATTCTCAGCTAGAGCATCTTCTGTGTGGAGGCATACATGAATGGGGCATGCCTTCGTTGAAGGTTGTGCATCAGGGCTGGTAATCCGGTACGTAAAAATCCACTACCAATCATTAGTGGACCGGAGTTCCGCTGTGGCGACCCCTAACTGGGAAAAGCCGAAAGACACAAACAAACAATTAATTTCACCAGTCTGACTGTTGTAAATGACACAAATAATGTATAATAATTAAGTATTGATATTAGCCTGAAGGAAGACTGCAGATACGTCTCATTTCCTTTGGCAAAACCACTAAAAATGCCTCACTTTCATGATTTACATATCATCTTTTATTAAGAACTTCACTAAGCACTGTCGCCTGATATGTAACCACCTTGTTTTTGGTTTGCATTCTTGTTTCTGCCAGTAGATCACCAACACCACCTGTGGTCTTACAGTGCTCTTGTCTTTACTTCCTTGTATTTCATCACTAGTCATAAAGGTCATCATTTTACTACAGTGCCCTTCCTTAACTTTTGGTACCCCTGCCTGTTACTGTGTGTAGGTTTTTTCCTTTTACTCATCCCATCTAGTTTCATTATTCTATATGCAGCAATAATACTTTCTAAATTACTCTACTTTTATAGTTGAATCTCTAACAAATTAATTTGCAGTTAGGGGACACACATCCATTTCATATCCTTTGCAACCTGTGTTGCCATAATCTCACAAGTTCTTTCTGGTTTCTTGGAGAATTCTGGAAAATATACCTTTAAGAGATTTTTTTTTTAAAACTGTGTTTCTCGTCCAGTGTATCATCTATCTTGCCTTTAATATTTTTGGTATGGTAATTTCACGTACATTTAACTGGCTTTTCAAACTCTTCATCTTACATTAACTTTGTAGTGCCTCTTTACTAAATTCCCAAAGATTAACTTTGTAGTTTTACATCTTTAGCTATGTACATTTTTATCTTCTCACAGCCCTCAAACACTGGTTGACTATCCTTAGCAACTCTGGGCCCAATTTAGACCATTTTGGTGGAGTTCTCCAGCTGACCACCCCAACCCCATCAACCCTCTGGCCTTCAAATGATTTCAAATTAGCTATCAAGAATGGATGTTATAATTGTATATTAAAACAAAATATCTTTATTATCTTAATAAAAAAAGAACATTAAGCAGACAATGCTGCCATGAAGTAAGCTCAATTAAAACATGAAACCTGATAAAATCCTTTGACAAATCATATTCCCCTACTCTTAACTGTATGCCCAATGTGCTGGGATACTCGAAAGTCAGTACAGTTGAGTGACTGGGGATGGACTTGATGGTTGTGGGTGATGGTGCCAAAAGGAGTATGGTAATATTCTAAAACTATTTATATATTATCATTTCATAGTATGCTTTTCATTAATGGGGTTTATAATCATCTCCTGCACCTTCTCTGAACTATTGTAAGTCCCCTTTCTAGATAATTTTCATACCTTGTTACAGTCATAAAACTGTTGACTTTCCTCAGAATGTTTAATAATAATAATAATAATAATCACCACCATCATCATCATTTCTGGTATTCATTAGAAATAGCTTTGCTCACACATTTACACACACATATTTCTGAAAGGTTATTTTATTGGCTTATTTGCTAAATCAGGTAAGTGAGTGAATGCTTGCATATCATTTCCAGTCATAGCTCAGTCCACAAGGGCAACAGTAAAGATTTCATACAGAGAAACTTTGTGGTCGTCACTAAGCAGCATGGTTTGGCAGGTGGGAAGAAATCAAAATGCCTTAAGGAAACTCACATGGATGTAGACAGAACACTCAAAACTAAAAAGTTTTGTTTTGCTTTTTGCAACACACATCACACCCATTTTCTACCTTTACATTTATATTTGTCTGCCATTCATTTTTGTATTTGACTCTGAAACAATTACCTCCTTGTTGTACCTTTATGAGTCAGAGTGCTTCCATTAATGATTTCCTGTTTGTCAAGTGGAATCATTTTTCTGTTTACTTCAGCCTCCCGCCAATCAACATGCACACCTTGTGTTTTACTTCTCTTTGATTATTTTGCGCCTGTCTGTATCTGCACAGCATTTATCTGACACATTTTTGTAATAGTAACACTCCAGTTGCTTCACATAATAACATCCATTCATTTTTTTTGTGCGTGTGGATTTCAGTTATTTTTCTATAGTTATATTCATTAAGAACTAGTCTTATATCCCATGCTAGCAAGAGAAGCAAAAGAAACACAGTACCCCTGTTAATTGTCATATTAATTATGATCTTACTATCTTCTGCAACAGTGACTAGAATGGTACACAATGCTAAATGACTATCTTCTGCAAAAGTGACTAGAATGGTACACAATGCTAAATGATACATCTGACATCACCTTTGGGCTAAAAACCTTGTTGAGTATTCAGCAGTAGCACTTTACTATTATGGGAGAATGAAAAGCTAACTCTGTGACTCATGCAGGTGTCATAAGACTGCAGTATTAATGATGCTGTACTAGTCTATAGTGCAATAAATGATGGGAAATGTGGTCAGCTCCAATGACAAGATTTATAGTTACTGAAAAATAAAGACTATGTGTAGAAAAATGCTTTGTACTTGACTGTAGCGACTCTTAGACAACTCTTGCTGGTTACTTAAGAAATAATGATCATGCCACAGCCCAGTGCGGGGCCCTTTTGGTCCAAATAGGTCCATCTGGCCTAAGGCCAGCCCTGTTCATGATACTTCCCTGTTACACTCATTAAAAGTTGTTCTTTTCAAACTGTAAGTCTCAAATTTTGAACTATAATTAGTAAATCTTTAGTAACACTTGGATGAAAAGGCATATTTTGTTCATATCTGACATTCTAAAGGATCTTCATCAGATATTACTTTAAGATGGGTAATATTTCTTATGATCATGTAACCATGTTTGTCTGGTATATATGTCGTCTTTGAAGTAATCCTGTATTTTTTTAATACTACATGGAATAGATGTATTCATAAAACAGCTTAGTTGTAACTTATGTCCATGTATAGATCCCCGTGTCCTTAATCTGGAAATCTAAATAACCACTGTTTATAATCCCTAACACTTGTCAATGCATTCCAGTGTCCTATTTGCAAAGTTGCCCTTTCATGCAAAGAGAGTAACTCTTTTTGTAGTGTCCGTAAATCCTCTCTGTGACAATCCTGGCAGAAAATATACAATGAAAATAGCAAACTTTGAGCTACTGTTAGTGATTTTATCTCCTACATGTCAACCAGTCTCCTCTATTAAAGGAAAAGTCTACTCCCTCATACAGTTTAAATAAACCCTTGGGTTTCTTATCTCCACAGAATATGGTTTCAGTATTGCTTAGGCAGTAGAAACCTATTCTCACTTTATATGACTCATATTTCCTTGCCTTAGAATCAAAGGAACAAGAAGACCACTCACCTTTTAATCAGCTTAATTTCTCACATGGAATTTGTCTCTGCCTGCATAACATATCACAGATACAGGAAAATATATATTTTCTCTGTCAGCTACTGCCCACAGGGGAACATGGACAATCATACCTGCTGTTAGTAGCTGCTCTAAAAAATCTGTAGTGTTGTGAAACTGTTTTTGAGTCCTCCTTGTTGCAGAAGAAAATAAACATTGTGAATGTACATAGTTGCCAAGGTTACCACTTGTCCGTCCCTCTGCACAGCAGTCCTGATTTGAGTGGTTCTGTTCTGCAGGTAGAGGGGCACTAATAATGACAAATGTCTTGATTTTTTTTTAACAAGAAAAAAATATTTTTTACTTTTATTTACATGTCACAAAAACTGCTGTGATATTACAATTTAAGTCGCTGTAATATCATAAAGTAGTAAAAACAACCAATATTGCATGTCACTGAGGCTATATTTTGTTAATAAGGAGAAAATTATTTTTCTTTGGTTGTTGGCAAGGTTGGTCCTACAATGTCTCAAGTTTCAGTAAGAATGTTCCACTTTGCTCTTCATATAGTTGACCGCGTTTTTATTTAGTGGTTCACTTGTAAGTTATTCTTTTCTGCAGCTGCAGCAGTTTTATAGAAAGTAGTGTTAGTCTAACTTACACATAATGCGTAGTACTAATTTGTCATGCTTAATTATTATGGTTTTGATGAAGTGTTAGTTGCTGCAGTTACAGCAAATCAAAGAGAAGCAATGAAACATAAGTGGGAAAATGTAATGTATGAAGGCTTTTAACATCAGTTTAAATACTAAGAAGGAAAGGATGGTTGTACTTTTTGTAGAATGTTTGTTAAACACTTTTGAACAAAAGCAGCAAACACATTAGCACATTTCTCCAAAATTCAAGTTAAAACACACACACACACACACACACTCACTCACTCACTCACTCACTCACTCACTCACTCACTCACTCACTCACTCACTCACTCACTCACTCACTCATCTTCCTACTGCAGTCATTGGTGAGTAGCAGAGCTAGTTCTTTGAAGCACTGATGAACAGCTTCTGTAAAATCTAGGTTACACCTCACAACTCTCTTCTCCTATCTGGAGCAGATCCAGAACAGACCCTCACAAATGGATGTTACACTTGGAGGTGTTCCAGGAGATTGTCCACCTGCGGGGAATTCCACAAGTAAATTTGGTTTGCCACCATTCACAACCAGGATTCCTTGAATTCATGTGTGGAAAGAGATGTATTTTATTTATTATTTATTGACATTTGTTTATCAGAAAAGTCTGACTGGGTAATAAATGCCCATTTTCAGTGGAGGTCCTGTGAGAAAAACTCCAGAAAGTTAAATAACATCAAGTAAAACACTAGTACAAGTGTAATTAAAATAAAAAAAAAACATATATATATATACAATTTAATAGTGGAATACATAGGATACAGTAAAGCATGAGGAGACACCAGTGATGTAAAAATAAATAAAACAATGATTAAATAAGAGCAGTCAGTATATACAACTGTATTAAAAGTATATTCTATTATGCTATGAAATAAAAATAAAAAGATGGTGGTCCACCCTAAGAGTGGGGTGAAGGCAGGAGTTGAAAAGTATAGATAGTATGATGAGAGGTTAGTGTTGTTCGTCCAGTCAGGATAAAACAGACGAACAGTTGTGGGTTTGGTTCAAGCAGCTTTATTATACACAAACACATCAGGATTGAGGCTTAGTAACTTAAACTTAAATAAACTTATAAACAGACCGACTACTGCACTTATACATGTTAACACTCTGGCTGTTCACTCAAAATGGCACTGCTGCCTCCATGTGCTCTCAGTTTATACACACGTGCCCTCACTTTGAAATGTTTCTTAAAGTTACAACACACACTCTGATCTTCATCCTCCCTCTTTGAGAAACAAGTCATGCACAGTAATAATGACAGCAATAATTGACATGCAATTGTACAGAAATAATCCTTCAACATGTAATTATACAGAACTTGCAAATGAAACAATCATGTCCAGGTTGCTGTGTATTTTACACTAAGTTTGAAAATATGACCTCATCATGTGACATAAAGACTAGGACTATGTTTAGCAACGGGGACTGTCTTTAATGAATGTTCAACTTTGGGGAAATCTGGGCCATCATCAGGAACTGAAATAGGTACTGAGACATGTCCCTCAACAGGAATGTCTGGATTGCTCTGAGATCTAGAGTCTGTATCACAGGTACAATGCTGCGATATTGAATCAGACACCGGAAGAAGATATCTGTGATTTCTTCTGTATTCTCTACCCTCAAATTCTACTAAGTAAGATCTCAGCTCAGCACATACACCACTCACTTGAACAATTCGATCTAAACCTTTCGCCTTTTCCCCCCTCACCATTTCTCCTTCTTTCAATGGATGAAGAAATCTGCTCATTTTATAATAGTTGGACTTCTGAAGTGAACTCTTTTTGAATAGTTGGGCTTTGATTGCTCTGGTGTTTTTAGCTTTAGGCACCAACAAACTGGAACTGATAGGCAAGGTTGTTCTGGTTTGTCTAGACAGAAGTCTTTGAGCAGGTGAGCCAAGTAAATTGTCACAGGGTATATTTCTGAGATTAAGCAAATTCAAGAAAACATCGGTGTTATGACGCCTTGACCTCTCTAGTAATTGCTTTGGACTTTGTAGTGCATGTTCAGCTAGACCATTTGACTGTGGGTACTCAGGACTACTGGTAACATGGATAAAGTCCCACTCTTTTGCAAACTTCTGAAATAGCTGACTGGTAAGCTGGGCACTGCTGTCAGAAATAACTTTGTGTGGACTACCATGGACTGAGAAAAGACATTACAGTACTGGATGTTAGGTTAGCTAGCTGATCAATACTGAACCAATTCGTATAAGAGTCTACCAACACTAGGCAATGTTGACTATCCCACTCGAATATGTCAATGGCTACTGTTGACCAAAGTAGTTCAAGAATCTGGCTAAGCTGAAGTGGCTCTTTTTGCAAATGTGGTTTAGTACTATTGCATACTGAACAAAATGAAAGTACTTGAGTTTATCAATATTTTTTGACAGAGAAGGCCAAAATACTAGTCCTCTCACCCTTCTTTTGGTAGCTTCGGAACCTGGGTGACCACAATGCAAAATCTGGATATGACAACTTCTCATCTCTGTAAGGAAAATAGAGTTGCACTTCTGTTGGTACACAAGATTGTTTTGCTGGCCATCCAGCATTGATGAAGTGGTTGAGCTTTTGCAAAACTGAAACTGTCTTTGTATGATCTCTCAGCTCATCAAGTCTTGTTGTAGAAAAATTACCCACATCCATGACATCAAAGTCAAAATTCTCTGCGTCAAGCTTTTCTCTGGTATTTCTGGGTGATCTGGGTAAGATAAAGAAATGTGCCTTTTGTGTAGACAATTTCAAAGCTGTACTTTAGTAATTTGAGCATTATTCTTTGTAGTCTTGCTGGAGTTGTATGCAGAGGCTTTTTTAAAATAGTGACTAGAGAGAGGTTGATGATTAGCTTCAATCTGGATAGCTGGGCCATAAATATAATCATGGAACTTCAAACATGCGAACACAATTGCCAAAAGTTCCTTCTCAATTTGAGCATACTGCATCTCAGTTTGGGTAAGAGTTCTAGACACATAGGCTACTGGTCTGCCCTCTTGAAGACTAACTGCACCAAGACCGAACTTTGAAGCATCACAGGAAAGAATTACTGGTTTGTGGATATCATCGTATCTTAATGTAGGTGGACTGGCAATTTTCTGTTTCAGGTCATCAAATGTTTTCTGTTGTTCCAACCACGACCAGGTAACATTTTTGTGTGTCAGCTCTCTCAAGGGCACTGATAATTCACTGAAGTCTGGTATAAAGTTGCACATATAGTTAACCATGCCAAAAAAATGCCGTAAGCCTTGGGCATTGTCTGGACCTGGCATCTGAAGAATAGCTGTTTGGAAGGATCTGGTCATAAACCTGAACTGGTAAATAAATGATCTACATAAGTCATTTCTGGTAGCCTGAATTTGCATTTTAGAGGATTGAGCTTTAGAGTCACTTCACATGCTCTTTCTAGAACTTTCCCGAGGTTTCTGTCATGCTGTGCTTTACCATTGGCTCCAGCTAGTAAATGATCTACTATTATAGCACATGGATAGCCTGAAAAAATTTGCTTCATTGCACAACGAAAGATTTCACTGGCAGAATTTATCCCAAAAGGCATTCTGAGAAATGTGTATCTACCAAATGATGTGCTGAATATAGTCAGTAGTGAAGATTTGCAGTCAAACATTACTTGCTAAAATGAACTCTTTGCATCTAAGACAGGAAAAGCAGTGGCATTTGTCATGAGTGTAGCAACTTCCTCGAGTGTACGCATAGGATGGTGGGATCTCTTTAATGCTTTAAGCCTATTGGGTCAATACATATTCTGATTTCATCTGACCTTTTCTTATGAATGACCACCATGAAAGACACCCAGTCAGTTGGTTCTTTAACTGGACAAATCACACCTTGCTGCACCATTTTATCTAACCAGATTTTGACTCTGTCCTGCATAGCTATGGGAACTCTTCTTGCTGCTCTGACCACTGGACTGACCTCTGGGTCTAACTTCATGGAGTACACAACTGGGAGTTTACCTAGCTTATCTTCGAAAACATCAGCATACTCTTAGAAAATAGCATCAGTGAAACTGGAAGTGGGACATGTGCTTACATGATGAACTTCTTTGGTAAAAGAAAGCAGTTTCATTCTTAAACCGTCTCTGAGACCTAATAATGACTGCACAGGTCTTTTGACTACATAAAATTGCGAGCTGTAACTGTTCCCAGCTGAATAGCATGGAAGTACTACTGAGCCTTCTGTTTGAATCTCGTCACCTCCATACGCAACAAGCTTCACCCAATTGGCCAAATTAAGTTGTTCACCAGCTCTTACTCTAGCAAATGTTTCTGCTGACATAACATTACACTTTTAACCAGTGTCTACTTTGAGCTCTGTGGGTTTACCATTAATCAGGACAGTAGAAAATACTTCATTTTTTGCCAACAAATCTACTGGATTAACCTTTTTACCAACCAGTGATACACCGTCTACATAGAAAGTAGAGCTGCAGCTTTCTGTATGATCAACTTGCCTTTTTGAGTGACCCTTTCTTAATAAATGAATGAAGCTTGCTTGATTTACAAAGCTTTTGAAAGTGGTGCCATTTTTTTACACTTGTGGCATTGCTGACCTAATGCTAAGCACTTACCTCTTTTAGACTCATAATTGGCACTACAATTATGACAGTTAACAATGAGACTTGACTTTGGTTTTGCTGACTCACCCATATGCTGCACTGAGCATTTCTGTTTTACTGAGCTAGTCTTAGAACTTGCTGGAAAGGTACGGGCTCTCCCTGAAAATCCTGCAAGGGCTGTAGCTGCCATGTGTTTGAGCCTGTTTCTTATAGCCATGTGCTGCATGCTGTCTACATTTGCTCTAAAGGTTGCTAAAACCATCCTCTTATCACTTGCAAGCATATTTATGTGTTTGTCTGTAAGCTCGTGTATCTGACAAATCTCTATGGCTTTGTTCAACATTAAATCACTGTCTTGAAGCAAAATCTTTCTCACTGCAGCATTATTAACACCACACACAAACCTGTCTTTTATCAACTCATCTTTCAAATCACCAAATCTGCATGTTTTAGCTTGGTTTCTCAAGTCAGTAATGTAAGCTGCAAATGTTTATCCTGGCTTTTGGTCTCTTGTGTAAAATAAGTGCCTCTCCAATGTAACATTTGTCTGGGGGGGGGGGTTACACATTTCTCTAAATTTATGTTTCAAGCACTCAGGATCCTCCCTTGATTCAGCTTGTACAACAATATGGCAGTTTTCCCTTCTCTTGCATATACTGCTGGTGCATAAACATTCTCTTTCAGTAGCTTCTGACCCCACTAGATTAAGCAGAATAAATGCCCTCATACGTGCATCTTTATCAGAAAAAGCTGCTTGTATGAAAATAAATTCCTGATCAAATACTCTCCAATTCTCTGCAATATTATGATCAAACACAAGTGGACTGGGTTTTGAAATGCCTCTGCCATGCCAACATACAGTAATAAAGACTCTTAAAGTTATGTATGAACACACACACATATATGTCAGAAATTTATGCCAGAAACTTGTAATTATGCTCAATAGCACAATAGACTCTTTAAAATAACTGCACTTTGCAAAATACGTTTCCATAATACAAGAACACTTTGAAATTACTGTACTTTGCAAAACCTCCCTTATCAGTGTAAGAAACATGCACTTTGTGAATGAACTGTACGCAGCACAAGAAACTCAGTGTAAGAAACACTTCGAATTGACTACACTTTGCGAATGAACTGCACACAACACAAGAAACTTTTTGAAATGACTGTACTTGTGAAATAACTCTTTACAGTGTAAGAAACACTTTGAAATTACTGTACTTTGCGAAATAATCATACTTTGCACACAGTAAACTCTTCAAAATAATTGTACTGTAATAAAGCACACACTGAAAACACTTTGCACACTCTGAGATACTTTGAACAACTCTGTTTATACTCTGAATAGATTTAGTCAATGCAAAGTAGTAGCTCATATCAAAAAACGTAGTCCTTTATTAAAAAAATGCAGCCACTTTGCTTTTCCATGCTCATTTTTGTCCTTTTATTGTACTCGTTATGCTTGTTTGACTTTTAACATGCTCGTTATACTTTTCTTGTGTTCATTTTACTTTTAACCTGCTCGTTATGCAAATCAGAAGTAGTTCTCAACACTCATAAGTCTTTTGACGCACAACCTTCAACGAAGGTACGCCCATTCACGCATGTCTCCATGCAGATGACGCTCTAGCTGAGAATCGAACTGGACAGCGTCTTACTGTGAGGCGACAATGCTACCGCAGCACCACCACTGCGGGTCTCAACACTCATAAGTATTTTGAATAATTTTATCAAATATTGTGGTTTCAAGCATTTTGTTTAATCAGTAATGTGTGCTGTGCTTTTCGTTTCATTAATAATACATTGTGTGGTTTGCATTTGATTACTAATGCGTTTTGTGCTCTGCGAATACTTCATATTGCTTTCTTTATGAAATAAATCATCTATGCAAGTTTTTTGTTACCTGAAATTCTTTTCTGACCCTTTTCAGTAGTTTGAGCAAGTTGGGATGAAACATCTAACACCATGTCATTCAGAAACATCACTTCTGGTACCATGTCCTTTTAGACATCCCACTTTTGACACCATATCGCTCATCTGGTCAGGATAAAACAAACAGTTGTGGGTTTGGTTCAAGCTGCTTTATTATATACAAACACTTCAGGATTGAGTCTTAGTAACTTATACTTAAACTAATAAACAGGCTGATTGCTGCACTCATACATGTAAACACTCCGGCTGTTCACTCAAAATGGCACTGTTCCCTGTACATGCTGTCTTATTTATACACACATGCCCTCACTTTGAAATGCTTAGTAAAGTTACAACACATGCTCTGTTCTACAGTTAGTTTAGTAAGAATGTAAAGTATGTGTTAATATAGATCATACAGGTGAGGTGGATGGGCATAGCCACAATTTACTGAGAAATTCTTTGAGAGAGGACTTAAGTACATGGAGGCTAGATACAGTTCTGATTGAATTTGGGATAGAGTTCCACAGTTTGGATATGCTGTGTGGGTATAATACTTTTTTGTTTGTTTTTCAAGCAGGTTTTTGTCTTGAGAGCATAGAGGGCAATTTGGGAGATAGTAATGAAATACTGAGGAGATATAAGGGCAGGTAGAGGGGTTATATAGTATTTTATGGGTTAGACAAAGTTCTGTTTTTGCTGGGGGTTTTTTTGTGGGAGTTCTTACTATTTGAGAGCATGTTATATAGAACAATGATGAGCTTTATGTGGCAGGTTTGCTGCAAATTTAGCTATCTTATTATAGCATTATTCAATTTGTTATTTGAGAGATATGGATGTTAGTCAAAATAGGTGAGTCATGGAGAAGAAAGGGTAAAAGATAGGTGATTCTACTAAGAGTAAGGAATTATTTGTTCTATATAGTAAACCTAGGTTTTGATGAGTTATTTTATACAGTTTTGTATATGAAGATCAAAAGTTATCATCTATGGTGACTCCAAGCAATTTTGTGCAGGTAACTACTTCAGTAACTGTGTTGTTTAAAGAGGTAATGGGAAGTTACTTTCAGCATTGGCATGAAACTGTGGAAAAAATAGTAGTAGTTTAGTCTTTTTGGTATAAAGAAAAAGCTGGTTTTGAGGTAGCCATAATTTGTCTTGTGTCGAAGGCTTTTTATCTCATGGATGAGCAGATGAGAGTTGAGTCATCTGCAATAAGGCAAGAGTAGGTATATAGGTTATTGAAAATAACGTTATACAGCAGTGGACAAAGAATAAAACCTCATGGAATACCAGTTTCAGATAGGAAAAAAGGAGAGAAAGAAGAGAGCCATTTAACAGATTGATATCTTTCAGACAGGTAGTTAGAGCAAACATAGAAGAGTTGGTTTGGAAAGGCCCAGAGAGGAGATTTGAGTCAGATGTTTCATATGTGACACTGTGTCAAAGGCTTTTGAGAGATCTATAAAAACAGAAAAGATGAAATGTCCTTGTGTTCTAGCTTTATTAATAGTGTCAGAGAAGTTGAGAAGAGCTAAAGTGGTGCTAACCATGCTGTGTTGGGGTTAGGAGATCATTTTGCAAGAGATACTGAAGGAGTTGCTTATGAATGCACTTTTCCAAGATCTTAGAAGGGGGAGGAGGGGATAAGATGGCAATTGTCCTAAAGTTACAGATTTCAAAGGAGATGTCTCTTTTATGAAAGGGACTGATGAAGAATTTTTTTTCCATAGGGCAGGGACATGGCAGTCTTGAATAGATCTGTTAATAAGAATTGAGACTCGATATAATATAGAGTCTGCAGCAAGCTTAAAAGTTCTCAGCAGAGAGATCATCAGCAGATGGAGGGCAGGGTTTAAGTTTCTTTGGTAACTGTTTAATGATGTGGGGATATGTTGGAGATTGAAGGCATGGATGTCAGGACTAGTTATGAGATAGATTAAATAGTTGAGGAAAGCTGGAGGTAAGCGAGGTTATGACATCATTGAATAAAGTGTAAAATTTAATAGCTATTTCTGAGGGGATAAATCCAGTTTGGGGCTTGGTGAGAAAGGAGAACCAAGTTGAAATCTTTTCTTAATTGAGCTCCAGAATTTCTTTGGATTTTTTATGATTATCTTTTGGGTCACAGTAATTGATCTGATGCCATTTTCATTCATTCCTCAACAAATGGTTTTGGATCTGACTCTGCCTCTTTTTCCAGCTCGTGGAACACTGAAACTCTCAAGCTCCTCCCTTACCCCTAATGTTCTAGTCCACTACCATACCTCAGATCTCATTTGCTACCTTTGCGTACAGAAGTGTTCACTGTTATTTCTCAAGCAATAGTGATTTTTTTGAGTAAAGTGAAAGTTTTATATCTTTAACTGTTTACCTTTCTGAAATATTTCTCCATATTCTCCTTCCTAAACTTTTAGGGCATCTCTAAAATATGAGAGCTGGTATTTTCTCTATCCCTTGTACCTTTGAGGTAGTTTCTTTTATTAGCATTGTTGATAATATTTTTCCCATATACATATATATATATATATATATATATATATATATATATATATATATATATATATTTATAGGTCCACTTTGTAATTCGAAAGCCCAAAATCTCAAGTTTTGCTACATCGAACATCGAGATTTTGAAATCTCTAAACTACAAAGTGGTGCAAAAAAAAATTAAAACAATGTTTTTGCAGGGGCAAGCCCTGCACCCCATTTCTGCAACTTAAATATACCATCTCCGAAATCAAATTGTGCTACAGTGAAGAGAATGGTAAGCATAATGAGCATTACCCATTCTCTCCACTGTAGTGCGATCTCGGAGATGGTATATTTAAGTTGCAGGGGGTGTGGGTGGGGGGGGTGCAGGGGCATGACCCCTGCAAAAACAGTTTTTAGCATTTTATTTTTTTTTTTTTACTTTGTAATTTCGAGATTCCAAAATCTCGAGTTTCTGGGATATGTATTTTGAAACTCGAGATTTTGGGCTTTCGAAATTGCAAAGTGGACAAACACACACACACACACACATATATATATATATATATATATATATATATATATATATATATATATATATATATATATATATATATATATATAAACAAAATATATTCTTTAATATTCCTTTCTTTTGATTCTCTTAGTGGTTATCACTGAGAAACCCTCCAGTTTAAAAAAAAAATGTATGGTCTTTGGCCATAAAATCCCATTGTCAGATACACATGCTATGTGTGTTTTTTGTTTATGCCCGGCCCATTTAGATTCTGCCTGTGATATTTGTAAGGCCTTTAACTCAAGGGCCCTTATTGATTGCAAAAATAAACTTATTTTGAGGTGATGACTCCCTTCCAAATCTTCTAAAAGAGCATCTGAGGCTCAATCCCCTATGAAATCCAACATGAAAGAGGGAAGAAAGTGTTCCCTGGACCCTGCAAATTATTCAGCCACAGATTTGGAACTGCCTCTAAAAATTTCCAAACATTCAGCCCCGATCTCTCTGGATCTGAAGATATCCTCCAATCTGACTACTTTGAATCAAACGACTATGACAAAAAGTTTTGATCTGATACCTTCGCATCCAACAAAACATAAGGACAAGTCACCTTGGATCTGATCTCCACTGAGCTTGGATCCAGTATCATCTCGTCTCCCACCTCCTTTTCTGGAAAGGCATCACCATTCTAGAACTTCATCTATACCTTCTCATTCCTGCAGATGTCTGACCAAATCAGATGTCAGCAGGATGATGAAATTCCAATGCAAATTAAAATGAGGTTCTCCTGGCTCCCACCCCATTGAATCCAGAGACCTTCATGACTACTACCCCATCTGTTTTGTGTCCTACTCTGATCTGAGCTTTGGTTGCAGAGCAGTTGGATCCAAGAATCCCAGATCTGTCTGTATCTGATTCGAAGATGATCATATCTTCCACGCCGAATACTGCCTCTTGGTGGACCATCTCCAAGCATGTTGAAGCCAGATGACTCTTGGAACTGTAACATCACTGCCAGACCCGAGGTGGTGGAGTCAACTGTAAGCTGGTTGATGCCATCTCTGCCACTCTGAGGCTCCCACTCCTGTCTCGAGTGGTTTGCCATCAGGTTGGAAGGAGACAAAAAAACAGAAGCATATCTTCTTGGAGCCATTGGTCCCATTCTTTCCAAAGCATTTTGCTTTCGTGGTAGTGGAAAGAGTTTTCTCTCCTCTAAGAGAAAGGATGCATCCACCTTTCTCAGCTCATACTTCCCAAACCTAGTTGTCTTTGCATCTTGAGCCTCATCCTCTTGTACCACAAGGACAGCCATCCCAAAGTTTCTAGAATACCCTGCAGGGTAAATTAATTAATGTCTTTTAATACTTCTCTGGAATATCCTGCTGAAGAAGTTCCTTGGAAGAAAAAGTGCAAAAGGAAGCACTTAGACTCTCCTAAAGAGTCCGTTGTAAAAGATACTGATTTCACTGAGTGGGAAGGGTCCTCAAGATCACCACCTGATTACATCTCCTTTGGAGACATACTAGATATCCTCAAGCAAAGTGGTGGCTGGTCTACTGACATCCCTTCTGAAGAGGAATCAGCATTTCTGGAAGCCTTTGGGTCTGGTCCATCTACCTTCTGGGTGACTCTGCCTACCAATGAGCTCATTGATTTGATCTTTCAATGGGCGTGGAAGGAATCTGATTCATTGAGCCAATCCCCAAGAGACCAGACAGGATCCTGGCACCACCCAATGATAGGGAATTTTGGAGCAAAGGAGTACCAGTTGATGTCATGGTCATAGCACCGGCCACAAAAAAGCTTGCAGAACAAAGTTCCTTTGTTCATCCCCCTAACAGGGAGTCCAGGGTGCTGGACAGATTTGGGAAGTGTGTTTATGCTTCAGTGACTTTTGCATTTCTGTTGCTGAATTATTTAACAGACTTCAGCAGACTCCTGAGAGATTTGATTAAAGAGCTTACCAAATCCCTCTCTGGGACCATTACTTCTGAGGCAGTGAATTTGATTTCCTCACAGTTGGCTACCCTACAGTCTGTCTCAAATTTGTCCATGAGGCTCGTCTCCCATGGAGCTGAAAATACCTCAAGGGTGGAAGATTCAGGCAATTCCATTGAGACATGCCTGGATCTGCCTGCAAGATTTCTTGGAGCCCTTCAAGTCTTACTTTGTCAGTGCTCCTTTTGACAGAAGTTCTTTGTTTGGCCCCAGTGTTAAAGACACGCTGTGCAGGTGTGACCAGAAAGATAAAACCCTGTCTACTGTGGGTGTGTTTTTTGAATCCTGAAAAGACCTTTAATAGGAATCAGTGAGGTGGTTGAAAAGTGTGCTTCAGAAAGTCCAAGGGTCCCTTCCAAGATCCACGTGGAGACAGTTCCCCCAGATGCAGAGGGCAGAACTCTAAAGGAAGATGTCAGTGATGCAGCAGAGGAGGCCTGCAAAACCAATGGTGCAGAGATACTTTCTCTGACAGATCCTACCATTGCTGCTGATGAAAGGAGGCCTGATTGTCCACCTCTGGAGGCTTTTGGGTGTCATTTATCCCTGCACTAGAGAGCCTGGCTTGAGATTACAAAAGATTCATGGATGCAGAGGATTATTTCCAGAGGTTATGTAAAACCCTTTTCCCTAACCCTCCTTAACAGTAAACAGAATTCCCGATGTTCCACCCAGTCAGAGAAAAGCAGCAGCACTAGAAATTAAAAAGCTAATAGAAAAAAGAGTCATCCAAGAGGTCCCCTCAGACCAGAAAGAGTCCGGAACTTATTCATGATTCTTTTTAGTGGTGAAGAAAGCATGGGGCTGGAGACCAATTTTGGATCTCAGCAATCTCAACATGTCAGCTCAGTATACCAGGTTCTGGATGTCATGGTTCAGTCCATTCTGCCTTTTCTGCACAAGGATGACTGGATATGCTTGATAGATCTTCAGGATGCGTATTGTCATATAAAAATGAACAGATAATCCAGCAGATTCCTATGCTTCTGGTCTGGAGCCAGTCAAGATCAATTTAGAGCTCTCTCCTTTGGTCTTACCACAGCCCCCAGGGTGTTCACCATATGCATGGCAGTAGTGGCAACTCACTTGAGACTGCAAGGATTCCAGGTGTTTCTTTACTTAAATGACTGGCTCATAACTGCTTCGACCAAGCATCATCTGATCAAAGCATGAGATTATGTACTCCAGTTGTGCTCTTACTTAGAAATTACTATCAGTCACAAGAAATCTCAACTAGAAACAACTCATATTGAAGTTCATTGGAGTGTTGTTTGATACAGGATCCCACACAGCCTCCCTTCCTTTACCAAGGTGCACACTATATAATTTCAGGTCAAAAAGAATCCAAAATTCTTCTCTCTCAACACAATTGATCCTTTAAGCATTGGGGTCAGTGTCCACTGCAGTAGCTTTGGGTTCATTAGCAAGATACCACATGAGAATACTCCAGTGGACCCTGGCAACTCGGTGGTCCATTCTTCAGCCTTTGTCCACCCAAATAAAAAATAACTCAGGCATGCAAAAAAGACCCCCTGTTGTAGATTTACTCCATTCAGATAATGCAGGGTTGCCCCTTCATTCTCCCTCAGCCCAAGGCCATAGTTACCACAGACACTTCCCTAATTGGGTATGGTGGTGGGGGGCACTTCTTTGGAAAGATAGTCCAGGACACGTGGTCTCTCGAAGAGGCCAATATACACATATCAGTGTCCTAAAAACGAGAGCTGTCCTCCTAGTGCTGCAGGCCTTCCAAGACACACTCACTTCCGGGACTATTGCGATCCAGATGGGACAGCATGTCAGTGGTCTGGTACATCAAACAAGGAGGAACCAAATATTATCCCCTGTGTCAAGAAGCTTTGAGAGTGTGGTAATGGATAATCTCATCCAATCAATTTCTGACAGCACACATTCTGATGAAATCCAACATGATAGCAGACAAGCAGATCCATTATAATGCCTCATGAGTGGTCTGTCATCGTGAAAGTGGCAGAAAAGGTTTTCCATTGATGGGGCCAACCTTTCTGTGATCTCTTTGCATCTCCACTCATCAACAAGCGCAGCAGGTTCTTTCCCTAATTCCCTCACTGGGGGAGTCACTAAGAGATGCTGTTCTCCACGATTGGCCCCAGTCTCCTCTGTGCCTTTCCCCAGTACCCCTAATCCCCAAATTCATTCAAAAAGCATCTCAATTGAAGAGCACAGTCATCCTCAATGCGCTGTATTGGCTTCATTAAATTTGGTTCCCCTTTCTTTGGTGTTATCTGCTTTGCCCACCTTGGATTCTAGATTTTATTCCAAACTTCCTGTCTTACCCGACAGATATGAATCCCGCTGACATTTTCAGCCTAAAACTGACCGCATGGCTTCTCCAGTTCCATTAATAGCTAAACAGCCCAGGCAGTCTTCCCCCGTTCATCACATTCTTCTATCTTCTCACAAGACTTCCACTAGAAAAAAATACGGAAGTAAATTGAAAAGATTTGTTGTTTAGGCACAACAAAATGACATTACCCTTTTTCAGCAGCAGTAGCTAAAGTTCTTTAATTTTTAGCTATAATCTTTAATGAAAGTGCTAGTTCTTCAGCTATTAATTTTATTTTATTTATTTACATTTGTTTACCGGGAAATTCCAACTGGACACAGGTCCTTTTTCAGTGGAGGCCCAGGGAGAAAAGCTCCACAGAAAAATAAATGAGCAACAGAAGACATGAAGAACAAAGGAATATACATACAATAGCAAATAATGCATACTGCAGCAAACAGCTATACATACAATATGAAACATAGTAATGAACAGATATACCAATATCTAGCTAGAGGCTAGGAATAAAGATAGGATGTATATGCAGATAGTACCTAGCTCAAGCAGATACTGTTCTAAACTCATACCTAAATCTTATATACAAATATTGCACTAAACTCAAGCAGATATAAAGCAGAAGCTCTACATGAAGGTGGAACAAGCTAGAAGGACTAATAGGATGGAAGGGGAAGACAGATGAGTAAGAAAGGAGACTGAGTGAGTAGTATATAAGGTAGTGAGAGGAAGCTAGGTGTAAGTCAGTTGGATATGTATTTGGAGTTGAGATGAAGTAAAGTAGTTAAACATGTTATAACAGGTCTGAGAGATTGATTGAGGAGGGAAGGGGAGGGTAAAGGGTGAGGTAGAGCCTGCAGAGGAAGGGGAGGTAAAAGGAGGGTTACTAGTTTGAATTGGTGCATGGGCATAACCAGGGACTTTTTAAGTGAGTTTTTAGTGCAGTCTTGAAGTGATTACAAGAAGGTACTGTGGTTATATAGGGGGGAGATTGTTCCATAATCTGGATATGATGCAGGAGAATAGTGCTTCTCCTGCTGAGTTCTTGGGTTTGGTCACTAGAAGTAGATTTTTGCTGCTGGAGTGTAGAGGTCTAGTGGGACAGTAGGGCTGGAGAAGGTTTTGAAGGGATGGGAATTTAAGAGGATGGTTTACTAACTTGTGGGCAAGGGAGAGTTGATTCAGGTGAAAAAGTTGAGGGAGTTCAAGCCAGTTAAGTTCTCTGAGATACAGTGGTGGCTGCGATAAGATGCACCAGTGGCAAACTTAGCATTTTTATTGTAGTAAGCCTTGAGCTTGTTTAGGTCTGTTTGTCTAAAGTAGTTAAGTATAGGAGAGGCATAGAGTAAAGTGGAGATTAGGTGAGAATTGGCAGCAGAAATTCTGGCTGTCTTGGTGAGGAATTGTTTAATTCTGTACAATGCACCTAGTTTTTTGTGAACCTTTTTTATGTTAAGAGAAATGAGTGTTAAATTTGAGATTATCAATCTCAACACCAAGTAGTTTGGTGTGTTCTGTTGGGGAGATGACGGTATTGTCTATGGCTAGAATATTAAAGTGGGGATAATTGGTTTAGATTTAGTGGGTTGGAAGATAAGGAGTTTAGTCAAATTCATTCATTCAAATTATTAAAGTCCAACTTTCTGCCATTTCCAATTTTCACATTGGAGTAAATAATTCATCTTTAGCCTGTTCTAAACTTTTTAAGGCCTTTTTAAGGCCTACTGATATTGCCAACATCCTGGCAGATTGATTCAGTGGAAACTTCACCCCCCTCTCAGCCCCAAAAGGGCTCACAGCAATACCGGAAAAGTGTAGTGTCCCAGAAATCACAGACGCACAGGTGAAAACAGCCCTTTCAAAAGCCAGGTCCCAGGCTGCATCTTGCATGAACTACAGAACGAACTAACCCCCCTCCCCCACCTAAACACACTGTTTTACCTCAGCCTCTCCACAGGCTACATGGCTACATGTCCATAGAATGGCGCACAGCAACGGTTATTCCTCTCCACAAAGGAGGGGTCACAACTGACCCTGGTAACTATCGCCCCATAAGCCTGACTAGCCTGGTCTGCAACTTTCAACCTTCCAGTATATCTTGCACTTATTGGATGTTCACGGTTACATTTTTACATGCAGAGAACAAATGTTTTCAGGAAATCAGACCAATTGTTTGCCTCTTTTTTGGATTCAAAATTGGGCAAACCAGTTGCTAAAGTGACCTTAGCCAAATGGTTTACTGATTGTACTAAATTTTGTTTATAATAAACTGAGTTTGTCTTTGCAAAAACCACCAAAAGCTCATTCCACCAGACCTGTGGCAACATCTGCAAAAAACACCAAAAGCTCATTCCACCAGATCTATGGCAACTTCTTTAGTATTTTTATCCAGATCTTCCTTGGATGATATTTGTGCAGCTGCAACTTGGGCTAATCCACATACCTTTATTGCTTATTACAAATTAGGTCTGTTCTCTAAAGGAAGAGCAGCCATCAGCAGTCCTCCCATGTATAGATAGGTAGGGACTCTGACCCATTTGTTGGGGAATGAAAATGACAACATTAGATAAAAAAGTTATGTACTCACCATAATGTTCCATCTGTGTTGTCCATTTTCATTCTTCCACAACTCCCCTCCCTCCAGCCCTCTATCGGTTTGACTTCTGAAAGGATTAGAAGATGCTAAAGAAACCAGTGTTTCTTCATTTGAGCTCCAGATATTTTCTTATATACTTATTTATTACTTACTATATAGACTAAAAGGTCAGGAAACAAGATCTGAAGTATGGTAAGGGACTAGAGCATTGTTGATAAGGAAGAAGCTTCAGAGTGTGTGTTCCTTGAGCTGGAAAAAGCACAAAGTCAGATCTGGGGGCCTGATGGGAACCCATTTGTTGAGGAAGAATGAAAGTGGACAACACAGATGAAATATTATGGTGAGTAAATAATTTTTGTTGTCTAGGTGAATTAGCTTTTTGGTGAGGTTGCACAACTTCTTTCTACAGATATAAAGTTTGAGAGGTTTTATCTTTGTGCCATTGTTTCCATGCTTTTTCATGTCTTTGTGTGAGAATTCTTGTAGAATGAGACAGCCGGGCGGGGGGGGGGGGGGTTACGTATTTATTTTACTTTTATTTCTAGTATGGGGAGGGGCATTTAAAGTATTCATGAATATCTTGCTGAATGTGTTAGCTTCATCTAGAGGTAGGGTTTTGAGTGGAGACCAGGTGATGGATTTTTGTAGATTATTGAGTATATCAGGATTAAAGTTGGAAAAATTTTGGGTAGTTCTTTACTGGTGTTTTTTAGCTAGTGGGTGACTTCTCTATTGATGAACATAGGGTGATGGTCACTAAGGGAATCAGGTAGTACCCCTGAGATAGCATACTTGCTGGAGTCAAAGACAAGTATCCAGTCAAGTATAGAATTTTTATGATGTACTTTGTTGTCGAATAGGGGAAGAGATCAGCTGTTTGAACTCATACATGTTAAGACTAGTAGTTAGGGTCTTAAATGTCACATATAACCAGTCAGTGTTAATACTGCCTAAGATAATGGTTTCAGTAGTAATATTTGTAGTTATCTAGCAAATAATTTCTTCTAATAAGCTAATCGTATTACCTGGTTGTGTGTAGAGGGCAACTGTACAAAGCTTCTTATGCTTATTAACATTGAGAAAAGAGATAAGAAGTTCTGCATTTTGGAAGGTTTGTATGTTAGTTTTGAGGAGCGAAAAACTTAGTTATTACATCTAATTGCAATGCCTCACCTTTTTTGTGTAGTCTGTCATATCTAAGTTTATTGTAGCTAGGGGACAGAATTTCATAATCTTTTATATAGAGTTTCATCCATGTTCCAGTAATGACAGTAATATCTGCTGAATATTGAAGAAGCCATGCTTGTAATTCTGTAAGTGTTTGTTTTGAATATTACAAATGTTTATTGAAGTAAAAACAAGTTTTGTGGGTGTTGTATAGGACTTAGGGGCAGAGGATGGTAGAATATATGAGGCTGAGGGGCCAGGATTGGGATGGATGCCATCACAAAGGGTGATTTTAGAGAAGAAAGTACTAGAATTAGTTTTATATAGGAATTTTTAATAAAGTGTATTAATTTATTCCAGGTGTATCAAAGTGAACTGAATGCTTAGATGTTTTGAATATGAAAAGGTGAATTGATTGGACATTAAATTAATTTGAGGAAATAAATATGATGGAGGGTTTAGCCTGAGTGTTGGTAGTGTGTGTGTGTGTGTGTGTGTGTGTGTGTGTGTGTGTGTGTGTGTGTGTGTGTGTGTGTGAATGAATGAAGTGTTGAGAGTACCATGGTAGGAAGTAAGGTGGCATAAAATAAATAGTAGAGACCTAAAGATGCAAAAGGATAAAATAGTAGATAGACAGGACTAAAGAGTTGTTAAGGGGAGATTATAGTTGAATGAAAAGGAGAATATGTTAAAGGAGAAGAGAGGAAGATGCCTGGAACATAGCTTAAAATAGATGAAAATAGAAGTGGTTTGCTGGATATTCCAGGCAGTGTGGTCCCTTATTATGCAAATGGAGAAAAGTTAACATTTTAATAGAGTATAGTCAGTCAGAGAAATTTAGAATATACTGCAGTGTGGAAGGGTGAAATTGTGAGTTAAGCAAGTATTAGTGGAATGATTAAGTGGGTGATGTGTATAATAAAAGGGTTGTGGGTATTATGTTTTTTGCCACTGTTGTGAAAGGAAGTGTAATATTGAAGAAGGACTTGCTGAGGAGGAAGAAGTGAATAGTGTGCAATGGAGAAAAGGAGAATGCAAGTATAGATGTGAAATTAGAAAAAATAAGCAAGAGTAAATTAAGTGAGAAAGTAGAGCAGAATAAGTGTGAAGTGAAGGTGGCATAACATTCTAAAGGGTTTTTGTGACTGCTATTTGATAATGAGGTAGTAGCAGGGATTGGTGAGGTTAGTAGGAAGAGGAGGGGATAAGATGAGGCTAGTAGGAAGAGGAGTATAAGAGTGAAGAAGGGAAGGGTATATGTCCAATATAAATTTAGATAAGGATGGGGTGTGTGGGAATTGGGGATAGGGTAAGGGAGCATAATGAGCCCAAGAATGGAGTGGGTTAGAACCCCTCAGAGATGGAGGTATTAACCCAAGAAAAACAATTACTGACAGTGGAGGTAAGGAAAGGTTTAAATAGCAGTGTGAGTGGCTTTGCTAAAATAACGAGTAACTCAGCAGAAGCTGCTCATTGGTAAGAAAGCCATACATTACAGCTAGGACAAGCTGCTCTTGGGCAAGAAAGACATATAAATTCAAGTTAAATGGTTCTAAGAAGCCTGAAGTACATTATTATATGAAGTATCTGTTTTCTTTAGCAGTAGCACTGACTGCAAGTTCAGCGGTACAAATGGTTTTAACAGCTTAGCTAGTGGCAGTCTTATATACTGTCTGCACTGAAAAAATGTTTTTTGCAGGCTGCAAATTCCCCGGGCAGAACAGAAATTATTTTATGCAGAAAGATGAGGAAACCAATAACTTTCAAAGACTGGGTGGAAGGGGCAGTCTTACAAGCCTAGTAGCAGTTTTATATACTGTATGTACTAAAAAATAATTTTTCCTGACTGAAAATCCACCTTGGAGAACACACATAATTTTATTTAGAAAGATAGGGAAACTGACGACTTTCAAAGACTGGGGGAAGGGGCAATCTTGCAAGCCTAATGACAGTCTTATATAAATAATATAATAAATACACATTTTTTTCAGGCTGCAAATCCACCTAGCAGAACAGATCATTTTATTCATATTCTTATGAAAAAGAATGTTCCTGTATGACTCTCCCCTGATTACCAGAGTCTTATTAAAGATCAAGAAGAACTCTCCAGAGATGCTGCTGGTAACTTCCTTTTGACAAGAAAGCATTGGTTCTCCCTGCTCACATACCTGACCTGGGGCAGTTGCAAAAACTTTCTTCATAAAATTGCCCTACTCACACAGGACAAGGGATTTCTCATTCAGCCCACAATTTGGAACTGCCACCTAACTTGTGTGGATGGCAGGTTTCTGATCTTATGTAGGCAGTTCTTTGTAGAGGATGTTCTACAAGTAATAAACGAGGCTAGAAAATCATATTTAGCCAAATGGAAGAGATTTTGTAGTTAGTCCCATAGAAAAGCACAGGAACCAATCCAAAAAGGGGCTCCAGTAACTGTGTGAAATGTTCAAAGCTGTTCTGTCATAAACCTCTATCATAGTACATCTTTCAGCTATTTCTGCTTATCTTCCACTAAATCACCCCTGTGTTCATCATATTGATCACTGCTACAGTAGACTTAGTTACGTGGTTTATATCCTGCCAACGATATAACAGCCAGTAAGCTTCCAAAGCATCAGGGCACCTTTTACACACCCAGATTGTCAAGCAGTTTGAGCTGAACAGACTAAAACATGAGTTTGGGCATAAAGCCCTTCAGAGCTATACTGCTGTGAAAGAGTATTCTCCTGTCAGGTTTTCAAAGATTGTCGGTTAGCTTGAGCTTTCCTTTGCTGGGCAGAGAAGTTCCCTTTGGGGAAAAAATTTCTACTTTCTTAATTTGTTGATGTTTTATTACTTTCCTCTTCAGGAAACTTGTTAAAGCTAGGAGTGTTTTGTTTAATGGACAATCTTAAGACTGTAATGCATTTTAAATGGAGCACTTGTTTTTTCATGTCAATTTAAAAGTAACTAAAACATTTTTTTTTCTGTGGAGAAAATTTTGTTTATTTTTCTGTTGTGGAGCTGGCATTGTGTTCTAAATTGCTTTTTACTTTTTTTCTGTCAAAAAAGTAAGTTTTGTTGACTGGTAGTGTTTACTGGCAATTAATGCTTGTCTACTCCATGAAAGAGGCACCATTTTCAGCTTGGCCATGGAACAAACTACTACTGCCACAGTCGGTCCTTCTTCCAGGCACAAAAAGAAAAAAATTAAGCAAGCAGCCTTTGCCAACAAAGCACACTAGCAATTTGCCTCAGCTGCAGGTGAATGACTCTGCTGTGGCCATTTGTTAACCTTAGGCCACTCATGTTTTACCCCAAATCCCTCTGGCGTGGCAAACACAGCCACTGTGGTCCAGGGGTTAGCCACTTCCTCTGCAGTTGTTGGGATCCCCTCAGTGGGCAAGGGAGAGACACTTTTGTTGGTCTTGACAAAGGAAACAGGGAAGGCTTCCCTGTTGTGTCAAAATGCTTTGCCAATCCCTGGGGGAGCAGCTGCTGCCACTAGTAACATGGTTGCCCCATTTTTCTTGTCAGAAAGAAGCAGGAAAACCAAGCATGCATCTCCTCCTCCACAGATTTCTTTGTATAGGAATAGTTTACTGGGTCTGGCTTAGGGTTTAATTTGAAATATTGATCCTTCTTATAAAGTTCTTTTTGGCAAAATAAAGAGGAATTCCTCATTTTCTCAAATATTCAGGATTCTGAATCTGATCGGGAAGATGCAGGGACGGATATATTTTTTTTGTCCTCAGATTTCTAATTCAGAGTCATAGGAGAGCTCAGTTTTTGATTCTCGCTGTGAGGGTTTCTCTTTCTTTGGGAGTACTGCTAGAATGTGCCAGCATCTTCAGTGAGAGAAAACTGAGGTTTCTCAGTTCTTCAGAAATGTTTTGAACTATTACAGAAGGACTTCCCAGAAGCTACACCCATTGCTCATGTTCTGTCTGCTTTAGAGAATGTGTGTGTTACTGCCTGCATTTTTCCAAATAGCCAGCTGCTTCTAAAAAGGCAGATAGAATGTATAAGGTTCCCAGTCTTTTATATTTTTCTACACTATTTCCAAATGTGGCCCGCAACTATAGCTTTAGTTGATCCAACTGCTGCTAATTACTCTTTTTTAGAGTATCAGAAATCTCTCTCTTTCTTGGTTGAGAAATCTCTTGCACAAACTGGAATTCCAAGAGAACATTCAAATGTCTTTCTTGACTTCTTTGCACAGGATTGTGTTCCTGGGGTATCAAATACACACCTTAATTCAAAGAGCTTTCCTTCCACAGGGAAAATAGATCTTTATTTAGATCTGTTTCTAAGGCTTTCCACTCTGACTTCTGTCACTACAAGAGAATACCTCAGGATTTTAGGTGTCAGGCATCTGTGATTCTCATGATACCGCTTGCAAGACTCCACCTGAGAAAGATACACTGGTATCTGAAATCTCTCTTGTCCCAGCATCAACACCCTTTATATTTTCAAATTTCAGTGCTACAGTTTGTCAGTAGAGAAATCTTTTGGTGTAGATAACAAATATCTGTAAATCCAGGTCTCCCTTTCTCCCTCCCTGCTCCAAACCATTCAGTCACCATAGATGCTTCAAATTTTGCTTGGGGAGCAGTTTCAGGAGAGAAAAAAGTGCAAGTGGTGTGGAACACCAAGGACAGATTCAAGTACTTAAATCATAAGGAGATGCCTAGTAGTGACAGACAATACTACAGCCATCCACTACATCAACAAGAAAGGGGAACCAGGTCATACCCCTTTTGCAGACTAGACATGTTAACTAGAGATATAGCTTCACAGTGCTATCTCATTCTGCTGGCATCCTACATTTCATCAGAGCAAAACTGTGATAGGTTA
Organism: Protopterus annectens; assembly: GCF_019279795.1. Classification (NCBI taxonomy): domain Eukaryota; kingdom Metazoa; phylum Chordata; order Ceratodontiformes; family Protopteridae; genus Protopterus; species Protopterus annectens. The sequence continues at coordinate 577,512,366 of NC_056748.1, forward strand.
AGCAGGATGAGGGTAGACCATCACAAATGGGCACTTGATCAGGGAGGGTGTCTTCCAAGATTTGATCCAAATTTGGGTAGTTCCTCAAGTAGACCTATTTGTCGCCTGTCCTAACAGTCAGCAAGCAAGATTCTGTTCCAGGACTCCATGCAAAAAAGCCTGGAAGACAGATGCCATTTATTTTCCTTGGACAGAACTGTTCCTGTTTGCCTTTCCACCATTTCCACTAATATCTCAGGTACTTCTGAAGATTCAGAAGGAGTCCCCGAAAATCATTGTGGTGACTCCCATCTGGCACAGACAAAGATGGGTCTCCCTTCTTTTGGAAATGGCCAGATGTAGTTACCACAAGCTTCCTTACAGACTGGATCAATTTACACAAGAACAGGGGTGTTTGATACACCTCAGCATTAGTCATCTTCAATTGACTAATGACTATTGACTTCAATTAAGGCAACTATTTACTGAGAACATGTAGCAGGTACTAATGGAGGCAAGAAAACTTGCTACTGGAAAATCATATATTATCAAATAGAAAAGGTTTTTCATTTGGTGCCAACAGCATAACAAACTCCCATTAAGGGCTAGTTTTCTCTGGTTTTACAATATTTGTGTGAGTTACTATCCTGTGACCTTTCTTATTCCTCTATCAAGGTTCACTTATCAACCATTTCAGCATGTCTGCCCCTGGATCCTCCTCTTTCAATGCAGTCTCATATCAGAATGTTCTTAAAATGAGGTTTTGCACAAGAGGCCTTAAAGGAAACCAGTGGCCCTTCCTTGGGTTCTTAATTTTGTGTTAGAGAAGCTAATTCTTGCTCCATTTAAATGAGCAAATGTGGCAGACTTGAAGTTCTTAACACAGAAAACAATTTTACTGATTGCTCTGACCTCTGTAGGAATGGTATCTGAGTTGCAAGTTCTTATGGTGAGTCAACCCTATCCCATTTTCCACAAGGACCAAACTTCTTTGAGAAGTAATCCTTCTCTTATGCCTTAAATGGTATCCAAATTTACTTTAAGCTAAACTATCCATCTCCCAACTTTCTTTCCTGAACATAAAAATGAGAAGAAATGATACTCTATACCTTAGATGTCCACAGACACCTCGGGTACTATCTTGACAGAACTAAATGTTTCAGATCTTCTGATCAGTTTTCCATTTCTTGTGAAGGTAAGAAGAATGGTGAGCTTGTGTCAACATAAGACTATTTCCAAATTGTTGTCTAGGGCTGCTATCTTTTGTTATCCTAACCATAACAGAACTATTACAGGCAGGGCAAAAGTCTCACAATACCAAGGTGTGGGCTTTATCCATGGCTTTTTGAAAAGGGTCGGATTCTAGAAGGATTCTAGAAGCTGCTGTTTGGTCTTCTGTACATATGTTTACAAAGCACTGTAAGCCAGATTCCTTCTCTAGGTCCAGATCAAGCTTTGGTTAGATCATTCTCCGGGGGCTCCTGAACTCTTCTCCTTCCACTTCCAGAATGTAGTTGGATATGGTAATCTACCCATATAGCTAAGGCTAATGCAGCAATGATCAATATGATAAACATAGTACAGTTGTGTATGCTGAACTTACCATAACAGTAGATGTTTAAATGATCACTGCTCCAGTAGCCACTCTCTTCCTTCATATCCTTGTTTTTTATACGAGGAAGTGGGCATTTATTTTTTGTTGTTTCTAGCATTGTATTTTCAGGGCTCAGCCTTCCTCTGTCTGTTGGCAGGAAAGCCTCTGAAGAGCTTTGCGCCCAAAATTTGTCTTTTAGTCAGCTCGACTCAAGCTGCTTGATAGTTTGGGTGCACAGAAGGTGCTCTAAAACTTTGGAAGCTGGCCAGCTGTTGTATCCTTGGTAGGATATAACCCATATAGCTAAGGTTACTGCAAACCAGACCATTTGAATATCTACTGTTACAGTAAGTTCAACTTACACAGCTGTACTTTCTTCTTTGTTCCAAGTCAAGCAGTTCTTGAAAGGGTTTTTACATTTTAGACCAACTAGAAAGCAGGTGGCTCCCTTCTGTTTTCTTAATTTTGTATTGGAGATACAAAACTCCATTGATCCTGTAGCTAACTCTTTCTTAAAGTTTCTTATTTGGAAGACGGCTATTCTTATTGCTCTGACTTTGGCTAGACTAGGATCTGAGTTGCAAGACCTTATGTCTGAACATCCCTTTTTAGTCTTTTAAAATGACCCATAGAACTTATGTTTCATTCATGCCCAAGGTTATTTCTGAGTTTACTTTAAATCAATACATGCACATGCTGGTTTTCGTTTCCCAGCCTAAGAACAGAGGAGAAAGCTGTGCATTCCATGGATGTCCAATGTTTTCAAAGTGTCAAACCAATGTTTTAGTTCTTTTGAAGGTAAAAAATGGCCATTCAGTTTATAAAACATACCTTATCTAAATGGTTATCATAAGTCTATTAAGTTCTGCTGTTCTTACCTTGGAAAAACCCTCTGTCAGAATATCCAAGCATAGCTGTTGCTACTTCTGTGGCAATTTATAAAGAGTAGACTCTAGAACTTTTCTAGTGGCCGCAACTTGGTCCTGTCTGCACACTTTCACTAAACTCTATAAAATTGACAGACTTTCCACAACCCAAGCAAGATTTGCTAGATCTTGTCTCAAGGGACTTTCAGACTCTGGTCCACCTTGGTCATCATCCCATATGGCTTTATACTATTGGATTAATTTCTCTAAGTCTTTTGAGTTTGTAATATCATGATAGGAATGGACCCCATTCCGAAGTCAAAGTATGATTAAGGTTTGTGAAATTAGTATTGTTTCAGTCTTTGATGTTACCCAGAAGTGCTCTTCACATTACCCACAATGTATTTATTGACTCCTGCAATTCGTATGAAGTTACATGTATCTGTAGCATATCTAAATAAGACAGTAAATTCTTTGAGACCCATTGTTTCTACTGCTGTTGGAACTGTCTTGGTATCCTTCTACCACATTGTTCTCATTTCTGCCTCCAAATCCTGTTGTTTTATGACTTTGTGACTGTCTGTACATAAGACACTGTAATCGGTGGGTATAACAATTTCAATGATCAGTGCTGCTTTTGTCTTCTTTTCATGGACTACTGTATCTAGTTTTCTCGCATTTATTTTTTGAACTGTTGGTAATGGGTGATCCCATGTGATATAAACTTCATCATTCTCTGTAATGCTTTGTGACTCAATTCCAGTGCTTCTCAGCCACTTTAGTATTGCAATGTTTGCACAACCCCGAATGCAACAGTCTTGCCACATTATTATGCCTTTCAGAATACAGGCCCCCTGCCATTAGTGTGTCACACCCAACAACAAGATGTGCGACTTTTTCCAATTCTGTTCTACATAACCTACATTTGTCTGTTTCACCCATGTGCTCAATGGACTTTGTAAACCAGCATGTACGTAGTCCACTGTCCTGGGCTGCCAATATTAACGTTTCATCTTTTGGTTTAAATTCACCTCTGCTTAACCATTCCTGCATCAGATCTGATCCAAGTATTTTCTGTATTTCTAACTATATTTATGCCTTTTCCACATTTCTTGGCTTCTCATCTGATGCTTCTTATATTCTTTCTTTTGTTTTTTGTTTTTTTGGCATATTCAGCAGCTTGCTGATTTTTATCTCCTTCTGATTTAGTTTTCATTCCTGTTTGGCTCTGATATGCTTTTGCTAAGCTAAGCAGGGAAGTAATCTTAGATTTGTTCTCTTTTATGTTTCAAAACTTTCACTATGTTTGGTATGTACTGGTTTTTATATGTCATGTGATAAGCGTGAAGCATTTTTCTTGTTTTCCTGTCCAGCTGATCCAGTACCTGTTGAGGCCAGTCAATCACCCCAAAACTGTAAGTTAGAACAGAAAGAGCAAATTGGTTTATAGCTTATATTTTGCTGCTAGTTGTCAGGGCTGTTTTCAGTATTAATTTTAGTCTTCTAAAATATTCCTTACTGAGTTTTGTTCACATTTGTTCATGTTTTATTGCCGATCTTTCATCAGTTCCCAAATGTAATACTCTTCCTCCTGCTCAAGTTCCTTTATATTACATTCCTCTCCCAGACTGATATTTTCTATGCGCTGCAGCTATCCTGCTTTAAAGGTTATTTTTGCACATTTATCAAGACCAAATGATTCTTTTATCATCTGAGAAAGCTTTGACAACTTTCAGTTGTGTTTTCAGCTCTTCATCTGATGAACTGTACAGTTTTAAGTCATCCACAAAAGGAAGATGAGAAGTCTTTACACTTTGTTGTTTTCTGGGAGCTAAATTGTAACTATGACCTAATCTGTTAAGTAAACAGCTGAATGGTTTAGGAGCTTTTCTTAATTTTGTTTGTTTCTCTGTTTTTTACTTAATTCCATTTCATACCCTGTGCATTTGTACTTCTTACTGTTTCGTTTACTTCTATCCATTCAGCATCATTGTTATGTTCCACAGGGTCTTCATATATATTTCTCTAAAGTGTGTTGATTTCGTATTTTTGTAGTGGTGGTTCAATTCCTTTTACCTTGTTTCCCAATTCTCTATAAAACTTTTTGGGTCATCAATGAATTGCTTATTTTGTACCTTTCCTTTATATTTATCTGCAGTTCTTTTAAGTTTTTCTGCCCTTCGTTGATATCTTTAGTTTATTATTTGCAGTAATACACTATAGGTGTTGGTCTGTTTTAATACTGTACATTGTTTTTATCACATCTATCTTTCAAAGTATTTTTGTTAATCTGTTTCCTCTTCTATACTCTTCTAACAGTGTCACTTCTTGTCTTCATTTCTTTATAGTTTTCTCTGTTTGATACTTCCATGATGGCATTTGATTTCTTCCCTTCCTTTCCCTTATCACCCTGTATTTTGCGGTAATAATTTAGTAATGTTGCTGCATAGTGATATATCCTATTCACTTCTGTTATATCACATGAATTTTTTTAATATTCATGATTACCATGTTCATTTATTTTATCAGACTTCTAACATTTTGGGTCTTACTGAATTTCTGCAATCTATGTATTTCATTGATATATATCTGTCCATCTCTGTTAAATCAGGCAACTCTTCCCTTAGATCATTTTCTTCTAAACTGAGGGCACATTCTTTAGTCTTCGTTTCCTGTGGCCATTCTACAGAAAGTTCCAGAACATCTTCCTGTGACATATTCTCTTCAGCTGCATCCTGTGTCATCTGTTGTTTTTTCATATGGGAAATTACTGGTCTGTTACTCCACAACATTGACTGTGTCAGAATTGCCACTGTTTCCTGCTCCTTCCCTTGGTGTGCTAGTCCAACTGAACTTGTGTACTAGTTCCATACTAAAGGCTGTAGAGTATCTTCATGTAGCAAGTGATAAGATGCTTCCTGTTTCCTGTTACACTTTTTTCCCTTTAATTTGGGGGATCATTGTTCCATCATGCTGTGACATTGCTAGAGTTGGATTTTCTACACTAAACCCCTCACTTCTTAGATAATCCAAACTTCAGTTTCTATTTCATTATTTTCTCCATTACTAATCCTCTTATCTAAAATTGCATTCCATGTTCCACATATTTCCCTACTAATTTTTTTAAAAACTTCTATTAGCTTTCTACTGCATTGTGTATCTCCTCTTGAACTGCAACAACCCAAGCAGCCAAATTGGAACTTTGCCGACATCAGTATTAAGCAAACTGCATAACCTGTGCGTTCCAAGAGTAGATTTCTCCCATCTTCTCAGGCCACCTCCTAAAGCTAAAAAGTATGTTGTTGCCTTGTAACTACTTATTTGTTAGCAGGGTATGATGCTAGGGTCAGCAGCAAGGAAAAGGCTTCTCCCCCTTACTCTCCCATACTTGTAGTGTTCCACTAGTTTAACTTTACACTTTACTGTCTGCCATTCTGGCTTCTTCCCCTTAAGATTTTTGTATTTGTGTCTGGCTTAAGCATTTTCTTAGTGTTAGTAATTTTATGGCTTAAGTGTCTTTCCTTATTGTTAGTAATTCCAAATTTGTTCAGTAAGCACCCTTTAACAAATCTGCAAAGCTTTTTGCAACAAAATAATTCTTTTGGAGATGTGATTTTTTTTTTTTGGTAGTGGCTCAACCCGCTCCATTCCCCTACCTTAACCCCATTTCCACCCACCTCACATCAATTGCATTTATCTCTAGCCTCTCCCCTCTCACTCACCTCATAGACCAACCACCACATTGTTTTAGTTTGTTGGTTGGGATGTTTTGCAGACACCTTAATGGTTATGGATATCAGTTGGGTACAACAACCATGTGTTTCTAAAGGTTAGCCAAACATTCCACTTATGCTGTGCTGATTATGCCATAAAGCTGAAGCATGCATGTCCACAGCTAGTGGGGTTTGGCTTTATTGGCCTGAATTTTTCAATAAACAGAATTAAAAAGAAAAATCTTGGACATTCAGAATTACCATATAGATGAAACACCTGATGTCCTTAAAGGGTCATTTGCATATATCCCATGTTGCATATAATACAAGAGGTTTAAGGAATCACACAGTGGAAAGTCTAGGCTTGCTAGATTTTCCTTTTGTTTTTCTGATTGTTTTTTCTGTGTGACCTTTTTACTCATTGTTTTAGATTTCAGAGAACTGCCGTAATCACAATAAGTTGATAGTATAATAATATTCTGTACTAAAATGGTATGGCTAACAATGTGTCGCAGGTTTTATAAATGTAATGAATGGGCACATATTTCCGAGTTTTCTGTAGTTCAGTAGTTTTATTTCAACAGCCTGCCAAGTAAACTTATGGTAACTGTCTGGAAGATGAAAAAAGATTCAATCCAAGTTACTGTACCAGGTATAGTTTCATTGGGCTTTCTAATAAAAATACAAGTCTTGACTGTTTTTTGGTTATTTCTTGTAAGTGCAGTCATAAAGGGCCACAGTCATTATAGAAATTCTAAAAAAATATATTTTTTCAAGGGCAAGTCCTCTTAAACCTTCCACAACATTACTGCTTGTTTATACCAAGTATGAGATTCCTGTAGCTCAATGAGAAGAGAAATACCTGGGATGCCACTGTCTCAGTTTTCAAATGCAAATCCTAGTATTCTCACATCAGTGATCTTATGATTGCTGATCAATGACACCTGATTTATTGTTGTATTCTGTTCTGTTTGGTTGCTGAAGGTCGTTTATGAAGGTTTTTGACTATGACACTGTCCTCTCTACCGGCCGTTTCCACCCAAAGCAGAAGCTTTTCATAGGATCATAGTTGTTTACTAGGCTAATGACCATAAGGGCCTTTTTAAGTCTAGTCATGCATCCCAGATCTCTGATAAGTTCTGGTACCCATGATAAGTATAGTCAGGGACTTGGTAGGTGAAACATTTACAAGCAGGGGTGTGAGAGATGAGTCATTTACAGGCTTTATGTGCCTATTAGAGACATAGGAGCCAAACCAGGATTGAATTTCCTGTTCCTAATCCAGTTGTTCACGTCTCTAGGATACATACCTGTCAATCCAGTAGGTCCTGTTTATATCACAGGCAAGGTTTAAGTATCTAAAATGGGTAGTTCTGGTACTGTTTGTTTTGCAGATATGCAGGAGCTCCATCAGAGTGGGGTCTGACAATGCCTTGAATGTGAGTCATAGATTTGCCATCAACATCCTGTAGGAAACAGAATACAGGGATAGAGACTTGAGGTAGTCTGCATAGGATATGTTACTTATGTCCTGTATTCTTTTAGTGAGGAACCCCTGTGGACATTCCAAGTGTTGGATATGCCTGGTTAGGTACATACCAAAGGGGGCTTTATACTCAATGACAGGTCTGATGAATGCCGAATACAGTGGAAGAGTGACTTCCTTTGACCTAGATGCCGTACCTTTGTTTATAAGTTTCACAACATAGAATGATTTTCTCACTATTACAGTGACATGATGGTCAAAGGCTAGATTGCTATCTATGTGTCCCCCCAAGTCCTTGACTACTGTGTCAACTCTTACAGGTGTGCTGCCAATATTATAGTTACCAGGGGTGGATGACTTCCCAAAGGATATTGTTATGCATTTCTTGGAATTTAGTTTCCTTAGATTCTACTAGGCTAATGACCTGGGGGGGGGGGGGCTTTCTAAGCCTAACCAAGTTTTCCTGAAGGAATAATGTTGTTCTGCATCCAAATAGGGGATTGAGGGCCAGGAATTTACAAGTTACCTCTGTCCATAAGGCTTATGGGTGCCAGGCCTAGTGTAAATTTCCTTTTCCCCATCCACTTGTCTAGGTTGTGCTTAAATTGGGTAATAGCCAAACTCAGCTTCACATGGATGGGAAGCCTTTCAAATAAGAAAGGCAGTCTCTGGGACACATATCTGTCTTGCCAGCATGTTCTGTTTAAGTCACAGACATAATTCCCATCCCTAGACCTTGTATTTCTCACACTTCTTGACTTACAAGTATGTAGAAGATTCATAAGTGTGGGGGTTCGAGATGCCTTGTAAGCCAGGCATAGATCACCCCTCAGCAATCTGTAGGAGACTGAGTAGAGGGAAAGGGTTATAAGGCAGGTTTATTAGGTCTTGTATTCTTTTTGTAAGGAACCTTTGAGGTCACTCTAGTTGCTGCATATGCATGATATTCAACAAGATTTTTGTATAAACTGTGAACATTTCTGAACTGTTGAAATTTGTAGTATTTATCTGTATAACAACTAGTACCAGAATGTTTGTAGTATGGTAATCTCTTGGAGCTTATCTCCTCGGGACTCTACTGAAAATGGACATGTATCCAGTTAGACTATCCCGGTCAACAAATGTAAAATAAATAAATAAAAATGATCAGGCACATACCAACAAGAGCATTGTACTATATGATTGGTCTGATAAGGGTGAAGTAGATTGGGGATAATGACCTCTTTGGACCTAGATGCTATGCCCTTACTTATAAGTTGCAAAACATTAAAAGACTTCCTCACCACTGTTGCCACATGGTGGTCAAAGGTAAGGCTACTGTCTGTGTGCGTACCCACATCCCTGACCATTAGGTCAACTCTTAGGGGTGTATTATCAGGATGGTAATTAGCTGGGCTAGTTGATTTCCCAAAGAGTACAATTATGCATTTCATAGCACTGAATTTAAGAGTATGGCTTTGTCACCATTTGTTAGTCAGGGATATACTTTCTTGAAGAATGCAAGTGTCTGCAGGGGAGTTGATGATGATCTCCAGCTTGCAGTCATATGCAAACTTACCAATAAACCTTCAGAATTTACTTCCATTTCAGAGAAATAGATGCCAAAAAGGAGTAGACGCAGTACAGAGCCCTGGGGGACTCCACTAGAGACTAGCCTCTTGGTGGAAATGGCCTCCCTATTTTGACCTCATGGGTCCTGTCAGTGAGCCAATTGGCTGTCCAGTGGGTGATAAAAGGGTTTATACCTAAATTAGTGAGTTTGTCTATTATGCCTGAGTGGGGTTTTGTATCAAAAGCCTTGGCCAGGTTGAGTTAAGCTGGTGCATAGTCTTACCTTCATCCAGTGCTTTTTGGTGATCCTCTCAAAAAAGTCTTCCAGATTTAATAGGCATTTTGCAGGTTACCTGTGTCCTCATTTATCATGTCCATGATGATTCTTTCCATGGCCTTACATATGAGGCTGGTAAGACTTATGTGCCTGTAATTATCCAGGTCAGTGGTTGCCCCTCCTCTGTGCAGGGGAATGACTGTAGCCATCTTTCATTCTTTGGGCACAAAACCTGACAGAAGACTCCATTTGAAAAGTGATTCAAGTGGACCAGAGAGGTGATTTTCATGCTATTTATTAAGCATCCTGTGATGTCATCAGGACCAATCATTGCAGCATTTTTGGCCTTGGAAAGTGCATTAATGACCTGTTCTCTAGTAATGGTTGGGGAGATTGTGTTGTGGTATTTCCTTTGGACTGTCAGTGGAGGTGTGGGGGGAGACATTTGAATTGAACCTGTCAGCCAAAAGGTGGGCAGTGGCCTCCAGTTCAGTGTGGGTGATGCCATTTAAAGGTTCTGCAGATTGTTGTGTATTTCCTCTGAGGTTACAGACATAGCTGTAGAAAGCTTTGTTGTTGTCCTTTGCCTGAGAAGGTTTTTTTTTTCAAATTTAGCCTTTGAAGTGTTTAACCCTTTTAGCTTCCGATTTAAATTGGTCAGGTGGCTTTTAGTATGTATGGCTTTGTCCCTCCTACGCTTGGGCAAGGTTTTTTTCTTTTGTTGTATAACCAGTTAATATTGTGTTTCCACCGGGATGGCTTGTCTTTTGAATTTGTTTTATTCTTAATAAGAGTGGGCACAGCTTGCTCTATACAGCTATCAGTATTGCTGTACAGAGATTTTGAAAATAGTTCATTGTATTCTGTGGTGATTACTGAGTTTTGGGGTACTTAGAATTTAGCCAAGGTGCTGCTTAGTAGATACAGGTTAGCCTTGGAATAGTTTCTAAAGGTTTTTGTTTTCGCTGGATCCTCAGATTTAATTTTTATTTCAAGTAATCCTGCCTTATGGTCAGATCTGATGAGCAAAGACATTAGATTGGGTGAGGAATTTCACCCCCCCATGTTTGTGAGTACAAGGGCAATGATGTTTGTACCCCTGGTAAGAGAATGGACCAACTGTTCTAGGATGTTGGCATTAACAAAGTTTAGGAATCACTGGGCTTATGCATTAGAAGTGGTATAGGACTCCCAGTCTATAGAGGGGTAGTTGAGATTTCCCATGAATATCGTATTGGATTGAACTGTGATGGATCCAGAGTTTGCAGGTTACCTATGTCCTCATTTATCATGTCCATTGGGATATGGATGAAAACTATACATTGCAAGGATATGCTGTGACACCTTGTTTATGGTGAGTTGCACTTGTATGAGTTCCACTTTAACTAGTCTGGATGTGAGATTAATTCTGATACAGATTGGCACTCCTCCACTTTTAGATCCCTTCTGTGCAGTAGCTGGTCTAAGGGTGTAAAAGGCATTATAACCTTGCATTGCTTGGGATACTGTCAGAGACTTTAAACCATGTCTCCATTAATACACAGATGTCTACACTCTCCAGGGAGAGGAAGGCTTGCAGGGAGTGGAGTTTCTTGTTGCAGCACTGAGCAGTACCACCTTCAGATATTCCTACATAGGTTCTGTTAAGTTGGTAGGTTTATCAGTTTGGCATTGCCTAAAAAAGGCACTATGGGGTTGGAAAAGATATTTGCCAATATCCAAAAGCTTATAGGGGGAAAGTGCAGGCCATCCCTGGCAAAGCAGCTTGGTCTGTCAACCATGTCCTCCCAGGCGATCAAAATGTACCCCCCAGACTGACACCAGAAGCTAAGCTAATTGTTAAAATCAATCTTTTTCTGGTGGTAACATGGCATAATACTTGGAGAAGGTAGTATACTGCTCAGTGGTAGGCTTATTCCTGCATAAGACATATAATCAGTGAGTTTGATCATGTCTCACTTCATATAGTCAAAGGAAATAGGTCTCAGGTCATTAACACCCACATGGACTGTGACAGAGTCATACTAGCACCTGTAGTTCAATGAGCTAAGTGCCTGTGTGACTTGATGTATCCTAACTCCGAAAAGGCAGCTAACCATGACCCTCTTCTTAGTCTGTTGAGGGGGACATCGTTGGGCCTCACTATATATAGGATCACCAATGATCAGGAAATTTGGCTGTGTGCTGGTTTGCCTTAAGGGCTTAGCAGTGGAGGCATTGCATACTGAATTACTAAATGTAGCTGGTGATGGTGTTTTAATGGAGTATTTACATGATGGCTGAGGACCCTTTCTTTGATTGTACTGTGTAGGAGGTATTAATGTTTTAGGCAGGTTTCCTGTAAGTAGCTCAGCATAAGTACTTTTATGCATAGGGTCTTAACCCTGTGCAGTAGGCATGGTGCATGTATCACTGACAGCCTCTATAGGATTAGTTTTGATTGAATGAGGGAGTTTTGCCTCCAGTGTTAAAGTGTATTTATACCTCTCACATATACACTATCTGTGTTATTAAGAAAAAGTGGGTTGTCAATGTACATGAGGCAATTGCTACAATGCCTCAGAATACCCATCGCATCCAGACTGGCCACAGACAGAGTCGTGAAGTGCATATCCATGGCCACTGATCTACTAGGGAGGAGTAAGGAAAACTTAAATATTGAACAAGTCAATAAGACAAGCAATTTGATGAGCAGCACTTAGGTATGTGTAAACTGGATGCTCTAGTAGTTAAACAAAACATCTGCCTAGACAGTAATGCCACAAGTGTGGAGACCACAGACTAGAACAAAGACACTTAGAATAACAGACACAATAAGCCTTCAACCAGCAATTCCCAGCTTAGAAGGATGTAGACTATCCTCTCCTGCCAAAAGAGTATAGACCACAAACTTTACTAATATAAAATAACTGATTTGGAGCCCAACTGCTTAAATCAGAACAAAATTTGCTTAGAATAACAGCCACAATAAGCCTTTACTAGCAATTTCCAGCTCAGAAGTACAGAGGCTACTCTCTCCTCCTACAAAAGTGTAGACCACAAACCTTCTTAATGTGAAATAACTGGCCTGAAGCCTAAGCTCTTAAACCAAAACTAAGACACTTTTAGAATAATAGCCTTCACTCAACAATTCACAACTCAGAAGGGTGTAAGCTACCTCTCCTGCTACAAGAGTATAGACCACAAACCTTCCTTATGTAAGATAACTAGTTTTTAGCCCAAGGGCTTGAATCAAAACTAAGAGGGTTAGAATAATAGTTTTAATCAGACTACTAATGAGCAGTAATAAATGCAGCAGATTAAATGCAACTGAACAATTTAAGAATGTGCAACAACAAGCAAAATAAAGTAGGAAGAAGCACATATACAGTAAAAGCAGCTAAATAACCTGCAATTTATTTAAAATATGGGAAGGGAGGAAACAGAAAATCAGGTTTGAGACTAAGGGGGTGGACCTTTCCAACTGATCTCTCAGTACTCAGTAGAATGAGTGATGAGATAACACTCAGAGAAGTTTCAAAATCATTTTTATAATAGGGGCAGGCAGCTCAAAAGCCACCAAGTTTCAGAGTTCAACAGTAGGGTGGTTGGGTGGGAAAAACAAATGCAGACATAGATCAGCAACAGTCAGGCAGATGACAGCAGGTCAAAAAGCACTATACCTCATACATCTGGCAGCAGTTGTTTGTCTGTGTCAGCCCTTTCTGGAGAATATTTGTGTCAGTGGGTAATTCACTGACAGCTCTAATGTTCCATCATCTGCAAATTTAATCAGCCAGAGGCAACTGAATTTGGCCTTGACTTCAGAGAAGTAAATGCAATAAAGGCGCAGTTCCAGAACTGATCCCGGAGGGACACCATTTATGATAACCTCTTACATTTGTTAAAAATGCTGGAATGGGGGATTGTGTCAAATGCCTTGGGCAGGTCAAGGTAGGCAGTGTGAACCATTTTGCCCTCATCCATTGCTGTCTTGACCTTCTCAAAGAAGTCCACTAGGGTGAGTAGGCATGACGTGCCCTTGATGAAACCAAATTGGGTTGGGTCCAGTGTCTGGACATTTCCTATGACTTCCATGATAATTCTTTCCATGGCTTTGCATATGAGACTAGGGAGACTTAGGGTTTGTAGATGACTATTGCTGTTCTCCATTCATGAGGCATGAAGCCTTTTGGAGGCTACAGTTAAATAGCAATTCCAGAGGACCTGATAGATAATTTTTCATACTATTTAAAAGGCATCCTAAGATATTGTCTGGGCCCATTGGTACAGTGTTCTTGGCCTCCAAGAGGGCATTGAGGGTGTGTTTCCTAGTGATAACAGTGGGAGTTATATTTGTTGGTATTTCCTGGGGAAAGGTTGATGGGTAGAGAGGGGTAAAGTTGTAGATGAATTTGTCAGCCAGTAGGTTTGCTATATCTCCTTGGCTCAGTATAGGTGGCTACATTTACAGTGAGCTCTGCACACAATTGTGTATTGCCTTTGAGGTTGCAGCCATAGCTAAAGAATGCCTTGTGGTTGTCCTTGGCTTGGGAGGCCAGATTTACCTCAGATATGGCTGTGGTAGACTTTACTTGTCCTCTGAGTTGTTTGTTTAGTTTGATGAGTGCTTTTATCCTGCTGAGTGCTGCACCTCATAATTTTTGCCATGATTTTCTTTCTTTCTTCTCTTATACAGCTTATTGATGATGTGATTCCACCAGGGTAGTACATCCCTTCTGAAGAGTAACTAATCTCGAACCAAATTATTTTTGTATTCCCAGATGTCTGTTTTGTAAGTGAGTGGCCTTGGCTTTGTTAGTTTCTTACAGTTATTGTGGGAGCTACAGTCATTATGGCTTTCACTTAGTGAGCCATTTTTTTTGAACTGCAGCCCAATATAGATCCCCTTCATTCATAGGTCTTTATTAAAATAATCATTGGTTATCCAAGGTGCTGTTTGTGTTCCAATTCTTTTTTGGCCGTGTTAGGAAATATTTGTCCTTGGCTATTATTGCTGATGATGCACTTAAATTCCTTCCACAGCAAATGTGGATCATCATGTTTTTATGTACCTGTGTCTCTTCAAGCTCATTCTCAGTGCCTCAGTGATAGAAGATTTATGTGAGCCATACTAGATGGTTAACCAAGAGCTAAAACACTTGATGATTTTATTCCTTGACTCTTCAGTACTATGGTCGGGTAGCACGTCAGAAAATATTTTCACATATGCTATTTGTCTAAGTTACCTCATCAACTTTACTGATTTCTCCTGCACTGCTTCTAGCCAACATTAAAACAGGTTATTTGCCAAGATAGGTAGCAATGATACATCCTTCCCCCACTTGCAGCTGCTCCCATAGTTCTTAGGGCTTACTGTCTGTTTCTTCCAGTTGTGGCACCAAGTATTTTACCTTTCTGGCATTGTTTCCCCTAGTTGTTAACTGCAAACACTGGATTCCATTATTCCCATCAACTTGTTTTCACTGAAGAGATTCACAGCATCTTCATTACTCCCCATTGTTTATCTCTTCATACGGAAAATATCTGTGTTAGTAGAGTATAAGATGTATGCAGTGATATAATTGGAGGGATCAATTATATTTCTTGTACTGCTGCCTTCCAGAGTTGACTGTAGGTCATTTGCTCCTGTTTCTTGACATTTGGTGGCCCTTGGAGGAGACAGGAAGTCCTGTGATTACTGGATTTGTATCTAGAGACAAATGGCTTCTTTTCCCAACCTGTGGGGTTGCCTATAGAGGAGTCAACATAGTATCTTCCAAAAACAAATGTTGGAAGAGCTCTGCTCCACAGCCACTGCATTACACTTATCCTACCTCATCTTCTGTTAACATCTTAACTACTATTTTGCTTCCTTACTGGCTCTTCATTTATTTTCAGTTTTGATTATTTACCTCTTTTTACTTTACATTTTTATTTGGTTTACTTATGTACTTATGTATGGCCCGATTCCAAAAGACTTGCTCTCAGTGTAAGAGACCACTTACCCTAAGAACTGATTGAAAGCAAGTCTTTTGGAATCTGACTCCTGGTGTAAGCCTGTTTATAGATAGGCCTTACACTAAAGTAAGTCACTTACACTGAGAACAAGTCTCAGAATCAGGGCAGACATACTGAGAGTAACTCTTTTGGAATTTGGCCCATAGGCTTTCTGATGACTGTTTTTTTTGAAGTTTCTTAACTCGTCCAGATGTTTAACTATTTGCAAAATGTCAGGCAGCTTTCCATTGACAGATTTAGAATTCTCTTGTGCTCCACTCATTGAAAGTCATTAAATATTACAAAAGAAAGGTTTTCCTTTAAAGGACAACCGCACCCACAGACTCAAAAAACATGTTTATTTCATCATGTTTTGGTGTTTCCTACATTTTAACATCACTCTGGAACTATTTGGAGCTTTTTAGATATTTTTATATGCAATTTCTGACTCTGACCAAATGGGGTCTGACATCTTGAAATAATTCTGACTGTTTAGTCTACCTCTAAGTATCCCAGAATGCATTGTTTGTCTCCAAAAAATGTCATCAGATCTGCCACGTTTTCCCTAAAGCTCCTGTCAGTGCACTGATTTTACAGGCATTCACTGCTGTGTTATAGTCACCTATGGTTAGTTAAAAATGTATCCTTTTTCAGTGACTACTTCAAACACAAGCATTGCAAACGCTACAGAACAGAATTGAAAAGTGCATTTTATTGCCCTTTCTTCTTAGAAATGCTAACTTGATTTCTTTTGTGAAGGCTGAAATCTAGTTCTTCAAGGTATCTCCCCTCCCCGTTCACACCTACCTTCCCTAGCTGTCAAAGAGCTAAGGGTAATTTGCATGTGATTGACAGCTCACAGCAGGTGACCAGAATAATGTACTGTTTTCTTGTCAGCCTTTCCTTCCTTACAGTGGGAGACATTTTTTGTTGCACTCTTCCTGTCAAATTTAGAACCAAGCTCCATAGCACTGGGAATAATCACTGTTTTGCAAAGCATCAGACTCCCACTTATTTTTCCTTCCTGTTTGGCTAAATAGCTAACAAATGATGCACTATAAACACGAAATATTTCACAGACTTGCATGACAGCACCCACATGCTTTTTAAGTGGTAATTTAAGAAAATTACGGTATTGTATACTTCTTGTAATCTGATGTAGTGTTGTCGATTAATTGTGACAAACATCTGCTTCTTATGTAAAAACATGCAATTAATGTCTATGCATGGTCATTGCAAATTTATGCTCTTAGTTTTTGCAGCTGCTACTGTGCTTCTGCCTGTACTGTGTCACATATCGGTAGGGCTCTTCAGAAAAGTGAGATTATAGTTTGACATTTTTGCTAGGTTAAGAGTGGGCTGGGCAAGGCAGCTCTGACATCACAATGTGGGAGGTCGACTGGCTCTTCTGTACACCATGCAAATCAGGCGGGGATTACCTCACTTTGGGGGAGGAAACGTCCCAGTAGCTAGAGCAAGAGCTCTGGCAGATGTCACATCATCATCATTTCAGAGCCAGCTAGAGGTTTTTCAGCTTGGTTTTCAAAGTGAAAGTAAAACAGTACGGAAAGGTAGGAAGCCTAACAGGGAAAACAGTTGAGTGGATTAGTTTTTAAAGCTGCATGGGTGATTTTTTAAGGCTGTATCAATGAACAGGGACTAAAAGAGACAGCAGGGTGAGCAATCTGCTTTAATATCCCGTTGTTGTCCTTTAAAGATCTGGCTGTAAAAAAATTAGAATAAGCTTTAGGATTAAGGTGAAATGAAAAAAAAATGTTCAAATCCAGATAAAAAGCATACTTGCTAAGATCTTGTAGTAAAGCAGGATGAAACCATAATGAAAATCTGCAGACCAGATGAAGAGATATGTCGTTCTGCTGACATTTTTCAGTTTGTGGTTGTTGTCACAATCAGTATCAGGACCGGATATTTTTTTCCTCTGGTGCTTATCTTCAGGTGAATCAAAAAGGAATTCTCATCACCTCCATGTAAAAAAATGCCTTATCACATCCCCAGTTCACATGTTTTATATATTTCAACAAGTTACTCTCATTCCCATTCTGTTTTAAGTCTCCCAAAGCTAACTAAAATAAAATAAAAAGAATGTGTGATAAATTATTGTAATAAGCCATACTAACACACAAAAGAAAATAAGTAGACCAACAGCAAAAGAATTACCCTGTTTAAGATCTTGCATTTTCTGTTAACCTGTAGTTGATGATCTACAGGTCTTTTCTGATGATCATAGAGTCAGGATGAATGACCCATCCAGTTCTGATTAACAGCTAAGAAATCTGCAGTCCAGGAACTTAGACATGTCATACTACTTCTATTCTTTTTATGATGTTGTTAAAAAGTGCCAGAAAAGGGACTTTGGACCAGCCCACTCACCTCATTAACAAAATGTAAATAAAGAAAAAAAATTGAAAAAACAAATCCAAATTAAATAAAACATTTCTGAAAAAAATATGTAAAACCAGGAGAATAATAGAAAATCATGTATTATTAAGCTGTTTCATTTTACAAGATAAGACTTCTTCAGAATGTCATGAATACTGAGCTGAATTCATTTTATTAAAAAATATGTGTTTAACACTACCAATCAGTTCTCCACAGTTCAAGCATGGCTACTTCTTCAAATAAAAGTAACAAATTTTCATTCAACTCAGGTATTTTATCTGAATTTAATTTCAGTTGCCAATCCGGCTCATGCATTAAAAGCACATTTTTCCAATTCCCCACCTCTCTCATTTTGGTCACTTTTTGCAAAATAAAAAATCCAAACTTATTAAAATTTTTATAATTTAAACTCTGTTTAGCTAATGGATTAAATGGATCTTCCTTATTGCATAATCATGTTGATAAATACGTTGCTTCATTGAGTTTTCAGTTTTTCCAACATAATAGACGGAGCATAAAAATTAGGTCACAATATATATCACCCCACTCGTATTACAGTCAGAATGTCCCTTACAGTAATATATCATTTCATTATTATTCACTGTTGCATGCCCTCTGAACCTTCCTATGCATTGTTTGCTTTATAATTTTGTTATTGTTACTATTTTCTAGTCTGTCATACAGAATGTTATATTTATAAAGTAGCAGAAAGTATCCTAAGAATTAAGCCAACGCGGGAGTGGAGAAAGCAGATTTCTGCCAATAGGGATGACTGCAATTAGGGATATAGACAACAGGCAAGAGGGGACTGGAATTTATTGGAAAAAAAACTGGCAAAGGAACCAAGGAATTAGAGGCCAATAACTAGAGAGGGAAAGATGATAGAATGGGAAGACGCCAAGAAATTATTTGCACTGCAGATTAGAGATTGCCTTCCCCAAAAATGTGCAGTTGAAAGAGGCAAAGTTTTTCCCAACCAGAATACCTTGTTTAACAGATTTAATACTATATATCAAGCAGTTTTGCCGAAAATTGTATTTAAAGGTATATTTTCAGAACAATGAAAAATTTAATGTTTCTAACAATGTGAATAATGACACTTTGCTAGACTTGAGTTTACATGAAACAGATTTGCTTTTTGAGTTACTGGAGGAAGGGGAAAGTGATGTTAACAATGTAATTATGTAACTCAGCTACTGATGAACATAATGAGGGTTTCTATACTGGTTATGGCCATTTGTGTATCCCTACTTTCCTTCTAACAGTAATTTTATGCCACCAAAAAATTCTTTAGCCATTAATATGTTTGAAAATATGGTTTGCAAAAGAGTGGAATTTTATGTTTTTGAAGCAAGGAAAGGAATATAATTTGACAAAAGACGAATGGAAAGATTTGCAAAATGTATGTTTATATTTGAGTGATTTTGTCTTCAAAGAGGCTGATAAGGGTGGTAACTGGGTTGTTATGAATAGAGATCAATATAACAATATGGTAAATGAGTTAATTTGTGAAACTGATAATTATATGGAACTCACTAAAAACCTGGTTAAACAGTTTAATTCAGAGTTGTGTGATTTGTTGGAAAGAGGGGAAAGGCTTGGTTTCCTGGGTGGTAGTGATGCAAAAACGTTACTCGTTAAGGAACCCAGGGATCCAAAATTTTATGGTATCCCCAAGATCCATAAAAGTTTGTCCAGTCCTCCAGGTAGAACTATAATATCTGGGATAGGCTCATATTTGGAAAATTTGGGGGTTCTTTTGGACATTCAGTTTAAGAAATATTTGTTGAAAGTTCCTTCCCACATAAAAAAATACAGCTGAACTGTATAAGAGCTTGAGAATGGTGAAATGGTAAGATAATTCTTTTTGGGCAGTGGTTGATGTTAGTGCTTTGTACACTGACATCGAGACCAAGTGGGGATTGAAAGCACTGGGTATAATGATGAGTGAAGGGCCCTGAACCTCTTACTTACTGTTCATTTTGGAATTTTGTGTCATCCATAATTATTTTAAATGGGGGAATAGAATGTTCCTACAAAAAAGAACAGCAGCAATGGAGGCATCTTATGCCCCTGCTTATGCTATTATTTATATGGGTGAATTTGAGAGGCAGTTCATGTACTCCAATTAATATTTTTCAAGAAACGTAATGTATTATAAAATATTCAGTGATTACTTAATTTTTGTGTGTAGAGGTGAACAGGAAGAATTTTTAGAATTTAGGGAACAGATTGATGGTAATTCTCATGGTTTAAAATGTACATGTTATTTGAATTCAGTTAGTATAATGTTTTCAGATGTGGAATTGTATGTGGGTAATGGTCATAGGTTATAGGAAACCAACTTCTGTTAACTTTACTCATGCAAATAGTATGCATCCCGCCATCTCATCAAATCCTTACCTTATGGAAAATTTAGAAGAATTTATCAGAATATGTCAGATCTGACGTTGAGGGATACTTATTTGAATGAGGTTCAGAGTAGACGGGCTGCACGCGGTTACTCTGAACACATTTTATTGGAAGCTAGGAATAAAGTCCTGGGAATGAATAAGAGATAAGATGGAAAGTATTGTATAAAATATGAGAAGACTCTGAGGTGCAAAGATAGAGAGGACAAGTTATTTTTTATGACTAAATTTTCTCCCTTTTCTACCATTTTGGAAAGTATAGTTAGAGAATCTTGGAATATGGTATGTGATGATATGACAACAGGACATTTATTTCCTAAACAAATTATTTTCTCATATGAAAGAACTGTTGAGTGACGGATGGGATTAAAGTTAGACAAGGTGACAGAGTAGGGACACGTGCTTGTGGAAATTGCTCAATATGTAGCAGGGTTAAGAATTTAAATGGTTGTAAGATCAATGGTAGGAACTACAGAGCTAGGGAATATTTTAACTGTGACTCCTTCGGAGTTGTGTATATTATTGGATGTGGCTGCCCAAAGACTAGATGGTATGTTGGACAAACTAAGAGGAAGGTGAAGGTTAGAATAATGGAACATATGGAGATATTAGATGACAAAATATGAATAGTGCAGTAGCTAGTCGTTTTATTTCTGGACATAGGGGATTGGGGAACAGTTTGTTTTTAGTGTCTTAGCCCAGACATTTTTGAATAGTGAGGGTAGTTATAAGAAGGACTCAATAGATCAGAATGTAGGATAATCATAAAGTATAGGACACTTTTTCCTAAGCAAATGAATTTGGGCAATAATTTGACTTTACAGGAATTTATTTATAAGGAGTTTTGTTGAAAAATTTATTTAGGAAGTATTTTTAACTGATTAAATAAAGTTTTTCTAGAGTAATTTGTATAATGTTTAAGTAATTGTTTAAATAATTTGTAATTGATTTTTTGTATGTTTAATTGGATAATTAAGAAGCATGTGGTGTATAAATTGGATTAGTTGGTATTGTGTAATTTATTCCCAGAAGACAAAAGGCTGAGGTACCAGAATAAATCTAAAAATAATTAAGATCCTTGTGGCAAAGATGATTTCTGTGTTTGTTTTTGTTTTTTTTTTATGGTTTGTTTTGTTTTTTTGGTGATTGGTGATTGTATACTATCAAGGATTAATATCAGAGTATAGACAAAGAGAAATATAGGGGTTCTAAACAAAAGATCAGCACTGGTAGAGTTTTTAGTAGAATCTAGAACAGAAGCTACCATTGAAAAAGGAATAATTAGTAGATTATATAAAATATTGCATGATAACTATAAGAGTCAATCAGATGAGGTTAGAAAAGATTGGGAAGAGAGACTGGGTAAGCAATTCACAAAGAAACAATGGGAGGCTATATCTATGTCCCCCAAATATGCAACAAAATCTAAAAGCTTTAGGATTTTTCTTGGAAATGTTTACATATATATTTTTGGACTCCAAAGAATGTTTCTTCAGGTAAAGAGCAAATGTTGAAGGAGTGATGGGGAAGAAAGAGGTAATTAGAAACATATTTTCTGGGAGTGAGGTGAGTTGGTGGATTTTAAGGATTCCCTGCGGGATGCACTTTTGGAGATGCTGGGTGGGCAGATTGGTGTGATGAGGGAAATGATTTTCTGAGCTATGATACAGAATCAGAATTGACAAGACATGGTAAGGTCTTGCTGTGTCTAATTATGGTGGCCGCCAAAAAAGGAATTACTAGAAAATGGAAATCGAAATCTAAACCAACTAACAATTGGTAAAACAACTGGAACTGAGATCTTTAGAAAAGGGTAGGAGGAAACTGCATAGGAGAAATGGGAATTGTGGAAACAGTACATACAGGGGAGGAATGCGGTTTAAAAGAAGGCAGGACTTAAATGAACTATGTAATGTCTGACCGAAAATGATTGGGTGGATTATAAGTGATATATGTTTGCAACTGGGAGTGTATCACTATGATTTGTGATGCAAAATACTTGCACCTAGGATTGTGTCGGTGTGTGTTGTTTTCATTTATATAAATGTATGTTTGCCTATGTCATAAGTGATGGTTTAATAAAGATGTTTCTTGCTTAAAAAAGGGGTTGATCAGGAATTGAATAATTTATGTAATGTTGCTTAGGTCATATGATATATAGCAATATATGTGAAATATAATATTTGTAAATGTGAACTTGTTAATACTGTTTGATTACTTAATTCAATAAAGGTGTTTAAAAAAGAAGATTGAAACCATTCTTAAAAATGAAGAAAGGTGCATTACCTGGATTATCCAACAACCCTTCTTCAGACTAAAACAAATTTAGTATTTTTCTATAATGCTATGCACAGATTTTGGAAGGCACATAAATTTCTGAAAATTGATATTCTCACCCCCTCATTAATTTTCAAAGGTTTCCTTAAAAGTTGTGCAAAATGATAATTTATTTTCTCCTTAACGTCCTATATAACCTTCTCAAACATTCCCACTGGATATTGCCTTTCTCTGAACATTTCACTGGATATGTTAATCTCATTCTCAAAAATATTTCCATCAGATGTTGAACATGACAGTCTAACAAGTTGACCTTTTAGTATATTGTATTTGGTTTTAAATGTGTATTCACTTGCGTAGTATATGTAAGAATTATAAAATGTTGGTTTCCTATAAATTTTTGGAAGCAAATTTTTCACCCATAAAATCCTTGTAAATATAAATATCTAAAAAAATAATACCTGTATCTGATACTTCATGTGTGAAACTTGAAAACTGTGTAGTATTCTCCAAATAGAAAAACAATTCCCTTAGGATAGAAATGCCCCCTTCCATAATGTAAGTATATCATCCAAAAGTTTTGTCACTGCACCAGTAGACTGTATCTACAAGTTATTCGATTCTTTCCAAGGATAAACTTTGCTAAGAGACCAGGCCATCTCTGTAAAACTTAGTACAGGCCCAGAGTCTACTTCTTAAAGGTGATGTAGAAGGTACCCCACTTTTTGTCAGGGTCAAGGGTTCTTATCACACTTCATTCTGATTTTGAAGGTGATAGACTGCTTTTGTCTTATATCAGCAATTCAATGAATGAATCAGGTATATAAACACCAAAGTACTGACCTGAAGAATACTCGACTATTCCAAAATATACAGAAATAAAAAGAGCAGAGTTCACTACATGGAAATATTCAGTAAAACAGTAAAATACAAGCTTTCACATAAAAACAGTGCTTCTTCAAATATTCAATAACTCCTGCACAGATAAATTTAAAGGTATAAAGTCACATGATCAGTGATGCAAACACTTAGAATGTAACACGGGTTTTAAAGAGCAAGTTTCATTTAGTCCAGGGAAACATCTGTCATTTAATCTAGTTATCTAATCATATCCATATCCAATCATACTCTGTATACTAATGTCTTTCGGCTTTTCCCGGTTAGGGGTTGCCACAGCGGAACTCCAGTCTGCTAATGATTGGCAGTAGATTTTTACGGTGCCAAGGTTCAGCCCGACACCCAACCTTCAAAGAAGGCACACCTACCTGC
This sequence comes from Protopterus annectens, assembly GCF_019279795.1. Taxonomy (NCBI): domain Eukaryota; kingdom Metazoa; phylum Chordata; order Ceratodontiformes; family Protopteridae; genus Protopterus; species Protopterus annectens. The sequence continues at coordinate 577,536,168 of NC_056748.1, forward strand.
ATGTCTTTAAGCGTCACTCGAAAGCGGGGAGGACATGCAGACTCCACACAGAAAGTGCTCCAGCCGAATTGAACCAGAGAACCTCTTGCTGTGAGGTGACAACGCTAACCGCTGCACCACCACTACTCTGTATACTCTGTCTTAGTAATTGTTTCCCTTTCTGATACATTTCTTAACAACTTGCAAAGCACTAAAGTGCATTTCATCCATATAGGAAATATGCTTCACTAAAGCATTCATTAAATTCATCCTCTTAATATTATACAGGTGTTGTGAAATATGAATCCTTAACCTTCTGTTGATTTTGATACTGCGGTGGTGGTGCTGCGGTAGCGTTGTTGCCTCACAGTAAGACGTCCTGTTCGATTCTCAGCTAGCGTGTCTTCTGTGTGGAGACATCCGTGAATGGGCGTACCTTCATTGAAGGTTGTGTGTCAGAGCTGGCAACACGGCACGTAAAAATCTACTGCCAATCATTAGCAGACCGGAGTTCTGCTGTGGCGACCCCTAACCGGGAAAAGCCGAAAGACACAACTACCACCTTCTTTTGATTTTGCCAGCATAAAATGCTGTACATTTCATATGGCTAGCTATGCATACCAAATTCATTGTACCACAGTTAGGATAACACTTAAACAGTAACAGGATGTTCAAAACAATCAGCAGCAGATATAGAGGAACAATAATTACACTTCATGCAAGGATAGGTTCCTTTCATGTCATACAGGAAGTGACTAGATCTGTGGACATATTATGGCATAGATGTCTCTTAAGATTAAATGTATTCTTAAAAACTATTCTGGGTCTAGCCCTAAACAACTTATTAATTTTATCAGTTGTAGCCAAAATCACCCATTTCTGTTTAATAATAATAATATTGATAAATTTAAAGTTACTGTCATATGACATAATATAAGAAATAAATTCACCTCTGTTACAGCTAAGTTGGCTGGAGCTCAAAATTGCTGTTGCAGAAAAAATATGGGTGCATTAGTAGTTGTATGCAATTCCCCAATATCAGTTATTACTTTATTGATATATTACATTTCATATTCTTGATACAAAAAATCATTTGGCATGTCTGAGACACAGTCATTGAAAAATCTTATCATCTGTAGTTAATCTCGATAGTCTACAGAAATGCCCTTCAAGTATGTTCTTATATTTGTTACAATGCATACTACTACAATTTAAGTAACTGTTCTTAACATCTCTTTTATAGATTTTTGTGTCTGATCTATAATATCTTTACAGTTTCTGTATGCACAAACAACTAAAAATTAACTTCATAGTAGGAAAATGTAGCATCAAACTGTAAAAAGGTAGTACTAGAGTTTAAAGAGCTAACATTCATCCAGTACATCAGGGCTAGCATCCCCAATAAAAAAATATCAGTAAATCTACCAAAAAAATAAAACATGCACATTACATAAAATGTATCCAACGTCCTAGTCATACAAGACAAGATTAGCATATGTATTTGTGACTGGTGTGCCCATGACAACACCAGTCATTTGATGATATATTTTGTCACTAAAACAGAGTACATTATTTTCAAGAACAACTTCAAGTAAACTACAAATAGTGCAGGTGAAACTATTAAAATAGCATGAGCATCTGCCTAAAACATGACAAGCAGATTCAGTACTATCATCATGGGGAAATGAAGTAAGACTTAATGTCCATAGTAACAAAAATAAATGATTTTTACAGTTAGTAGAATGCCATTTACTCAATTTCTTTAAAAAAGTCACCAGTACCCACTATAACCTGCTCAACAGCACCCAAAATCAGACTCAGTAATTGTTCTAAATATATAGAAATAGGCTCTGTAAGCCATCCATACCCACAAACAGTGGGGCACATTGGTGGCTTGGTGAGATTTTTATGCACTGTAGGGTTGTTATATATAATAGATATAGTAGGAACAGTGACAGAAAAAAATGAAATAAATCAAGGGAAATAGAGTTTAAAAATAAATTACATACAATCACTTTAACTTTAGACCTATTTCTGGTAAATATTTTAAGTGGGAAGTTGAATGTTTTAATTTCTAAATGTTTATCTGAGAAACAGGTTGATGAATTTGACTTAAAGTGATTGTATATGAACATGAATATTTATTGATGCGTTTGAATTCATGATCAGTAGGCCTGCCCACTTCTCCATTCAAAACCATTATTTTGATGGGTGGAAGTTCTTATTTTGGAAATACATTTTTTTCTGCTGACTGACACATCTGCCCAAAAGATCCTGGTTTTGAAGGCCCTTGTATGTAAGAAACCATATGTAGAACTTCACGATTGGTTGTCGTTCAGGAAAAAGTCACATTTTTCATGAAAGTGATTTCTTTTTTTCTTTAACCAAATCATTCATGTTTTCTTCAATGAGGCCAAAACCAGAGAAGAAAGTGCCATTTGCACCCTGGGTATGCACTATTAGCTCAGGTTCTACTCTAAGCAAGTGATTGAGTTTAAGATTCCTAAACAACTGCCCCAGCCTCTTTGTTCCCAACAAAGAAGGATGACAGTCCCCTAGCAAGCCATTTCCAAGTGAATTTCCAGCTGCATTATTTTTTGCCATCAGATGGCCTACCACCATCTGAGAAATGCCATTGTGAGAGGTCACTCTCTACAGGAGTAGCTACCCCTATAATGCTTAAGAAATGTAACCAATGCAGACATCTGCTGTGGCCATATGTTCTTTGATTTGGGAATCTGGGCTGTAGCTCTTTCTAACCTGGTGTTTTCACTTCTTGGGACTTAAAATCATAGGAACAACTAAGGAGGGTCCTTGGGATTATATTTAATATATATATTATTACTATGTCATTTGATCTTTGAGTATATCCTTCCTGGTGGTTCACAGTTACCTTCCTGCCTCTCACATGTGCTCAGCCATCCCCATCAACCAGCCTTGGGTGTTGGAATTCCCTGTAAGTGAGGTACACATATGCTTTTTCATTACATGATAACAGCATATATCTCAAATTTTCTTAGTTTTTACATGATTTATTTGAAGTGTGCTCACTGAGTGGTTAGGACAAACTTTCTGGCAAGGAGGATAGGTGCAGACTTATAGCTGGGGTAAAACTTCATACATTGTACTGGTATCGAATTTGCACATTATTGAGCATGGGGGAGCATCAGAACACAAAAATGCTACATTGTCGTTGATGGAAAGGATCAATTCGGTTATAGGATTAGCTTAGAGCATTAAGGTCAAGAGCTGTCAGTGAGCTTCATTCTGTAGTTTTTGGTTTCATTCCCTCAGTTTCCACTTGCAAACTGTGACTTTGAGCATATCAGTCAACTAGTTGATGATCTCAGGTTGTCCCTAACTGTATTATCAAATTAAAAAAAAGAGTGTCCCCTTATAACATACTTCTCAGCTTTTCAGAATTTCACTGAGTGTCCAGATATTTCCCCCATACTTTTGGTCTGCTTCTCATAAAAAATTTGGCTTTTTGGCAAATCAGTGAAGGTTGAAGACACAAACCTGTTATTCCGTCAACTTTCTATGTTTATAAGAGCAATATTTAACATCTGCCCCTGATTTTGGGCCTTTTGCCCACCCTCTCATAGAAAGTTACTAGGCTATTGGCCCTGAGGCCATTATAAGCCTAGCCAAGAGTTCAGCCCATGTTTAGACAAGTCAGCACCCAAAGCCCCAGTCCAGCAGGGACACAGGTGGAATCCCAGGGGTGTATTTTGTGTTTCCCATCCAGTTATCCAGGCTGAGCTTAAAAAGGGATAATGAGGTACTCTGCTTGACATAGAGAGGGGAGTCTGTTCCACAGATGGAGGGACTCTCTGGGACAAAAATCTCTCCCGCCAACAAGTCCTGTTGATGTCGCAGACCAGGTTGAGGTCGCTCGTGCAGGTTACTCGAGTGGAGCTTGACTTGCGGATATGCAGCAGTCCCATCAAAGTAGGGTCCGAGATTGCTTTGTATGCCAGGCAGAGGTCACCTCTGAGGAGTCTGTATGAAACTGAGTAGATGGACAGGTCATTTAGCCTGTGTAGTGTAGATGTTTGAGCCCCTGGATTCTCCTGTGAGGAACATCTGTGGTCTCCCCAGCTGCTGCATGTGCTTTGCGAGGTACATGCCGAAGGGGGCATTGTACTCAATAATTGGCCTTATAAGGGAAGAATACAGGGATGTTATGACCTCCTTGTCCCTGGATGAGATACCCTTAATTAAGAGATGGGCCATGTAGAAAGTTTTGCGTACAGTGAAAGCAACATGGTGGTCAAAAGTCAGGTTGCTATCAACCTGGGTGCCCAAATCCCTCACAACTAATTGCATGCTTAGGATGTTATTAATGTGATGATATGTAGGGATGTCACTCTCCCCAAAGGGGATGATGATGCATTTTTTGGCATTCAGCTTGAGGCCATATTTCTGGCACCAGTCATTTGTTTGGGTGAGACCTTCTTGGAGGACGTCCATATCACTTGGGGAATTAATGACCATGCCCAACTTGCAGTCATCTGCAAACTTGGTCAGCCATAGCCCACTGGTTTTGGCCTGCATCTCAGAGAAGTATATCCCAAATAAAAGAGGCCCGAAGACCAATCCCTGAGGTACACTGCTCATAACGGGACTACTGCTTGAGGTGGCTTCTCCTATTTTGATTAGGTGTGTTCTATCAGTGAGACAGTTTGCTACCCATCTGGTAACATATGGATTGATTCCTAGTTGAGAGAGTTTGTGTGTTATATCCAAGTGGGGAATAGTGTCGAAGGCTTTGGCCAGGTCAAGGTAGGCAGTGTGCACTGTATTCCCCTCGTCCATGGCTTTGGTGACTGTC